>NC_137071.1:2056112-2442079 GCF_951640355.1 Cnephaeus nilssonii
TGACCTATTCACCGAGCAAATAAAAGGATTAAATAAAGTGACGCACTGCCCCCCCCTCCCCCGCAAGAAATGTCAGGGCTTTCTTAACCAGGGGGAAAAATAAAGCGCAATCGTTACCCAACCAATACAAAAAGGCAGGAGGAGGACGTCTCAGAGGTACCAATGGTAGCCACTGCCAAGCAGTAACAGAAATAAGGAAACCAAACATTCTCATGTTTCCATGACACCCAGGGCTGGTCTGCAGGCCTGTGACAGTAGTCTTCTAATGAATAGAAGAAAGGAAGGAAGGATGGACGGAAGGGAAGGAAGGAAGAGAAAGAAAGAAAGGAAAGAAGAATGGATGGATGGAAGGAAGCAAGGGAGGAAGGAAGGGAGCAAGGAAGGAAGGGAAGAGAGAAAGATGGAAGGATGAAAGGGAGGTTAGAAAGATGGCAGGAAGAACGGAAGAAGGAAGAAAGGAAGGCAGGAAGGATGGAAGAATGGATGAATAAATGGCAGGAAGGAAGGAAGGAAAGAAGAAAAGAAAGTTGGAAGAAGGAAGGAAGGTTGAAAGGAAAGATGAGAGTGAAGAAGTTAGAAAGGAATGAAGGAGAGAAGGAAGGAAGGAAGGAGTGATGGATGGGAGGAAGGAAGGAAGGAATAAAGGAAGAATGAATGGAAGGAAGAAAGCAAGGGAGGAAGGAAGGAAAGAAGGGAGGGAGAGAAAGATGGAAGGATAAAAGGGAGGTTAGAAAGATGGCAGGAAGGAAGAATGGAAGAAGGAAGTATGAAAGGAAGGAAGGAAGAATGGATGGATAAATGGCAGGAAGGAAAGAAGGAAAGAAGAAAAGAAAGATGGAAGGAAAGATTGAAGGGAGGAAGAAACGAACGAAGAGAGTGAAGAAGTTATAAAGGAATGAAGGAGAGAATGTAGGAAGGAAAGAAGAGAAGGAAGGAAGGAGAGCAGGTAGGAAGGACGGAAGGCAGGAAGGTCGCTAGGGTTCATCCTGTAAAACCACTGATGACAGTAAACCTGTTCACAGAGCAAATAAAATGATTGAATAAAGTGACGCCTCCCCCCCCTCCCCCGCAAGAAATCTCAGGGCTTTCTTAACCAGGGGGGAAAATAAAGCGCAATCATTACCCAACCAATACAAAAGGCAGGAGGAGGAAGTCTCAGAGGTACCAATGATAGCCACTGCCAAGCAGTAACAGAAATAAGGAAACCAAACATTCTCATGTTTCCATGGCACCAAGGGCTGGTCTGCAGGCCTGTGACAGTAGTCTTCTTAAAGGGCCAGAGTCAGGGAGCAGGTCTTCAAGAGGTGAAGTATTGCCCTGGCTGGTTTGGCTCAGTGGATAGAGCGTTGGCCTGGGGACTAAAGGTCCCATTTTCTATTCTGGTCAAGGGCACATGCCTGGGTTGTGAGCTGGATCCCCAGTGTGGGGCATTCAGGAGGCAACCAATCCATGATTCTTTGTCATCATTGATGTTTCTCTCTCTTCCTTTATCTCTAAAATCAAGAAAAACATATTTTTTAAAAGACAAATCTTATATAAAAGAAATGAAGGAAGGAAGGATGGATGGAAGGCAGGAAGGAAGGAAAAAAGAAAGGAAGCAGCCCTAGCTGGTTTGGCTTAGTGGATAGAGTGTCAGCCTGTGGACTGAAGGGTCCCCGGTTCGATTCCAGTCAAGGGCACATGCCACAAGCAGGAGGCAGCCTATCAATGATTCTCTCTCATCATTGATGTTTCCATCTCCCTCTCCCTTCCTCTCTGAAATCAATAAAAAAATATATTTTTTTTAAAAAAGAAAGAAAGGAAGCAGTGATGGATGGGAGAAAGGAAGGAAGGAAGGAAGGAAGGAAGGAAGGAAGGAAGGAAGGAAGGAAGGAAGGAGTAATGGATGGGGGAAGGAAGGAAGAATGGATGGCGGAAAGGAAGGAAGGAAGGAAGGAAGGAAGGAAGGAAGGAAGGAAGGAAGGAAAGAGGGAAGGGAAAGAAAGAATGGATGGAAGGAAGGAATGATGAAAGAGGAAAGGAAGGAAGCAAGGATGGACCGAAGGGAAGGAGGGATGGAAGGAAGGAATGAAGGAAGGAAGGAAGGAAGGAAGGAAGGAAGGAAGGAAGGAAGGAAGGAAGGAAGGAAGGAAAAGAAAGAATGGAAGGAAGAATGGATGGAAGGAAGGAGAGAAAGATGGAAGGATGGAAGGTAGGAAGTATGAAAGGAAGGACGGAAGAATGGATGGATAAATGGCAAGAAGGAAGGAAAGAAGAAAAGAAGGAAGGAAGGTTGAGAGGAAAAAAGAGAGCGAAGAAGTTAGAAAGGAATGAAGGAGAAAAGGAAGGAAGGAAAGGAGAGAAGGAGGAAGGAAGGAGAGCAGGTGGGAAGGAAAGAAGGAAGGAAGGTGGCTAGGGTCCATCTCTCCTGTAAGACCACTGATGACAGTTGACCTGTTCACCGAGCAAATAAAAGGATTAAATAAAGTGATGCACTGCCCCCCCCCAACAAGAAATCTCAGGGCTTTCTTAACCAGGGGGAAAAATAAAGCGCAATCGTTACCCAACCAATACAAAAAGGCAGGAGGAGGACGTCTCAGAGGTACCAATGGTAGCCACTGCCAAGCAGTAACAGAAATAAGGAAACCAAACATTCTCATGTTTCCATGGCTCCCAGGGCTGGTCTGCAGGCCTGTGACAATAGTCTTCTAATGAATAGAAGAAAGGAAGTAAGGATGGACGGAAGGGAAGGAAGGAAGAGAAAGAAAGAATGGAAGGAAGAAAGGAAGGAAAAATGGATGGATGGAAGGAAGCAAGGGAGGAAGGAAGGAAGGAAGGAAGGAAGGAAGGAAGGAAGGAAGGAAGGAAGGAAGGAAGGAAGGGAAGAGAGAAAGATGGAAGGATGAAAGGGAGGGTAGACAGATGGCAGGAAGGAAGAATGGGAGAAGGAAGAAAGGAAGGCAGAAAGTATGACAGGAAGGATGGAAGAATGGATGAATAAATGGCAGGAAGGAAGGAAGGAAAGAAGAAAAGAAAGTTGGAAGAAGGAAGGAAGGTTGAAAGGAAAGATGAGAGTGAAGAAGTTAGAAAGGAATGAAGGAGAGAAGGAAGGAATGAAGGAAGGAAGGAAGGAAGGAAGGAAGGAAGGAAGGAAGGAAGGAAGGAAGGAAGGAAGGAGTGATGGATGGGAGGAAGTAAGGAAGGAATAAAGGAATAAAGCAAGGGAGGAAGGAAGGAAAGAAGGGAGGGAGAGAAAGATGGAAGGATAAAAGGGAGGTTAGAAAGATGGCAGGAAGGAAGAATGGAAGAAGGAAGAAAGGAAGACAGGAAGTATGAAAGGAAGGAAGGAAGAATGGATGGATAAATGGCAGGAAGGAAGGAAGGAAATGATTCTTTGTCATCATTGATGTTTCTCTCTCTTCCTTTATCTCTAAAATCAAGAAAAACATAATTTTAAAAAGATAAATCTTATATAAAAGAAATGAAGGAAGGAAGGATGGATGGAAGGCAGGAAGAAAGGAAAAAAGAAAGGAAGCAGCCCTAGCTGGTTTGGCTTAGTGGATAGAGTGTCAGCCTGTGGACTGAAGGGTCCCCGGTTCGATTCCAGTCAAGGGCACATGCCACGAGCAGGAGGCAGCCTATCAATGATTCTCTCTCATCATTGATGTTTCCATCTCCCTCTCCCTTCCTCTCTGAAATCAATAAAAAATATATATTTTTTTTAAAAAGAAAGAAAGGAAGCAGTGATGGATGGGAGAAAGGAAGGAAGGAAGGAAGGAAGGAAGGAAGGAAGGAAGGAAGGAAGGGAGGAAGGAAGGAAGGAAAGAGTAATGGATGGGGAAGGTAGGAAGAATGGATGGCGGAAAGGAAGGAAGGAAGGAAGGAAAGAGGGAAGGGAAAGAAAGAATGGATGGAAGGAAGGAATGATGAAAGAGGAAAGGAGGGAAGCAAGGATGGACCGAAGGGAAGGAGGGAAGGAAGGAAGGAAGGAAGGAAGGAAGGAAGGAAGGAAGGAAGGAAGGAAGGAAGGAAGGAAGGAAAAGAAAGAATGGAAGGAAGAATGGATGGAAGGAAGGAGAGAAAGATGGAAGGATGGAAGGTAGGAAGTATGAAAGGAAGGACGGAAGAATGGATGGATAAATGGCAGGAAGGAAGGAAAGAAGAAAAGAAGGAAGGAAGGTTGAGAGGAAAAAAGAGAGTGAAGAAGTTAGAAAGGAATGAAGGAGAGAAGGAAGGAAGGAAAGAAGGAGGAAGGAAGGAGAGCAGGTGGGAAGGAAAGAAGGAAGGAAGGTGGCTAGGGTCCATCTCTCCTGTAAGACCAGTGATGACAGTTGACCTGTTCATCGAGCAAAAAGGATTAAATAAAGTGACGCACTGCCCCCCCCTCCCCCGCAAGAAATGTCAGGGCTTTCTTAACCAGGGGGAAAAATAAAGCGCAATCGTTACCCAACCAATACAAAAAGGCAGGAGGAGGACGTCTCAGAAGTATAAATGGTAGCCACTACCAAGCAGTAACAGAAATAAGGAAACCAAACATTCTCATGTTTCCATGACACCCAGGGCTGGTCTGCAGGCCTGTGACAGTAGTCTTCTAATGAATAGATGAAAGGAAGGAAGGATGGACGGAAGGGAAGGAAGGAAGAGAAAGAAAGGGAGGAAGAATGGATGGATGGAAGGAAGCAAGGGAGGAAGGAAGGAAGCAAGGGAGCAAGGAAGGAAGGAAGGGAAGAGAGAAAGATGGAAGGATG
This sequence comes from Cnephaeus nilssonii, assembly GCF_951640355.1. Classification (NCBI taxonomy): domain Eukaryota; kingdom Metazoa; phylum Chordata; class Mammalia; order Chiroptera; family Vespertilionidae; genus Cnephaeus; species Cnephaeus nilssonii. Next base: position 2,060,840 of record NC_137071.1, read on the forward strand.
AAAGGGAGGTTCGAAAGATGGCAGGAAGAATGGAAGAAGGAAGAAAGGAAGGCAGGAAGGATGGAAGAATGGATGAATAAATGGCAGGAAGGAAGGAAGGAAAGAAGAAAAGAAAGTTGGAAGAAGGAAGGAAGGTTGAAAGGAAAGATGAGAGTGAAGAAGTTAGAAAGGAATGAAGGAGAGAAGGAAGGAAGGAAGGAAGGAAGGAAGGAAGGAAGGAAGGAAGGAAGGAAGGAAGGAAGGAAGGAAGGAAGGAGTGATGGATGGGAGGAAGTAAGGAAGGAATAAAGGAAGAATGAATGGATGGAAGAAAGCAAGGGAGGAAGGAAGGAAAGAAGGGAGGGAGAGAAAGATGGAAGGATGAAAGGGAGGTTAGAAAGATGGCAGGAAGGAAGAATGGAAGAAGGAAGAAAGGAAGACAGGAAGTATGAAAGGAAGGAAGGAAGAATGGATGGATAAATGGCAGGAAGGAAGGAAGGAAAGAAGAAAAGAAAGATGGAAGGAAAGAATGAAGGGAGGAAGAAACGAACGAAGAGAGTGAAGAAGTTATAAAGGAATGAAGGAGAGAATGTAGAAAGGAAAGAAGAGAAGGAAGGAAGGAGAGCAGGTAGGAAGGACGGAAGGCAGGAAGGTCGCTAGGGTTCATCCTGTAAAACCACTGATGACAGTAAACCTGTTCACAGAGCAAATAAAAGGATTGAATAAAGTGACGCCTCCCCCCCCTCCCCCGCAAGAAATCTCAGGACTTTCTTAACCAGGGGGGAAAATAAAGCGCAATCATTACCCAACCAATACAAAAAGGCAGGAGGAGGAAGTCTCAGAGGTACCAATGATAGCCACTGCCAAGCAGTAACAGAAATAAGGAAACCAAACATTCTCATGTTTCCATGGCACCAAGGGCTGGTCTGCAGGCCTGTGACAGTAGTCTTCTTAAAGGGCCAGAGTCAGGGAGCAGGTCTTCAAGAGGTGAAGTATTGCCCTGGCTGGTTTGGCTCAGTGGATAGAGCATTGGCCTGGGGACTGAAGGTCCCATTTTCTATTCTGGTCAAGGGCACATGCCTGGGTTGTGAGCTGGATCCCCAGTGTGGGGCATTCAGAAGGCAACCAATCCATGATTCTCTGTCATCATTGATGTTTCTCTCTCTTCCTTTATCTCTAAAATCAAGAAAAACATATTTTTTAAAAGACAAATCTTATATAAAAGAAATGAAGGAAGGAAGGATGGATGGAAGGCAGGAAGGAAGGAAAAAAGAAAGGAAGCAGCCCTAGCTGGTTTGGCTTAGTGGATAGAGTGTCAGCCTGTGGACTGAAGGGTCCCCGGTTCGATTCCAGTCAAGGGCACATGCCATGAGCAGGAGGCAGCCTATCAATGATTCTCTCTCATCATTGATGTTTCCATCTCCCTCTCCCTTCCTCTCTGAAATCAATAAAATATATATTTTTTTTTTTTAAAAGAAAGGAAGGAAGCAGTGATGGATGGGAGAAAGGAAGGAAGGAGTAATGGATGGGGGAAGGATTGAAGAATGGATGGCAGAAAGGAAGGAAGGAATGAAGGAAGGAAGGAAGGAAGGAAGGAAGGAAGGAAGGAAGGAAGGAAAGAGGGAAGGGAAAGAAAGAATGGATGGAAGGAAAGAATGAATGATGAAAGAAGAAAGGAAGGAAGCAAGGATGGACCGAAGGGAAGGAGGGGAGGAAGGAAGGAAGGAAGGAAGGAAGGAAGGAAGGAAGGAAGGAAGGAAGGAAGGAAGGAAAAGAAAGAATGGAAGGAAGAATGGATGGAAGAAAGGAGAGAAAGATGGAAGGATGAAAGGAAGGTTAGAAAGATGGAAGAATGGAAGAAAGGAAGGTAGGAAGTATGAAAGGAAGGACGGAAGAATGGATGGATAAATGGCAGGAAGGAAGGAAAGAAGAAAAGAAGGAAGGAAGGTTGAGAGGAAAAAAGAGAGTGAAGAAGTTAGAAAGGAATGAAGGAGAGAATGTAGGAAGGAAAGGAGAGACGGAGAAAGGAAGGAAGGAAGGAGAGCAGGTGGGAAGGAAAGAAGGCAGGAAGGTGGCCAGGGTTCATCTCTCCTGTAAAACCACTGATTACAGTAAACCTGTTCACAGAGCAAATAAAAGGATTAAATAAAGTGACATGCCCCCCCCACCTCCCCCAAGAAATCTCAGGGCTTTCTTAACCAGGGGGAAAAATAAAGCGCAATCATTACCCAACCAATACAAAAAGGCAGGAGGAGGAAGTCTCAGAGGTACCAAAGGTAGCCACTGCCAAGCAGTAACTGAAATAAGGAAACCAAACATTCTCATGTTTCCATGGCACCCAGGGCTGGTCTGCAGGCCTGTGACAATGGTCTTCTTAAAGGGCCAGAGTCAGGGAGCAGGTCTTCAAGAGGTGAAGTATTGCCTTGGCCGGTTTGGCTCAATGGATAGAGTGTTGGCCTGGGGGCTGAAGATCCCAGTTTCTATTCTGGTCAAGGGCACATGCCTGGGTTGTGAGCTGGATCCCCAGTGTGGGGCATGCAGGAGGCAGCCAATCCATGATTCTTTGTCATCATTGATGTTTTTCTTCCTTTATCTCTAAAATCAAGAACATATTTTTTAAAAGACAAATCTTATATACTGTATTTTCCAGCGTATAAGACGACTGGGTGTATAGAAGATTTTTCTGGGTTAAAAAGTCGTCTTATACACCGGAAAATACGGTAAAATAAATGAAGGAAGGAAGGAAGGATGGATGGGAGGACGAAAGAAAGGATGGAAAAAAGAAAGGAATGATGGATGAATGGATGGAAGGAATGAAGGAAGCAAGGATGGACGAAAGGGAAGGAAGGAAGGCGAGAAAGATGGAAGGATGAAAGGACGGTTAGGAAGATGGCAGGAAGGAAGAATGGAAGAAGGAAGAAAGGAAGGCAGGAAGTATGAAAGGTAGGACGGAAGAATGGATGGATAAATGGCAGGAAGGAATGAAGGAAGGAAAGAAAAGAAAGATGGAAGAAAGGTTGAAAGGAAAGGAGTGAACAAGTTAGAAAGGAATGAAGGAGAGAAGGAAGGAAGGAAGTAAAGAAGGAAGAGAAAGAAAGGGAAGGAAGGCAGGAAGGAGTGATGGATGGGAGGAAGTAAGGAAGGAAGAATGGATGCAAGAAAGGATGGAAAAAAGAACGGAATGATGGATGAATGGATGGAAGGAATGATGAATAGAAGGAAGGAAGGAAGCAAGGAGAGAAAGATGGAAGGGAGGAAGGAAGGAAGCAAAGAGAGAAAGATGGAAGGATGGAAGGGAGGAAGGAAGGAAGCAAAGAGAGAAAGATGAAAGGAAGGTTAGAAAGATGACAGGAAGGAAGAATGGAAGAAAGGAAGGCAGGAAGTATGAAAGGAAGGACGGAAGAATGGATGGATAAATGGCAGGAAGGAAGGAAGGAAGGAAGGAAGGAAGGAAGGAAGGAAGGAAGGAAGGAAGAAAAGAAAGATGGAAGGAAGGGAGGGAGGGAGGGAGGGAGGTTGAAAGGAAAGAAGAGAGTGAAGAAGTTAGGAATGAAGGAGAGAAGGTAGGAAGGAAAGGAGAGAAGGAAGGAAGAAGAGAAGGAAAAGAAAGAAAGAAAGAAAGAAAGAAAGAAAGAAAGAAAGAAAGAAAGAAAAGAAAAGAAAAGAAAAGAAAAGAAAAGAAAAGAAAAGAAAAGAAAAGAAAAGAAAAGAAAAGAAAAGAAAAGAAAAGAAAAGAAAAGAAAAGAAAAGAAAAGAAAAGAAAAAAGAAAAGAAAAGAAAAGAAGGATGGAAGGAAGGAAGGAAAGAAGGAAGGGTAGATAGATAGATGGCAGGAAGGAAGGAAGGAAGGATGGATGTGTGGGAGGCAGGTTGACCCACAGGTTGAGAACCTCTAGCAGGGTCGCCTAAGGCCATCGGAAAACACAGATAGTTACCATTACGATTCATCAACAGTAGCAAAATGACAGTTATGAAGTAGCAACGAAAATAATTTTATGTTTGGGGCACCACAACATGAGGAACTGTATTAAAGGGTCGCGGCATTAGAAAGGTTGTGAATCACTGCTCTAGACAGAGAAGGCGAAGACTGGATCTCAATGAGTTAATGGGGGGAGGGGGACTCTGTAACACTTTCAACAAGAAAGGTAAAAGGAAAGAAAATAGAATGGCTGGGAAGGTGTTGAGCTGGCTCCAAAGAGGAGAAAGTGGGCAATTTTCTCCTTAATCGGCCAGGTAGGGTTAGCAAACAAAGCCTTGTCGGTTTTTATAGATTTTCTGAAAAATCTGAGACTTTAGCTGAGAATCACACATGACTGGTGTCGCTGTGTGAAGCTCTTTATAGATTGTGGGCCTTGATTTTAGCCTATTTTATGCACTTAAGGGTTTCGATTTTGACATTGAATTTCCGTGAGCTCCAAGCCATCCCGGCCAGTGTCCCGCGCTCTACTTTTGAAAGATGTTCCTAAATGACTTATTTCCATGAACCCAGTGTTCACTCCTCCACTGTCCCATTCCTGCTTCCAGAGGGAAATGACCTTCAGGTCACCTTGGGGGAGTTGACCAGCAGCTTTGAGGATCAGGATCTCCACCTCAGCAAATCCGCCAACTTCACTTTCCTTATAAGCCTAACCTTCCAGTGCTCAGCTTCGTTTAATTTCATAGGGTTTTTGTTTGGATGGTTTGTTTTTGCTTATTTGTTTGTTTCCTTTAAGTAGTAGATTTTTTCAAAATATATTTCTATTGATTTCCAAGAGGAAGGGAGAGGGAGAGAGAGAGAAACATCAATGATGAGAGAGAATCATGGATCGGCTGCCTCCCGCACACCCCACTCTGGGGATCCAGCCTGCAACCCCGGGCATGTCCCCTGACCAGGAATCGAATCGTGACCTCCTGGTCAATAGGTGGATGCTCAACTACTGGTTGTTGGTTTGTTTCTGTTTTCAAGTCAGTTTCTTTATTTGTAAAATGGCTACACTGGAGGCCATATTTCAAGTCCTTTCAGCCTTAAATTTTGTGGCTAGCACTTTGCTTCAAGACTTGCCTCCCAGCCCTAACCGGTTTTGCTCAGTGGATAGAGCGTCGGCCTGCGGACTCAAGGGTCCCAGGTTTGATCCCGGTCAAGGGCATGTGCCTTGGTTGCAGGCACATCCCCAGTGGGGAGTGTACAGGATGCAGCTGATGGATGTTTCTCTCTCACCGATGTTTCTAACTCTCTATCCCTCTCCCTTCCTCTCTGTAAAAATCAATACAATATATTTTTTTTAAATCTTGCCTCCCAAAGCATTCCCCACGATTATTTTCAAGACCTGAAATAATCTCCCGGATGACAATATTTAAGGAAACCGGTGCAGGGCAGTTCATGGGCGCAAGGTCTTTAGCTGGAGAGTGGCACGTTGAACATCCGAATACTCTACCCCAGTGGTCGGCAAAGTGCGGCTCGCAAGCCACATGCGGCTCCCGAGCCGCGGTTTGCCGCTCTGTTGACTAATGAGTTTGCCGACCACTGGGACAGGGGCTTAATCACAAGGAACAACAACAGCCTGTAATTATTGGCATCGAGAGTGTAGGTCAGTGGTCGGCAAACTCATGTGGCTCTACCCTGTTTGATTCTTGCTGCTTAACTATTATTATGACTCTTCCCCGCAGTTCTGTATTATTTCATATCCACTAACAGAGTGAACATTCCTTTTCCTATATTTTAATGTCTCTTAGAATGAAAATTCAAAAAGTCCAGCAGTCCCATAATTAATCAGAACTGGAATCTCATGGATAATTGCTTCATGACCTAGACCTATAGGGAAAATTGAAAAGGCTAATTGGAAAGAAGTCAATTCATTAACAAAGTCCTGATGATGATGATTGCTTGTGATTTTGCCAAATGCTCTTTACCTTTTACAATTGATCGTCAATAGAATCGATTGGGATTCTGTTGTTGAGCCTGAGCCACACATGTGGTATGTTCCAGCTGAGCCTGGTAACCATTCTTTCCCCACACACTTGGGTTTGGTGGTGCCTTCTTGGAGGTACAGTGCAAGGCCCTGCTAAAGGGACGAAATAGCATTTGTCTTCCACATTCTCCAGTCTGTACGTACTCTGTCTTGTTTCATGGTCTAGCGCCTAAAAAAAAAGGTGTGGTTTTTATCCACAGTTTATATTTGAAGATGAAATGGAAACATGGGTAGGTAAAATGACATGATCACTGTGTGTGTGTGTGTGTGTGTGTGTGTGTGTGTGTGTGTGTGTGAGCTGAGGTTGCTGTCACATTGCACATTGGATATACTCGGTGTCTGGAGGGATGGTAGCAGTGGACAGGAGTGTGCGGTGAGGGATGAATGGGATAGGCTTGAGGTGTGCAAGTAGGAGTGCTGAGTTCGAATTCTGGCCCCGTCCCTCACCGCTTGCTGCATGACCTTGGGCTGGTGGCTGAACCCCTGAGCTGTGCTTTCTTGGTTCAGAAAGGGGGGCAGGCCTGCAGAGCCTGGGAAATGAGTTCTATTTTGGCCCTGCTGATTTCGAGGTATGACAGGTCTTCCATCTGGCCGGGCCCAGCAGGCCAGTTGGAAATCTGGGTCTGGAGCTCTCGAAAGAGGTTAGGGCTATAAATGGACTTAGGAGTCACCTCCAGGGGTGGGTGAGGGAGAGGCCGGGAGGCGAGGGGGTGCTGATGGACACAGGCCTGCTACTGCTGGGAAGCCGTCAGGAAGACCATGTGAGAGGTCGAAGAGCAAATTACACTTGGTTGATCTGCTCGAACATAGTTAATATCCTCGTTGTTATGTGAATCTGTTGCGTACCTCTTCCCTCACCTGGGCAGTTAAAAACAAGTTTATTGACTTTTAGAGAGAGGAAGGGAGAGGGAGAGAGAAAGAAGCATCAATGATGAGAGAAACTTCCATCGGCTGCCTCCTGCACGCCCCCTACTGGGGATTGACCCAGCAATCCAGGCCTGTGCCCTTGACCTGGAATTGAGCCGTGACCTCCTGGTTCATGGGCCTAGCTGAGCCGGGCTCACCTCAGCAGTTTTTGTTTGTTTGTTTGTTTTAAAATATATTTTATTGATTTCTACAGAGAGGAAGGGAGAGGGATAGAGAGTTAGAAACATCGATGAGAAAGAAACATCCGATCAGCTGCCTCCTGCACACACCCCCACTGAGGATGTGCCCGCAACCAAGGTACACGCCCCCGACCGGAATCGAACCTGGGACCCTTCAGTCTGCAGGCTGATGCTCTATCCACTGAGCCACACCGGCTAGGGCTCAGCAGTTTTTATCTGGGCATATCATGAGAATGAGCTTGAGTGCTAATGATACTTTTTTTTGTGGTCTCCTCGTTTGCTGTTTTTTTGAATACTATCGCTTCAGCAGGGTGGCCTCAACATAGCTTCCTAGTCGCTAAATCCACGCACCCAACGAAACACAGGTTCCCCTTTCCTTCGGGTGCCCCGGGTCACTTTCTGTTCTGTGGGGCTTCGTATGTTGCCAGTGACATGATAATGATGCCATGGGGCGTCTTACTGGTGCGTTGATTCATATGGAGGCCGCATCTACACGTTGTTTGGAGGAGCCATTGTCTAACATAGCCAGTTTCAGGAATGGACTCCGAATTGGCTTCTGGTTTGTATTCCGAAGGCCCTTCATTCACCTTGCCACTGTGCCTCTAGGCCGCCTGCTCCTGGCTGAAGCTGCCCTCAGCAGGCTGTGCCCTTAGCGAAACAAACAAGAGTCCTTGCAAAAGCAAGGCATGTCCTTGCTGACCGGCTTGGGGGCCTGTGTGCAGGGTGTGGGGGCATCAGTGTCCCCGCAGACCCTCCCCCAAGTCCTCATTACACTCCTTCTCTTTCTCCCAATTCTCCTCCTGCCAGCAACTGCGCACACTCCCGCCCTTCTTCTCCCTTCGCTCCTTCCAGTCGGCACCGCCTTCCCCACTTTGTTCATCTTTGGGTGTCACCCCTCACCTCTCCTCTGCCGAACGCGGAGACCTTGTGAGGACCCACGTTTTCCTCACTCATCAGCATGAGTTGGTGGGGGAGGAGGAGTTCCCATGCCTTGTCCCTGTCACACACGGATTCACTTTCTGATGTGTAGACGGAGCCCCATTCAATAACGCGCGTGCAATGGATTTATTGCTGACGATCCCTTGTCGCTTTGAACTTCCGGTGAAATCTCTCCGACCTTTTCAGACTTGGGGTTCTCCTTTCTTTTGGAATTTGTTTCTCCCTTTTTAAATATATATATATATATATATATATGATTGATTTCAGAGAGGAAGGGAGAGGAAGGGAGAGATAGAAACATCAATGATGAGAGAGAATCATGATCAGCTTCCTCTTGCATGTCCCCTACTGGTGATCGAGCCTGCATCCTGAGCATGGCATGTGCCCTTGACTGGAGTCAAACCCGGGACCCTTCAGTCCGCAGGCTGATGCTCTAGCCATTGAGCCAAACCTGCCCGGGCTGTTTCTGCCTTTCAATGTTTTTGTCAGGCTTTAGTGATTGGCAATTGCTAAATACACCCAAGTGTTTACAGACCTCTCCATACCTACTGCGGTGGGGACGGGAGGCAAATCTAACTGAAATTTTCATTCACTGCCTCTTGCAACGGCTCCCTTAGCACAACGAACCCATTCACTCCTCCTCTCTCTCTCTCCCTCCCTTCCTCTCTGAAATCAATCTATATATATATAAAAGCCTAAGCGACCGGGATCCCGGAATGACCAGAATGACCAGAATGACTGGTCACCATGACGTGCACTGACCACCACGGGGAAGACGTTCAACACAGGAGCTGCCCCCTGGTGGTCGGTGCACTCCCACAGACAACCTCTCCCAGCCTGCCAACCTCCCCTGATCCCTCCCCCATGCAGCACGCCCCAACTGGCAGCTGGCAGCTTGGCAGAAATGCCCCAGCCGGCAGTCAGAAGGCCCCAATCAGCCCTGATCACTGGCCAGGCCTAGGGACCCCACCTGTGCACGAATTTCATGCACTGGGCCTCTAGTAAGAATATATTAAAGAAAAAAGAATAGTTTAGTTCATTCCTATTAATCCTGTACTTTATCGAACACTCAATGTACTCATGTCTTATAAAATACTGTAGTATCTCTAGTTGTTTCAAATGCAGCAATATATGATGTGATTAAGGCTTAGAACCTTGACTTGACAAAGACCCCAAGAATATTTTTCTCAGGATTTATAAAAAGTGTCAGTTAAGTTACTTTATGAACAAGAAATCTTATAAGAAGGAAGAAAAGGAAGCATCTTGACCATTTTCTTATGTTTCAGAATGTAATTAAGAAAATTCATGCTGTAAACATAAATGCTTAACAAAGATTAATGCAGTTGACTTGAACTCCATAAAATCATGAAGCCAGTATGGAAATGTGAGGGAAACGAGTGAACAAATATGTTGAATGTTGTTGGGATGGCAAATTGATGTTAACTGAAAGTTATCTTTAATGAAATATGATGATTCTCCACGAAATACGTCGAAAGTGTTGGTTGGCAAGATAAATTTTTGATTGGAAAAATAATTGGCTGCACTGCGATTATGTCAATGAAAAATAGGAAGGCACCGTCCGGTCTGAAATTGTTGTATTTGGGGGTGACCAACTTGAGCTTGATGGGCTTAGAGAACAAATTCTGGGTCTGGCGCTGTCTCCCACTCATTCGTGCTGAAACCTCGGCGCATTTATGCAGTTTCTTTGCTTAGATTGTCATATTTGTAAAATTGGCAAAGAATACCTCACGCAGAGAATTGCTTTGTAGATTATCAATTCTATGGCAATGCTTTGCCGTTTACCTCTTGTCCCTACTCAGCTGCTTCAGTACCCCTCTTAAAAATATTCGGGAGTCTGCTTCCTAGCTTTGACCAAAAATGGAATATGCGTTTCTTTTTTTAAAAAATATGTTTTTATTGATTTTAGGGAAACAGGAAAGTAGGGAGAGATAGCAACATCAACGAAAGAGAAACATTGATAAGCTGCCTCCTGCACGCCCCCTACTGGGGATCGAGCCCTGATCAGGCACGTGCCCTGATCAGGAATCAAACCTCTAACCTCTTGGTTCATGGATCGACGCCGAACCATTGAGCCACACCGGCTGGCCGGAATATGCACTTTTATTCTCCATTGCCTTATTGTTTTGCCCCTTTACTTGTTGAATGCAGGGTATTGATTTCTGAAATTTTGTCTGTCTTTTGTTTAGAGATTTTTAAAATAATCACAGTTCCTAGTGATTCAGATAGATGCTTTTATTATTTTCTGAATAATATCATAATGATATCCTTTTTCCTTGTAAAAAGGTTTGGCTTAAATGTTAGAAGACTTTTCATTAATTTATACGAGTAGAATTGGCATTACAAATAAGATGTGAGATTATGTGGGACCTATTATGCAAAATTCTGAGATAAGTAGGTAACATTTTTCACTGCCAAAAGTGATTGTATAATTTTCTTTTCATGGAATTCAATGGGGGTAGTTGCGATAATATGATGATTCAGCCTATTTGAGAATATTCTGTTTAATCATATAATCCGATTGCGGAAAAGCTGCTTTCTCTGGATTTGGGCGTAGGAATGCAGGCTGGGTAAATTTGATATTCTCCCTCTTTAAATATGTGTTTAATACATTGTATATGGCCTCTTATATGGCCATCTGTTATAAGAATTCTGGCATTATTTGTCAGCTTTTAAAATTGAGAATTTAAAAAGAATCTTCTTATATTTACACAAAATTTTATCTCTGGGTTAGTAGAATTAATGAAAAGAATAAAAATTTTTAATATTTTACTTTGTCATAATGTGGGATCAATTTATATCAATCATTTAATTTGTTCATGAAGTAGAAATAGTTATTTGAAAATATTGTATTTTAATGAATCGTGACTGGTATTATTTTGCATCTCCTATTTAGTTAAATGTTATGTTGTATTCTATGTACAAACACAGGTATATATCACAGTTATTCCAGTTATTTTCAAGTATGATTATTTATTTAAATTAAGACCGGCGATTTTCACTTGAAGCAGTATTTCACAAGCATATGTACAGTTGATTATTTTTGTCTCCTGCTGTGGTAATCTATTTTATGAGCAGTTGTTTAGAGGGAACACTCTTAAAGTATTAAGGATCGGTTTCAGTAGATTAAATCCAAGAGGACTGGTAACATGTTATTCCTCTATAGTCACTTAGAAATGTTCACAACCCCTTTCGTTGCGTGGGCAGCAGCTTCTTTTAAAAATGAGTCAAGGTTGCAGATGAAATTGTTGAAGTGTTCCTGCCATCAGCTGATGGTAGACGGTCGGGACCCTCCATCCACTCAAGTTGACCTCTGAGATTTTAGAGGCCGTCAATCAGGGCAAACCTACATGCCTGGGAGGGCAGCAGGGGACCAGAACACATAGTTATGCTGTAGCTCCGGGGAGGAGAGATGGAGTTCCCCAGGAACCACGTGTGCTCATCGCTTCCTGGAGTGAGAACTGGAGACACTTGCCCAGGGTCATCTCTTTCCAAAAAGCAAATGCTGGAGCAAGCTCTTCCGGAAAGTCCGTGGATCTTGAATGAGTGTTTGCTGTCTAGAGGACACCCTCCATCACACACACAAAGCATCGAATGAACAAGCTTTGATCTGAAACTGAATAGTCAGTAGTCCTGCCCGGCCGGTGTGGCTCAGTGGCTGAGCATTGACCTATGAACCAGGAGGTTACAGTTTGATTCCTGGTCAGAGCACTTGCCCGGGTTGCAGGCTCAATCCCCAGGAGGGAGCGTGCAGGAGGCAGCCGATCAATGATTCTCTTGCATCATTGATGTTTCTCTCTTTCTCCCTCTCTTTGCCCCTCTGAAATCAATTTAAAAAAATATTTAAAAAAAATAAGGAGTCAGTAGTCCTTAGGTTAAGGTGAGTCCCACCTGACTTGAGTTCAATACTTTCCTAAATGGAATAATGGAGAAATTTGATGAAAGATGTCAGAGGTAGAGAGTTTTTGTTTTGTTTTTAAATATATTTTTTTATTTTTTACAGAGAGGAAGGGAGAGGGATAGAGTTAGAAACATCCATGAGAGAGAACATCGATCAGCTGCCTCCTGCACACTCCCCACTGGGGATGTGCCCGCAAGCAAGGTACATGCTCTTGACCGGAATCGAACCTGGGACCCTTGATTCCGCAGGCCGACGCTCTATCTACTGAGCCAAACTGGTTAGGGCCGGAGGTAGAGAGTTTTGATCCCTTTCTCCTCTCTCAAACTAAAGGGAAAAACCACAAGAAGAATTCAAACTAAGAATAAAACTATCTTTGCAACCAAGGTAGCAGGCTATGAAAATTTGCCAAACACGCCAAACCCTAAGCCACCAAACACGCCAGGGAATTGCCACTCTCGGTGACATTTAGCCTAAACAGAGCCCTTGGCGAGATGAGAAACATCTCCAAGAAGCTTGCTATCTCCATAAAGGGGCTTCAGTGTGACAGGCCAATGCATGTCCCCAAAGAGCCGGACCCAGGCATGGGTATCTCCTGTCCCTAGCAACCAGCAAAGGCGGCGGTCGGCTTGAAGGACAATCACTCAAGCATAGCATGTTCGACAAAGGGCAGGCCACTTGCAGACTGCCCAGTGGGTGGCAGTGAGCGATATAGCAGCTAATCTCAGCCGAAGGTAAAGCAGTAATGTTAACGTGAAATTTCCACAAACATGCGAACCGTGTGACTGTAAGACTTCCCCGCAAGCCATATGCAGACCTTCTGTTTGCACCAAGAACGGCAAGAATCGTGTAAGCACTCCAGCAATCCAAAGAAGTTCACCTGCGGAGTGGTCAGGTCAGGGTCAGGGTCAGGGTCAGGCCAGAAGGCTGCCTCCAGAATTCTGCATGGCTGAGCTCAGTCCTGAGGTAGCCATGGAAAGATGTCAGCGAAAGCCAAGATTACCCCCAGCCAAGTTGTCATCTATATATATAAAAGCCTAAGCGGCCGAAAGACTGGTCACTATGATGCACACTGACCACCAGGGGGCAGACGCTCACCCTGGTGGTCATTGTGCTCCCACAGCCAACCTCTGGCAGCCCCTCCCCTCGGCTGGCCAACCTCCTGGGTCCCCGATCACCAGCCAGGCCGAGGGACCCCACCCGCGCACGAATTCGTGCACTGGGCCTCTAGTTCAGGTATAAGGGCAGAAGAGAGACAGTTTGGAACATTCAGGTGAGTTTGACATCTGTGAGCAACAAAAGCCTTGATTTTGAGATTTCTTTAACCAGGAAATAATGGAGAAGCTGAAATGCGTATTATGTCCATTTCATTATAAAAGCCTAAACAATTGTGGGGAATCGAGTTACAGAAGGGAGTGCAAGTATTTTATGTCTTCCTACTGAGTCATTACTAATATAATTTATTTAACAGAGTTAACTAAAATCCATGGCAGGAAAGGATGTGGGAGAAGTTGGAGGATATGGATTTCCTTATGTTTCATAGCCACCAATAAAAATCTACTGCCTGAAATAAGTAGGTTAAGCCAGTGGTCGGCAAGCCGCGGCTCGCGAGCCACATGCGGCTCTTTGGCCCCTTGAGTGTGGCTCTTCCACAAAATACCACGTGCGGCCGCGCACGTACAGTGCGATTGAAACTTCGTGGCCCATGCGCAGAAGTCGGTTTTCGGCTCTCAAAAGAAATTTCAATCGTTGTACTGTTGATATTTGGCTCTGTTGACTAACGAGTTTGCCGACCACTGGGTTAAGCAATAGAGACTTTAAAAATTGTATCATAAATGTTTTTTAATATATATTTTTACTGATTTGAGAGAGGAAGCGAGAGCGAAAGAGAGACAGAAATGTCAATGATCAGAGAGAATCATTGGTTGGCTGCCTCCTGCACACCCTCCACGGGGGTTCAAGCCCACAACCCTGGCAGCAACCGTGACCTCCTGGATCATAGGATGCTCAATCACTGAGCCACACTGGCCATGCTATAAATGTGTTTTTCACAGTAAAAAGTAATTAGTACCAGAATCTAAAGCAATATATAACACATCCACATTTTTTAAGGGGAGCAAGGCAAGGAGGGAGGTTAGGAGGAATCATACCCGCATTTACTTCAGAGTCAATAGTTAATGGGCCCTCTGTAAATCATTGCATGAATCCCTACTGGATCCCAGTTTCCCTTTCTGCGGTTTCAGTTACCCATGGTCAACTGTGGTCTGAACATATTAAAAGGAACATTCCAGAAGGAACAAACAATTCATAACTTTTCGATCGTAGCTGTTCCGAGTAGCACAATGACATCTCACACCATCGTGCTCTGACCCACACAGCACATGAATCTTGGCTTTGTCCACATTTTACCAGCTCCCTGCCCATAAGTCACGTGTTCTTCTCTGTTTTCAGACCCACTGTTTCGCCATGGCAGTGCTTGTGTTCAAGTCACGCCTCCTATTTTATTATTGACTAGTAGCCCTGCTCACGAATTCATGCACCAGTAGCTCGCTGCCACCCTCCAGTAGCTCTCCGCCGGCTGCCCTGCCCTCCTGTAGCTTGTTACCCTGCCCCCTCCTGTAGCTCCCTCCACCCCCCTGCTCCCCCTGATAGCTTGCTGCCCTGCCCCCTCCTGTAGCTCTCCACCGCCCGCTTGTAGCTCGCTGCCCCACCCTCCTGCTGATCTGTGATAAGGTCATTATGTGGTCGGTCGTTACGCTTCACAGCGTAACAACCATTTGCATATTACATCTTTATTATATAGGATCATTGTTGTTCATCTCTAACTGTGCCTAATTTATGAAATAAGCTTTATCAGAGGTATGCACCGATAGGAAAAAGCATTGTCAATATATCCGAAACTTCAGTCATCCACTGGGGTCTTGAACCGTATCCCGATGGATAAGAGGGGGCTACTGTACCCGGTCTGCGTGGCTCAGTGGTTGAGCCTTGACCTAGGAACCAGGAGGGCACACTCCCCAGTCAGGGCCCATGCCTGGGTTGCAGGCTCGACCCCCAGTGTGGGGCGTGCAGGAGGCAGCCGGTCCATGATTCTCTCTCATTCATGTTTCTATCTCTCGCTCCTCTTCCGTCCTCTCTGAAATCCATAAAAAATACCTTTAAGCCCTGACCAGTTTGGCTCAGTGGATAGAGCATCAACCTGCGGACTGAAGGGTCCCAGGTTCGATTCCAGTCAAGGGCATGTACCTTGGTTGCGGGCACATCCCCAGTAGGGGGGTGTGCAGGAGGCAGCTGATCGATGTTTCTCTCTCATCGATGTTTCTGACTTTCTCTCCCTCTCCTTTCCTCTCTGTAAAAAAGCAATAAAATATATTTTTTAAAAATACCTTTAAGAAATGGAAGGGGGGGCTACTCTAATGCATGAAACAGATGTTTGAATATTCAATACACTGGGACATCTAAAAAATTAATTATGATATGTCTAAATTGTCAATAGCAACACACAAAGGCAAACAGACCATGTAGCAAGATATGCTTGATGAGGTCCGAGTGAAGTATGGAGCCTTTTCCTTTTGTTCCTTTTTCCCTTTGTTTTGTAGGATTTAATTTTTCACTCTGTTCGTTCCTATCTTGGACCTGTTCCATTTTCATCGTTATAAGAATGAGTAGAGACCATCCTTTTCAATCCTCAGAGTCCAGATTCGCTTTAGTGGCTGTCTGCAGCCAGGGCGCCTCTTCTGCCGGTTCCTTCTGCCGGATTTCAGAAGATGGACCACCAGATTCATTTGTCCGAACCGTGTCTAGGACCCCCCATCTGCCTCAGTCGCTGTGACCTCGTCTTTATTGAAAAGCAAAGTTGTTTGGGAGCTACAATAGCGGGCGAGGATGAACTGTCTCATATTTAATTAAATTTTCAAACCGCTTTTGATTAAAAATCCCGTGATAAGAACTATATGTTGAAACCCGTTAGACACTGCAGATCACCTCTGTAATAAGTTAAAGAGAGGTCAAGAGACAGGAAATGAAAATGGAGGTGAGCAAGCAGCATCTCCGAGTGAGTGAATAAATCTCATAGCAAGTTCTTCTCCAGAGAGAGGGCTTAAAGCTCTTAAGCAAACTTTTGAAAGAGAGAGTACATCGTGACAGCTCAAGATGTGCCCAAAATAGGAAATGGTAGGGAATGAGAAAGAACATTGGGAAAAATTGTAGTTGCCTGTACGGTGTGCTTGTTGGAGAGTTCTTTCCAGAGAGCACTGTGTACGGGGAGTCCTCAGAGATGTGTAGGTATCACTGCTAAATTGGCTTCTGACGTCATCCTTCATGACTGATTTCATTGATCAACTGGCATGGGTTTCTCCCAGCCCACGGTACCCTCTCCCTGGCGTCAAACAGCACACATTCGTGTTGCCTGTTTTTAAAATTTAAGTTAATTTGATCATATGCCATGTTCTCTTTTTTTATTATTGATTTCGGAGACGAAGGGAGAGGGAGAGAGAGATGGAAACATCAATGATAAGGGAGAATAATCGATCGGCTGCCTCCTGCATGCTCCCCATTGGGGATCCAGCCCACAACCCAGGCATGTGCTCTGACCAGAAATCGAACCATGACCTCCCGGTTCTTGGGTCCATTCTCAACCACTACGTTCTTTTTGTTTTGTTTTGTGTGTTGTTGTTTTTTTCCCCTCGGCACTCAATTTGTGTGTTTTCTTCATGTAGTGGTCATTCATTTTCAATGTAATGGAATACTATTGAATGGGTATACTACAGATTATTAGCCATTCAGTCGTTGAAGGACGTTTGAGTAATTTTCAATGATGAGCTATTACAAACAGTGTTAAGAACATTCTACTTGGTGGTACTTGGTGAACATATCTGCATATTTATGTTGAGTAAATAGCTCTCCAAAGGGTTGGCATCAATTTTTACTCCCACCAACAGTGCCTGAGTGTCCCCATTACTTTCCCTTCTCTCCCCAAGACTTGTCATCGTGTACCTCTTTCATTGGCCACACTCTGATGGGTGTATCACGCTCTCCTTCTGTGGCTTTCGGTTGCATATCCAAGGGAAGTACATTTTATCAGCTAACTTAGAGAGTAAAAATGCAGAAAAAGATATAATCTTTTCTCTATGAGAGCAGTCAGTATTTTTTGTTTACCTGCAAATTTTTAAACATACATCTTGAAAATATGAATGCTAGAAATTTATAACAAAAGTTTTCTTTAACCATCTGACATGGATCTTACATGTTTCTTGACATACCTGTGTTAGACTGGAGATTTTTATTCACTAGCTCTACATAAACCCAGGTAGTGCAGCTTGAATGTTCAATTTGATCTGCTGTTTCCATTTTTATAACACTCCTAATTGAAAATGAGGTGAATATCATGTTTGTTCTCTAAGTCTAGAACTTTCTAGGCAGACTGAGAGAAAGTAGAGAATCACAGGCCTTATGGATGAGGCTCTCTGCTGGGCCAGGAAGAGAGTAGGTTGGCCCTGGCCAGTTTGGCTCCGTGGATCGAGTGTCAGCCTGCTGACAGAAGGGTCCTGGATCTGATTCTGTTCAAGGCCGTGTACCTCGGTTGCAGGCTCAATCCCCGGCCTTCGTTGGGGCACGTGCAGGAGACAAGCAATCGATGTGTCTTTCTCATCATTGATGTTTCTATCTCTCTCTCCCTCTCCCTTCTCGCTGAAATAAATAATTAAATTACACACACACACACACACACTGAGTGGCCAGATTATTATGATCTCTGAACGCATAATAATCTGGCCACTGTGTGTGTGTGTGTGTGTGTGTGTGTGTGTGTGTGTGTATATATATATATATATATATATATATATATATATATATATAGAGAGAGAGAGAGAGAGAGAGAGAGAGAGAGAGAGAGAGAAAGAGAGCAGCCCGGTGCATGAATTCGTACATGGGTATAGTCCAGCCAGCCTGTCCAGGGGGAGGGGACATGGGCGGTTGACCAGCCTGCCTGCTGGTCGAACTCCTGGTTGAGGGGACAATTTTCATATTAGCCTTTTATTATATAAGATATACACTGAGTGGCCAGATTATTATGCGTTCAGAGATCATCATAATCTGGCCACTCAGCAGTGTGTGTGTGTGTGTGTGTGTGTGTGTGTGTGTGTATTTTTAAGTAGGTTGGCAGGCTAGTCAGGACCAGAGAAAGGGACCCTCACTGTCAGGTACCTCTCTGTGTAGCCTCAGTGGGAATGTGCTGCCCAGCTCAGGCACAAATGGTTCCCAAATGGATTTTGCTCCAGTACGGTGCCTCTCGTTGATTGGCATGGGTCTGCAGAGTGAGGTTTAGAAACAAGGGCTCAAACTGATTCTAGTGGCTGCTTTCCTTCACACAAGCACCTTGCTCTCCACATGGGGTTGCTCCATTCTAGCTCATCACCTCACAAGTGCTTTGGTGGCCATTTTCCTCCATCCACAGGCTTCCCAGTGGAGTGACTTGAGCTGTGTGGAGGGCTGCAAACCAATCATGCCGGTCACAATCGAAAAGTTGTGTAGAGACAAATTGTCCATGAAGTTCATGACCTTCAACTTGAGAGCTTTTCACGTGCATAGGACCCTGATCTAACCCTGGATCTCATTTCGTATTTGTAATTTGGTATTATCGGTCTTATATCCCACCATACCTGCATAAGCTGCTGACTTCACATGTCAAGTATCTTGTATTGATTTTTTACAGAGAGGAAGGGAGAGGGATAGAGAGCTAGAAACATCGATGAGAGAGAAACATCGATCAGCTGCCTCCTGCACACCTCCCACTGGGGATGTGCCCGCAACCAAGGTACATGCCCTTGACCGGAATCGAACCCGGGACCTTTCAGTCCACAGGCTGACGCTCTATCCATTGAGCCAAACCAGTTTTGGCTCTTTAATTCTTAATTACTAAAATATTTAAAGTATTTCGTATCTCAAGTTCACTGAAAACATAACTTAGCACAAATTCACCACTATCCCCAATTTTCTTGTTTTAAAAATATTTTTTTATTGATTTCAGAGAGAGAGAGATAGAAACATCAATGATGAGAGACAGTCATTGATTGACTTCCTCCTATACACCCCACACCGGGGATTGTGCCCGCTACCCGGGCATATGCCCTGATTGGGAATCGAACCATGATCTTCTGGTTCATAGGTCAGTACTCAACCCAGAGCCACACCAGCCAGGCCCCAATATTGTTTTCACTTGCCTTAACCTGGGTGTTCTCTGTTGCAAAACCACATGTCTAACCACACTTTCTCTCAGACAGGCTATGTTCTCTGACAGGTCCTCCAATAACGGCAGTGTGTACCCATGTGGGCCTTAGCCATTTCCATGTGGAGGACAGAACTTTAAACCGTGCCCTGGTTTCAGAGGTGGCAGGCATGCTTCCCCCTCTGGAGTGGGAGGTTGGCTTCCATGCTCTGCCTCCAACTCAGCTGTCCTCAGGGGAAACCTCCGCATCTGGACACGTGTGTAGAAAATGTCTAGGAAACCTGAGCCAAGCTGAAGTCATTTCTTTTTTAAAATATATTTTTACCTGAGGCCTGTTGCATGATATTCATGCAAGAATAGGCCTTCCTTCCCCTGGCTTCACTCCCAGCTGCCCGGGAGCCGGCAAGTCCCCGCTCCCCGGCTGCTGGGAGCGGGCAAGTCTTGGCTTCTGTCTGGAGCACCACTCCAGTAGCTCCCTCCGACGCCCCCCTTCCCCTCATAGCAGGCTTCACACTGCTCTGAGCCTGCATATGCAAATTAACTTCCATCTTTGTTGGGTTAATTTGCGTACTCCCTCTTATTGGCTGTGGGCATAGCGGAGTGATGGTTAATTTGCATGTTTCTCTTTTATTAGGTAAGATTGGTTTCATAGAGAAAGGAGAGGCAGAGAGCAATAGAAGCATCAATGATGAGAGAGAATCATTCATCAGCTGTCTCCTGCATGCCCCCTACTGGGGATCGAGCCCACAACCCGGGCATGTGCCCTGACCAGAAATTGAACTGTGACCTCCTGGTTCATAGGTCACCTGCTGAGCCACGCCAGCCCGGCTGAAGTCATTTCTATGGTTTCCATATTCTTTCCTACTTCATTCTGTACTATAGAGTTAATCTTGATCTTTAGGTTTGGGCCAAGATTTCATTTCGTTGCCACTTAATGAAAAATTTCCCTGGCTTTTTAGACCCAAATAAAAAACTGCTCCTGATAGAATAGGCCTTTATAAAATTTAGGGCACTGTCATTTTTTTTAAATCAGGTAGCTGTATGATCACTAATATAAATCTTTGTGCCAAAGATCACATTGTGATGAAAAAAAAAATTCTGACATGAGTTTTAAAAATAATTACTCTTATCAAGTCATGGAGTCAGATGCCATTGCATTTTTATCTCCCTACTGAAGGGACAGGGACAGGGACGGGGATTAAAATGCCCTGAGATTAAGGATGGTGTTGCCCTATCTCACTTTAGTGTACACAGTTTCTATATGTGATGGGATTTGAAGTTTGGCTCTTCTTTGATATAGGACACCTGGCTTGGATGTACATGAATGAGTTATTTGTTAAACTTATAGTATGACTAGTATGGTATTGTTTCTCTAAAGGAAAGGTAATGGCATTGTTTTACCTTCCTGGGAATTCAGTATGTACTTCACACATCATGGATACGTTTTTCTGCACTGAGATTTGTATCTGTCATGTTGTAATACTAGTAAGACGCTGTTGTATTTTATTTTATTTTTTAATATATTTTTATTGATTTCAGAGAGGAAGGGAGAGGGAGAGAGAGACACAAACATCAATGATAAGAGAATATTATCGATCGGCTGCCTCCTGCACGCCCCTACCAGAGATTGAGCCTGCAACCTGGGCATTTGCCCTGACCGGGAATTGAACCGTGATTGCCTAGTTCCCTGGTTGTCAAACTGCGGCTCACGAGCCACATGCGGCTCTTTGGCCCCTTGAGTGTGGCTCTTCCACAAAATACCATGGCCTGGGTGAGTCTATTTTGAAGAAGTGGCGTTAAGTTGAAAAAATGTGGCTCTCAAAAGAAATTTCAATCGTGGTACTGTTGATATTTGGCTTTGTTGACTAATGAGTTTGCCGACCACTGTCCTAGTCCACAGGTTGATGCTCAACCGCTGAGCCTTGCCAACCGGGTGTGACACTATTTTAAATATACCTGCAAAACATACACTCCTCTATATGTTTAAAGCATATTTTACAGCTCTCAGAGTGGCTGCAAAGTTTCAATAAATTATGAAGAATGGCCTACTTTATTATATTAGAAACCTTGGTAAGGTGGGGAGAACAGGAGTGCATTTTCTTCCTGCAGAATGAGACCCGTTTTCAGCATGAATATGGTAGGCGAACTCTCTGACTCTTCATCTGCAGTTTTCCTTTGAACAGGACTGCAGCCTCCCTCTAATAGGGAGGAATTTGCGACCTCCACATTAGTGTTTGTGTTCAGTATGTTAGGTGGCAGAATTCAAGCCACTATTTTCAAGCAGTGGCTCACTGGAGAGATCTAGAGACTCATGGTATTTGAGTAGGAGCTGCCTCTATGCTGATCCAGTCACTCGTTCCTTTTGCACATGCTCGAGCACCATGAAGCTTGAAATGTCTGCCTGGTGTGAAGGCTGGGAGGCCTTGATAAACTCTTGATTGCTAAAAACGACATTGACCGGCAACGAAAGGAAGAAAAAAGATACCTTGGACTTCCATCAAAATGAGCCAGTCAGAGAAAGACAAGTGTCTCATGATCTCCCACATGTGTGGAATCTAATGAACAACCTACACTGATGAGCAAAATAGGTCCAGAGACACAGAAGCATGGAACAGCCTGATGAATTTCAGAGGGCAGGTGGCGTGGGGAGAGATCTACCAGGGAACTTATATGCAGAGTAGAGGCCCAGTGCACAAAATTCGTGCAAGGGGTTCGGCCCTCGCAGCCCTGGCTTTGTCCAGAAGGTTGTCCGGAGGTCGTTTGGCTGTCCTGTCTAATTAGCATATTACGCTTTTATTATTATAGATAGAAGATAGGAATAACCCATGGACCCAGACAATAGTGTGGTAAAGGTCTTTGAGGTATGGTTGCTAGGTGGAGGGATCAGTGGAATAAATATCAAAAGGGACATTTGTAATATTTTCAACAATAAAGGTAAATTACAAAAAAAACACTTTTGCATCAAAAGGCACTATGAACTGGGAGAAAATAATCGCATATCATATATTTGATGAGAGATTGAATTCCAGAATATATAAAGAATTCCTATAACAATAAAACCCAAGCACTATAAGATAGGAGCCAAGGATTGGAGTAGGTATTTCCCCAAAGAAGTTATAGAAGTGGCCAATGAGCATATGAAAAGATGTTAAACAGCAGGCAAATTAGGGAAATGCAAGTCATAACCACAGTGAGAGAACCACTTTCTACCCACTGGGATAGCTGTTATTAACACACACAAACTCAGAAATTAATAACCGGGTGAACATGTGGAGAAATTGAACCCTGTGCATTGCTGGTGGAATATAAAGTGATGCATCTACTGTCTAAAATGGCATGTCAATTCCTAGACAAAGTAAACAGAATTGCCATGTGACACAGCAATTCCACTTCTGCTTTATACCTACCAGGAATGAGAGCAGGGACTATTGGTACATCCGTGGTTATAGTAGCGTTCGTCAGAGTATCCAAAAGGTGGAAGCTCCCAAAGTGTCCATTGACATGTACATGGGAAAACTGGAGAGTTTCCATGCAATGGCAGTGGGCCTCTATGCACCGGTGACTTGGAAGGTACATTTCTTTAACAAAATATTTTAGAGACAAACATCAAATCGATATGGGGTTTTGCACTTGCTGGTTCGGCTCAGTGGACAGAGCTTTTTCCTGTGTTCTGAAGGGTCCCAGGTTCAATTCCGGTCAAGGGCACATACCCAGGTTGTGTGCTCCATCCCTAGTAGGGGGCATGCAGGGAGCAGCCGATCAAAGATTCTCTCTCATCATTGATATTTCAATCTCTCTGCCTCTCCCTTCGTCTCTGAAATCAATAAAAATATGTTTATTATAAAATAAAGGGTTAATGTATTTAAAAGATAGGTATGGGATTTCTTTTGGGGTTGAAAGTGCTGGAATTGTTATGGAATTGTTACACCATCTTATATAACAAATATCGCTGCATTGTGCACTTCAAGCAGGTGGACTTTAAGGTACATGAATTCTTTCGAATTCATTGCAAATAGACATGTAACTTTGTGAAACATCACTTTGTGTTCAAATGTCCTTTTAACGTACATAACTGCCATTGTGCTCTTTATTTCATTTCCCTTCATTTTTATTTTGGATTGATTTTGAGAGAGATACCAATTTGTTTTGCCAGTTATTTATGTATTTACCAGAGGCCCGCTGCATGAAGAGATTCGTGCAATAGGCCTTCCTTCCCTTGGCTTCCAGCACCGGTTTTCCTCCGGCACCCGGGACCCAGGCCTTCTCTCCGGCCAGAGTCTGCCTTCTTTGTCTTCGCTGTGGTTGGAGTGCCGCTCCTGTAGATCCCTTCGCCCCCCTGCCCTCCCTCTCATAGCAGGCGTCCTGCCCCGCCCAGCCCCTCCGTGCCTGGAGCAGCTGGTCAGCCGCCATTTTTGTCCTTCTAATTTGCATGTTCCCTCCTGATTGGCTGGTGGGTGTAGCAGAGTGATGGTTAATTTGCATGTTTCTCTTTTATTAGTGTAGCTTGCTTGATTCCTGTATGTGCTCTGATGGGATTGAACCTGCAACCTTGGCATATCGGACTGACACTCTTACCAATTAAGCTCCCCAGCCAAGTCCTTGTGCTATTCATTTTAGAAGTTCATAGCCATGGGCGGCTGGTGGTTATCGTAATGGGCAGCACAGATAAAGGGTGTTTCCATCATCACAGTAGCTTCCGTAGGCAGCCCTCAAAAGAGAAAACACTGCTTTTCAATTCGTAGGTTCTCAGAGTATCATCCGCCTCATCTCTCCACAGTTTGGTTCTTTTTATTTTATTTTATTTTTAAATTGATTTCAGAGAGGATGGGAGAGAGAGACAGATAGAAACATCAATGATGAGAGAGAATCATTGATTGGCTGCCTCCTGCTTGTGCCCTACCGGGGATCGAGCCTGAAACCTGGGCAGGTGCCCTGATCTGGAATCAAACCAGGACCTCCTGGTTCCTAGGTCTGCTCTCTACCACTGAGCCACGCTGTCCGGGCCACAGTTCCGTTCTTGACCTCACCGCCTAGCATACATATTTGTTGAAATGGCTGTTTTGAAATTGTCTACAAGGCTTGTTTCGGCTCTAATATAATTCTTCCAGAAGTCTCTGGGGGAAAGATATCTGACACTTGAGGTATTGATTTTGGAAGCAACTAATTTTATCCCATAAATGATACATGCATCAATCTGACAAATGGCCATTGTAATGATTTGAATGTCGGCTGCCTTTGGTTCGGAGGCAGGTGCGTGTGAATTGCGTCTGATTCTTTCCCGCTAAGGCCCGGAAGCAGCCACTTGGGTTAGAGTGAACCCCTCCCGGTGGTCTGTGCTTCCGGCGCGCGCAGGATCAAGTGAACACCAGATCCCTGTCTGTGCCCTGGCAATGCTTCCTTTCATAGGAGTATCTCTAGGCTGACCTTGACTTCTTCAGTGTGATGTATTAATTTGACAAAAATCTTTCTTATTGAAAGTATCACAGATGTCCCCTTTCCCCCTCCATTGACCCCTTAGCGCCCACCCCTTCCCCACCCCATTGTCTGTATGTGTGGGTGTCGCATATACGGATACAAGTTCTTTGGTTGATTCCTTCCCACTCACTCATCTACCCACCCCTGCCTTCCCTCTTTCAAACTTTTAAAAACATATGTTTTTTTTAAATATGTTTTATTGATTTTTAGAGAGGAAGGGAGAGGGATAGAGTTAGAAACATTGATGAGAGAGAAACATCGATCAGCTGCCTGCTGCACACTCCCTACTGAGAATGTGTCCACAACCATGGTACATGCCCTTGACTAGAATTGAACCTGGGACCCTTCAGTCAGCAGGCCGATGCTCTATCCACTGAGCCAAACCAGTCAGGGCTGTTTTTATTGATTTTAGAGAGAGAGAGAGAGGAAGGGAGAGAGGAAGGAAGAGGGATAGAAAGATAGAAACATCAATAATGAGCGAGAATCATAGATGATCTCCTCCTGCATACCCCCTTTTGGGGATCGGTCCCCCAACTCAGACATGCATGGGTCAGCTCTAAACCACTGTGCCACACTGGCCAGGTGCGATTTATTAATTTTTGGAGACAAAATTTGAATATCGTTAAGTACTACTTTTATAAATAACTCCATTACCAGAAATATTGTTAAAATACTTTTTAAAACTCACTCCTAGCCACAGGAAGACTTGGAGGAACCTTAAATGCGTATTGCTGAGTGAGAGAGACACCCTGTGAAAGCTCCCTCCTGTAGGACCCCAGCTACATTGCATGGCCAGTGTGGGGAGAATAGAAGGTCAGTGGTCACCAGTGAAGTCGGGGGAGGAGAGAGGAACAGGTGGAAGACAGGGGAGTTTAGGCCGGGAAACCATTCTGTAAGAGACTATAATGGAGGACATATGCCAGTAGCCATTTGTGAAATCCCACCGAATGTGCAATGCAAAGAGCGAAAGCAGAACAGCTTCAAAAGGTCAGCGCTGAGTGGCAACAACCTAGCCATGTGCACGTGTCCTTGTCTTGCTCTGGTCTTAGAATTTGAGTTGTGCCTCACGTAACATGTCATTCCTCATGCCTGTTAACTGGATTTCCAGATCCACGTTGCTTTTCTAACCTCAACAGTGTGGTAAAATATGCTGCCAAGCTTGCCCTGAAGGGAACAGTTGCCTTTAAAGAAAAACCACACACACAAAACCAAGGGTACAGAATGCTGGGAGCTATTATCAATGCTCAATGGGGAGAATGTGATTGTCTGTTTCCATGATGCTGCAAATGTGTCTGCTGCTAGATCTATTAATAGCTCGCAGTTGATTTTTGACCTTGGATTTGTTAAATTAAAGAAGCTATAAAAATAGATGAATCAAATGAACTCAAGGAAACCCAGGGCATAGTCCCCACTCCATTTTTTAATGAGTATTTAGTATATGGTGTGTGAAGCATGATAGAAGCATATACATATAATTAGTGTTTTCTGTGTAAACCATTTGAGAATGGAAAGATGACTTTCAATGTAATCTGATTGGAAATAAGAGATCTTGTAGAGCTCATTTCGCTCATGTTTCCATCAGTTTGTTTATTTGGTTACAAACGAACACTCTTGTGTTCTCAACAAATGGCCTCCACGCTGTTGGGGGGCTTGGAGGGGAGGGGGTTTGGTCTTTTCCTTCTATTGCTGATGGGCTGGTTATAGTCCATCTGTTGGGGGGCAAGGCTGGACACCCAAGTTTCTTACGTGACATCGAAGTCTCCCCTTCATGAAGACCACAGTAGACATTCCGGGCCCTGTCTTGATCCAGCTTGATACTACTTGCTCTTCTGAGATTTAAGTTTACACTTAACGCGACCTCTCTTTATTTCAGTAATGTACTTTGATTCGTTGAGGTTTGCTCAAATATTGTATAAATAGCCGTCCAAGTCAATGTCATCCCACTAGCTCTTGATCTTTAAAGGAAATGGACATTTTCGATATTTACCAAATTGGATTATATCAGTCATTCGTGTCTCAAGTGTAAATTCATGTGATCTGATTCTGATGCTGATTGGGATTGAGTGGCATTGAGATCAAATTCCAACAACTGCAAAATTTTGCAAAAGGTTAACCCAGTGGTCGGCAAACTGCGGCGCCACATGCGGCTCGCGAGCCGAGGTTTGCCGCTCTGTTGACTAATGAGTTTGCTGACCACTGGTTTAGGGGCTTAATCACAAGGAACAACAACAGCCTGTAATTATTGGAATCGAGAGTCTAGGTCATTGGTCGGCAAACTCATTAGTCAACAGAGCGGCAAACCGCGGCTCGCGAGCCACATGTGGCTCGCAAACCGCCGTTTGCCGACTACTGGGTTAACCTACATAGTCAGTTAAGCTGGAAAAGATATATAGTTCAGTGGGACATACGATGATGGTTTAATGTAGGGTAATTGTCCATGTGTATACATTGGCATGCCTTATATTTTCAGCTTTATTTTCTACATCAAAGGTAATCATGTAGAAATAAAACGAAGGCAAATAAGATTCCTGTGTCATCTCCCATTTACATCCATTTCAACTCTGAGCATGACTGAGTCACTATTGGTCACTACTCTCTGAGTTGTTGGGAATAGTCACATTTGCAGAAGGTGGATTGATCAGTTGGTTGGAGCACCATCCAGATACGTCAAGGTTGCAGGTTCGATCCCCTGTTATGGCACATACAAGAATCAACCAGTAAATGCACCGATGGGTGGGACGCAAATGGGTCCTCTCTCAATCTCAAATCAACAAATATCACATGATTGCACTTATATGTGTAATCTCAGGAACAAAATTAACTGACAAATAAAATAGTCTAGAGGCATGGAAATATGGGACAGCCTGATGAATCTTAGAGGGAAGTGGGGCGAGGTGGAGGAACAAAGTAACCAAAGAACTTAAATGCATACTAGAGGCCCAGTGCACAAAATTCGTGCACTCTGGGAAAGGGGTGTCCCTCAGCCTGGCCTGTGCCTTCTCACAGTCCAGGAGCCCTGCCATTGATCGCCCCAAAGAGGTAGGCCCTGCCCACCCAGCTGGGGCTCTGTGATGGATCTCCCTACAGAGGGAGGCCCCGCCCACCTGCCACAGCCCGTCTATTGGTGGTCTGGGCCTCCCTCTTTGGAACAATTGTAGAGCGCCCCCCCCCCCCCCCCGATTGATCGCCCCACTGGCCGATGGCCTGGACCTCCCTCTGCAGGGTGATCATGAGGCGATGGCCGGGCCCCTGACCAATCACATCACACCGGCCTTGGCTGGCCTGGTGCCAGTGAGTGTCATAGTGTGGCCCTGATGGTCATTTAGCTGTTTGGCCATTCGGTCGATTTGCATATTACCCTTTTATTACTATAGATATGCACAACCCATGGACACAGATAATAGTGTGGGGAAGGACTGGGTCTGGGTGCAAAATGGGTGGAAGGGTGCAGTGGGTAAAAATGGGGGGACATCTGTAATACTCTTAACAATAAAGATTTACAGAATTAAAAGAAAGAATAGTCACATTTCCAATTATATCTCAATAAAGTTGGGGGGATGAAGTATAGCCATACAGTCCATATAAAAATTCCTTTCCATCTTCCTGTAAACTAAACATGTGCCATGTTCTCATCATGGTCTGCTCAATTCATCACTTTTCTTTACTAGTTAAAAGCTGTTCGGGGCCCAGCAGGCATGGCTCAGTGAGCATCGACCTATGAATCAAGGTCCGGGTTCGATTCTAGGTCAGGGCACATGCCCGTGTTATGGGCTCAGCCAATCAATGATTCTCATCATTGATGGTTCTGTCTTTCTATCCCTCTCGCCTCTGAATCAATCCAAAAATAATTGTTTAAAAATTAAAAAAACACACAAAAACCTGGTCTGTTGCTAAATACTGAGTTCATGCTCCATGTTTGTCTGTTGATAGATAGCTTGGCCACATTTTTGGAGACATTTAAGAAATGAGTGTATGTAAGCATTAGATTGTACAAAGACAATTTAGTTGTTTTTTTCCTGATTTTATATGTTCACTAAAGGCTCGGTGCACGAATTTCATGCAGGGGGGTCCCCTCAGGCCAGCCTGCACCCTCTCCGATCCGGGACCCCTCGGGGGATGTCCAAATGCCGGTTTAGGCCTGATCCCCTGGCAGGCAGTTGGACATCCCTCTCACAATCTGGGACCACTGTCTCCTAACTGCTCACCTGCCTGCCTGCCAGATCGCCCCTAAGTGCCCCCTCTAATGGCCTAGTCACCTCTTGCCAACCTAATTGCCCTCCCTCCCGCCAGCCTGGTCGCCCCTCACTGCCCTCCTCTGCCCGCCTGGTCGCCCCTCACTGCCCCTCAACCCCCGCCAGCCAGCTCGCCGCCGACTGCCCCTCCTACGGGCCTGGTCACCCCACACAAGCTGCTGCTCAGTCGTTTGTTCGGCCCACACTAATCCCTCTGCCGGCCTGGTCATCCAATGCAGCCTGCTGTTCAGTCGTTTGGTTATCCCTCACTAACCCCCCTGAGGGCCTGGTTACCCCACGCAGCCTGTTCGGTCATCCGTTGGGTTGTGATGGTCGCTGAGGCTTTTATTATTACAGATTTGTTTGCTAACATTATGGACAAACAGAGATATGTGTGGCTTCTTGTGTCTTGTGGCTCCTTTTCGATCACCTCCAGACACGTCAGGAAGCCGCCACCAAGTGTTCTGAGCTCTGCAGGCCTGTGTGGACGGAGCCTTTGGAGGGTGATCACCCGAGTCGCTCACCATTCCTCTTGTGTCAGCCCCGGGTAGTTAAAGGAAGATGGAGTTTCTCTAGAAAAAAATGAGTCAAAGTAATGCAGTAGTGGGATTTAATGGCCTTGTCTTACAAAACAATGCAAACCAGCTCTTTCCGGAGCTCTGTCAGACGGCACAATCCTGACCACGCATTTTCCCGAATCGAACGTGGAAGGTACATTTTGAAGACTATTAATGTATCGGTTAAGGGATGACTTTTACCAGGAGCCGGAGCAGTGGGAGTTCAGCTCGGGCATGCAGGAAATCGTCTCTGTAGAATGCATAGGCAATGAAATCCGATTGTCACGGGGAAGAATGGGTTTGCTGGCTCTGGCCGGATGCCAGGCACACCGTGCCATCGCCTCTCCGTGATCATTTGGAAATCGCGGGAGCAGCTTCGGTGAATGCTCGAGAGCAGGCCGAGGACACAGCGGGCTTTGCTGGCAGCACACATCCTGTCTTTCTGTTTGGATCTTTCATCTTGTTCTGCTTGCAGGGCGAAGAGCTAGATGCAGGAGTTGAACACAGGGATGGTCACATATGCTGAGAAGAGAGCACGTTTGTTGCATTATTGTTTGGGCCTTTCGGGCTCTGAATGCACATAGGATGGGCTGCGAATTTCCTATGGTTGCTATAGCAAACTGGGTGGCTTAAAACAATTGGAGGATCTGGCCTGTTTGCTCAGTGGTTAGAGCTTCATCCAGTGGGAGGAAGGGTTGCAGGTTTGATTTCTGCTCAAAGGCATGTACCTCTTCCCTTGCAGGGCTGATCCCTGGCCCCAGGGCAGGGGCGGGGGTGGGGGCGGCAATCAATGGAAGGGTCTCTCACATCAAAGTCTCTCTCTCTCCCTCTTTCTCTCTCTCTTCCCCCCACCCCTCTCCCTCTCCTTCCTCCCTTCCACTCTCTAAAGATCAATGGAATATATGTTCTCAGGGGATGATACAAACAAACAAACAACAACAGAAGGGTGTTCTCTCAGAGTTCTGGAGGTCAGAAGTCCACAATCAAGGAGTTGGCAGGACCACACCCCCTGTGAAGGCTCTAGGGCCTTGGTCGGCAAACTGCGGCTCGCGAGCCACATGCGGCTCTTTGGCCCCTTTAGTGTGGCTCTTCCACAAAATACCACGGCCTGGGCGAATCTATTTTGAAGAAGTGGCGTTAGAAGAAGTTAAGTTTAAAAAATTTGGCTCTCAAAAGAAATTTCAGTCGTTGATTCGCCCACTTCGCTCCCCATGTCCTGTGGAATGATTGGAGTTCTGAATGATTGCTTAGTGGAATGGAAATAATTAATTTTGCAGAGAGAATATGACATTTCCCAGGCTTGAACCCGGGTGTTGAGAATTTCAAAATTTCAAATTTTCCTATGACATCGTGTTGCCTCTTTTGCATGTTAATTATCACCGCGCCTTGAAGAGGGTTCAGTCATTAAGTAATAATAAGGTGCTGATTGATTAAATTCTACAAAGTGTTTGCTTTTCAGAACCTCCGTCTCACATAATAAGCGGTGGGAGTTTATCAAAGCAAGTGGCATATACTTTTCCCCTCTACTTTGATTCAGATGCGCAACAATTTCTACCTGCTGCTTTCAATTGGCGCTGAGAACACCTTTTGTGTTGAGCCCACTCAAAGCTAGAAAGAACCAGCATCCCCTTGAAAAAGCACTAATGTCATCGCCCCACTAAACAAAGCCTGTAACCCCAAACCAAGCCTGGCTGGTCTCCTGCTGTGACCAGAACTTGGCGGGGGGACCGAATCCTGTTTATTGTAAAAAATGATCTAATTAAACACAAAGTTGGCCACTGGGAAACTCGGAGTTTGCTTTGGGCACCATTTTGGCAATCCGTGTTCCTTTTATTAGAGCCAGAAACATTGGCCACAAAGGTGGTCTTCAAAGCACAGGGTTCTGTATGGGCGGGATCGAGCACACCTCACAGGCCTCGGGCAGGACGAGAAGCTGTGTTACCACCTGCAGGAAGTCCTTTGACCTTATAACAAGAATACAGAAGCTCAAACTCTGACATAGCTCTCACCACCGCCTTCAGTTTGGCTCGCTTTTCTTTATATGTGTGATGGATGGCCAGAATGGGAGCTCTGTGTAGATTTTCTGGAGGGAACTTCTTCTGATGTAACAGTAAAGCAGGTTAATAACTGAACAGACTTAATTAAAAGTGAGCTTATATAAATCTTTGTGCACCTGTAACCCTAACCCTAACCCTAACCCTTACCTTGGTAGAGTGAGGCTGCCTTTTCAAAAAGATGCAACATTAGCCTGACCGGCATGGCTTAGTGGACCAGTATCGACCCAGGAACTAGGAGGTTATGGGTTGATTTCCCATCAGGGCACATGCCCGGGTTTAGGGCTCGATCCCCCAGTGTGGGGTGTGTGGGAGGCAGCTGATCACTGATTCTCTTTCATCACTGATGTTTCTATCTCTCTCTCCCTCTCTCTTCCTCTCTGAAATTAATGAAAATACATACATACATACATACACACACACACACACACACACACACACACACACACACACATATACTGAGTGTCCAGATTATGATGATCTCTCAATGCATAATAATCTGGCCACTCAGTGTATATCCTATATAATAAAAGGCTAATATGCAAATTGTCCCCTCGACCAGGAGTTCGACTAGCAGGCAGGCCGGCCAACCGGCCATGTCCCCTTCCCCTGACCAGGCTGGGTGGACCCCACCCATGCATGAATTCATGCTCTAGGCCTCTAATATACATATACATATGTGTGTGTGTGTGTGTGTGTGTGTGTATACTGAGTGGCGAGATTATGCGTTTCTGGCTACACACACACACACACACAACATTACCTGTATAGAATCTTAGACTCTGAACCTCTGGATTAGAAAGAAGTGAGAGAGACTTTCATGTGGTCCCCGAATTAGAAAGCTTACATTAAAATAGCAAACGATTGATCCTTATTGAACTTGTCTATGTCCTTCCTGGCCTGGCAGCTCCCTGAGGTCCACTCTGCTGCTGCTTCTACAGGGTGAGGCAAGCGAGCACTCGCCTGGGGAGCAAAACTTAAAGGGGCGGCACAAAATGCTGCAATCAAGGTAAACATCCGGGATCATCTTCCCTTTAAAAAGTATTTATTGATTTCAGAGAGGAAAGGAGAGGGAGAGAGAGATAGAGACATCAATGATGAGGGAGAATCATCGATCAGCTGCCTCCTGCACGCCCCCTACTGGGAATTGAGCCCGCAACCCAGACATGCTTCCTGACCTGGAATGGAACTGTGACCTCCTGGTACACAGTCAACGCTCACACTGGCTGGGCTCAACTTCCTTTGTTAAGGTCAGTTGATTAGGAACCTTGGTTATCTGCAGTCTCTTTTGCCACCTAACAAAACCATAGCCTGTCACCAGAAGGTGAAGGTCATGGGAAACATCTGACCATTTGCTGTTCCTCTGCTGCCTCAGGGATTCACCATCCTTACTATCTTCTCAGCTTTGTTCTCCAAGGTGTTTGGGGAGATCGAGTCATTGGCTTGGACAGGCAGGGCTGTTCTGACAGGTGTGAGGTCCCTCCTGTGTGAGCCTGCATTGTCTTTTCCATTGTCTTTTCCGGGGACTTTGGCAGGAGCATTTCTGTGGGAAATGAGGGAGGGCATCCTGACCCCTAAGCCTGTGCACCCCCTCTGGCAGCAGGCATCACCTGGCATTCACCTGGCACCTGGCCTCTGTCCCCGTGGGGCCGCACCGAGCCTGGGAGGAAGTCCAGACTTGCTTATTTGAATAAATGAATTGATTCAACCCGCGCATCTATCTTCTGTAAGGAATTTTAGAACTGATATTTTTAATCCCCATTGTCTAGCAGTGGTTTTCCCATTTCCCCAAATGCCGCAAGGCATCGTCCAATTGTCCAGGCGCTATATCTTCGAGCAATCTTGATGATCAATAGCTCCTGTGAGGGCTGGGTGAATTGTTAGCCTCAAACCGTGGTCGGCAAACTGCGGCTCGCGAGCCACATGCGGCTCTTTGGCCCCTTGAGTGTGGCTCTTCCACAAAATACCACGGCCTGGGCGAGTCTATTTTGAAGAAGTGGCGTTAGAAGAAGTTTAAGTTTAAAAAATTTGGCTCTCAAAAGAAATTTCAATTGTTGTACTGTGTGCGGAGGTCTGTTGTTGAATCTAGAATCTTCTCTATTTTATTTTAACTTATTGATTTATCAACTACTTATAGGATCTCTTAACTATACTGTAAAGTTCCCATTGACTTCTAGGATAAGATTTACATAACCTGATATTTATCCACATAGTATCCATTCTCTCTCTCTCTCTCTCTCTCTCTCTCTCTCTCTCTCACACACACACACACACACACACACTCTCTCACTCACTCACTGTGTACACTCACTCACTCACTTGCAGTGTCCATGAAGGGCAAATTGGCTGCCCTTTTCAAAGAGGAACTTGTAGAAGGTAATGCTGGCCCGCATTGTTATACTTGGTTTTTTACTAAATTTTTTTCTTTTTCATTTATTTTACAAAACAGCCATTACAACAAATATGTATGCCAGGCAGTGAGGTCAAGAATGGAACTGTGGCCCAGACAGCTTGGCTCAGTGGTTGAGCGCTGACCTAGGAACCTCAGATGTTCATGGTTCAATTCCAGGTCAGGGTCCCCGCTGGGGTTCTGGACTGATCCCCAGTGGGGGGCGTGCAGAAGGCAGCCAATCAATAATTCTCTCTCATCATTGATGTTTCTACCTCTCCCTCCCTTTCCCTTCCTCTCTGAAACCAATAAAATATATATATTTTAAAAATTGTAGAGAGTTGCGTCAAACTTGGTTTTTAGATGCGAGGTTTCGGTTGTTGGAAAGATACCCCTTATCATTTCTTTTCGTCTTGGGAGAATGAAACTTGATGAAGGAAATGTGGGTGATTCATCATTAGCTTGTGAGTGTAGTTAGAGTGACTTTTCCAGGGACCACATAAGCCCTGGGTACACTGACCACAAGCCCCTGCCAGGTCCCACCCAGCTCATGTCCCATCGCCTAAAGGCAGTCGAGTAGCAGCGTTAACCTTGCAAAATAATCCCCAAAGCTCAGTAGCAGCGGGGCAAATAGAAGGAAGAAAAAGCAGCCCTTTTTACAGTATTGTCTTCGCATGTCAATCAACTGTGAGGTGCCTGGGAGGGAAAATGTGAAATGAATTGTGCGAGAGGGAAGGCTGCTGGGCGCAGGGCATTGTCATGCGCGTGTGGCCTGGTGGCCACTTAGGATGTGGCGTAATGTCACACACTTTTTGGACAGTGGCTTTGGCTTCAGTTTGGACTGCATGTCATATATCCAAGATGAATTAAGTGGTGGCCGCCCCATTCGGGAACCCCTTGCTGATGAAGGCCTGGGGAGCAGTCACTTCCCTGCGTGAAGCTCACGCCCCAAGCTGCAGCTGGCCACCCTTTCTGCAGCCTGGAAAGTTGCTGATTGAAAGAGAAAAGGGGGGCAGAGTCAGCTCCCTGCAGGGCCCCGGCCCCCAGCATATCCCGGGAGCAGATGCCAGAAATGTGCTGCTCCCAGCGCCAGGCATGGCCATGCCTCCCTGCGCGTGCGAGTGTCTGGATAGGCGCTTGGCAGGCTGCTGGCAGAGGTGCCGGGGCGCTGGCCGCGCTCCAGGCGGTGAAACGCAAGCTCGCCCTGTAATGGAACCTCTGGGAATGCAGAGGGGGCCTCCCCATTAGGCCTGCTCCTCGTGTTTCGCATAAATGCATCCTGTTCTCGGGCGGCGAGCAGTGCGCTTGCCCCGGCTCATTCAAATTGAATGCTGGTAAACGGAGTCCTGCGTGCACGCAGCAGCCTGGCACCTCCGGAGGCAGGAGCGGGGTGAGGCTGCCACCCGGGTCCTCTCTTGTTTATGGGATGCTTCTTTGCCAGCCTCATGCTCACCCTCGCTCTGCATGTTGCAAAGAGACGCTGATGGGGCATCCCTGCAGCTCGGCTTGGGCTTTTCTGGGCGGTGAAGTTCAAGGTGTCCTACGTGGCTTCACCTGTTGTCCCCAAGTGCAGCGTGGCTCCTGTCTTGCTGGCAAAGAAAGCCGCCCCGGAGAGGCAGTTTGCAGCGGATCTTTCTTTTGTTCTTCTCCATCAGTGCTGCGGCTTTAACTTTGTCACAGCAAGAGGGGGGCGGGCCCGCCTGCAGAGGGCTCCGTGCAGAGTGTCTTTCCTGTTAGTTTCAACCGGAGCCGGCATCCCCGGCACCAGGGCTCGCTTGCTCTCTAGTCATTCGCTCGGAGGAATAAAGACGCTGTAGGGCAGTGAACCTGAACTTGGCCCGTTCATCCATACTGCATTGAGTGATTGCATGGAGTGGAGTCAGATGCCACTGGGGGGTGAGGAGCGCGCATCGTCTCGCATTCCCGCTGGATATAGTAGGAAGGACCCTTGACAGAATCCAGTAATTAACAGGTAAGCCATGAAGTGTGTGCCAGGCGTGGGAACATGTGGGCTGAGGGGAGATGATCGCATGGAGAAGGGGGAGGTGGGCTGCTAGGTTTTCTCGCCCGATGGATCAGGACAAGATGGGGAGAGGTTTTTTGTTTGTTTGTTTGTTTGTTTTTACTTGCTGCTGACCTGAAGTAGATTCCTGAAGTGACTTTTATAGACGAGGGTGGCTCTTCCTGTCCCCCGTGCTCAGAATTGTATTGGGCTTCTGTCCCCGAAGCAGGCGTGTGCTCAGCTGGGATCCTGGGGAAAGAAAAGTTGGACCACAGAAATGAATGAGTACACTCTCCGCCGCCCTCAGGGGCTTTCAGTTGAACCCTCATCTTGAAAATGCGTTTGGTGTTTGCAATAGTGGTTCTGTTCTGTTTTGTTCTGTTTTGTTTTTCCAAAATCTACTAAGAAATGGCTGTCAGAGACACAGCAAGCCTGGGGCATGGGGTATCTGTCTCCGGTCCCTTTCTAAAGGCGTAGATGGTTCCCGGGGTCCTTTTAGCAGACTGTTGATGAGAAGGTGAAGTTCTAAGTTCAAGCATGTCATCTGCCCAGTGAACTTGAGTCCTGTCTTGTGCAAATCATCGCTCCATGTGTTGGTTTTATGTTAAGACTCTCTCGAAAGTCTGCAGCGTCTCCTGGCCGTATTTTGTGCAAGTTATTGATGGATTTGGCCACTGTCCGCGTAGCCCGTGCCTCGTCAATCTCCTGGCTGGCTCTGTGAGCGCTTTTCCAAGCGGCATTAAAAATAGAAGGATAGATTTTTAATTAAGTTGAGTATTGCATTTGCCCTGCAGGAGCTGAAATGCATTTACGTGGGCATGTGGACAATGTGAGTCTGTTGCTTTGAACAGGCTCTTCATAGAAGTTGAAGTTTCACAATAATCCTGCCCTGTAGGTCTTTAAGGTGTCTTCTTTGGACACCCCATACCATGCAAACGATTGCATATCTGTGTCATTTAACACTCAGATTGAATGAACATATAATGATCATTTGTGATCCGTTATATGTATACCCATTGTATACATATCCTCATAATTTATTAGTTTTCACCCACGTGTAGATACGTATCTTCCAGAAGATTTTGTTCCGAAGGTGAGGGCAGGAGCAATGCTCTTTGCCAACGGCAGAGTTAAGAAGACATAGAATAGAGTAAAGCGTTCTTGGCATCTAAATACAGGTTCTGGAAATGTAGAGAAATACTCCAGGACACATCACCCAGTGGGACTGCACTTGAGAAACAATGCTGGTGATTACCCAGGGGCACAGCATCGCAGGACCTGCTGAGTGTTATTTCCCTGCCAGAGACTGCATCTGATCTGAGGATGACAGATGCGAACCGAGCCCGCGATTTAAGGGAGGAAACGCGAAGTCTTTGGGGAAAATTGATATCGGAAGTAGAGCGTCTAATGGAGTCCCTGCTGGCACACGGATCAGCTCCCTGGTAACTTGATCGAAAAAACAAGTTTGATTGAGTGATGGCCGGTGTTTCATCATTTTGAGCCTACAAAAGTGTGCTTACCCATCTCTTTGGTTTAGTTATTTCATTTCTTTTTTTTTCTTAATATATTTTATTGATTTTTTTACAGAGAGGAAGGGAGAGGGATAGAGAGTTAGAAACATCGATCAGCTGCCTCCTCCACACTCCCCACTGGGTATGGACCCGCAACCAAGGTACATGCCCTTGACCGGAATCGAACCTGGGACCCTTGAGTCTGCAGGCTGATGCTCTATCCACTGAGCCAAACCGGTTAGGGCAGTTATTTCGTTTCTTATTCAAGGTACCAGTTAGGTTTTGCCAAGGAATGCTTTTTTCACGAGGTTTTAAATGTACGAACATATGGTTTCATTGAATACTTTATAGTAAAATGTCAAAGAAAATAGCAGATATGTTATAAAAGAGAACTCAATTTTTAGGAATACAGGAATGAATAGTGAGCTTATAAAAGAGCAAGACATAAGGGCGCGATGTAGGAGGATTCGAACTACTTTCCCCTCATTTCCCATTGAAATTGCAACATTGTTATCTTAATACCTTTCATTACAGTATGCATAGCCATGGAGCAGTTGAAAGCAGGTTGAGTAAGCTCGCCTCTATTCCTGAATGTTCCAGCTAATTTGGATGAGCCGTTGCGTTTTTGCTGTGTGAACTCTTTTGCTCCAACAACAATGTGTCTGGTCCATTGAAGAAAGGTGTCCCCAGTCCATTGGCCCTGAACTTGCTCCAGGAAACATTTTTTGCGGGTGCAGCCTGGCCTGCCTTGTTAAGCAGACAGGAAGCGTTTTGTGACGTGTGACGTCACGAATGTCTGTGCTGCAGTTATTTCCTAGACTGAGTCACCAAAGCAATTGTGATCTTCTCTTAACGGAGCCGGGTTCGGTGAGGAGTCCTGAGTGTGCTCAGTCCTTATCTAATTATCAGAAGGCCACCGGGAAATAGAGAGCGCACACTATCTCCGCTCTGCAGTTGGGATGACAGGGACCAGAGGGAAAGCATTGTCCCCAAGATTATCCCCAAAGCCACCGACACGGAGCTAGGGAATGAGCCAGGGTGAACTAGGTCGGTGGGCCTGAGCTTTTTTTTTTTTTCTTTTTTCCATTTTTATTTTTTTACTAGAGGGCCTGGTGCATGAAATTCATGCACAGGGGCGGGGGGAGTGGGTCCCTCAGCCCAGCCTACACTCTCTCCAATCTGGGACCCCTCGAGGGATGTCCGACTGCCCGTTTAGGCCCGATCCCAGTGGGACATCCCTCTCACAATCCAGGACTGCTGGCTCCCAACTGCTCGCCTGCCTGCCTTCCTGATTTCCCCTAACTGCTTCTGCCTGACAGCCTGATCACCCCCTAACCACTCCGCTGCCAGCCTGTTTGATGTCTAACTGCTCCCCTGCAAACCTGTTTGCCCCCAACTTCCCTCCTCTGCCGACCTGGTCACCCCTAACTGCCCTCCCCTGCAGGCTTGATCGCCTCCAACTGCCCTCCCTTGCAGGCCTGGTGCCTCCCAACTGCCCTCCCCTACTGGCCATCTTGTGTCCACATGGGGGCATCCATATTGTGTGTTGGAGTGATGGTCAATCTGCATATTACTCTTTTATTAGATAGGATTAAGTTATTACATGTGTACATATCTTCCCATTGCCCCCACCCACCCCACTCCCATACATGCCCTCACCGCCCCCAGTGTCTTGCAACCATTGGTTATGCTTATATGCATGCATACAAGTCCTTCAGTTGATCTCTTATCTCCCCCACCTCTCCCTAACCTTCCCGCTGTAATTTGACAGTCTGTTTGATGCTTTACTGCCTCTGTATCTATCTTTTGGTTCATCAGTTTATAATGTTCTTTATTATCCACAAATGAGTGGATTATGTGGTATTTTTCTTTCATTGACTGGCTTATTTCACTTAGCATAATGCTCTCCAGTTCCATCCATGCTGCTGCAAATGGTAAGAATTCCTTTTTTTATGGCAGCATAGTATTCCATTGTGTAGACATACCACAGTTTTCTGATCCAGTCATCTGCTGATGGGCACCTAGGCTGTTTCTAAATCTTAGCTACTGTAAATTGTGCTGCTATGAACATAGGGGTGCAGATATCCTTTCTGATTGGTGTTTCTAGTTTCTTAGGATATATTCCCAGGAGTGGGATTACTGGGTCAAATGGGGGTTCCATTTTCAGTTTTTTGAGGAAACTCCATACTGTTCTCCACAGTGGCTGCACCAGTCTGCATTCCCACCAGCAGTGCACGAGTGTTCCTCTTTCTCCACATCCTCGCCAGCACTTGTTGTTTGTTGATGTGTTGATGATAGCCATTCTGACAGGTGTGAGATGGTACCGCATTGTCGTTTTGATTGGCGTCTCTCTGATGATCTGGTGTGTGGGGTGCTGCTGGCATCTAGTGGCTAAAAGCCAGGGCTCTGCTGAGCACCCTACAGTGCACGGGGCAGCCCCGAATACACTCTCATCTGGCCCCAATGTCAGTAGTGCTGACTTTGAGAAACCTGATTTATGATACGAGTCTGATCACACCATTTTAGAAGAATTCTTATTATTTGTCTGTGTTTTCCATTAAACTCTGTGTTTCTGGGGGGCAGTGGTTTGTCTTCCATTTGCGTCCCCCAGGTTCACCATAACATCTGCATATATTAGCCTTTTCATAAGTGACGGCTGAATTGATGAATGAATGAATGAATGAATGAATACTAATGATGCCCCAAAAGGAGCTCCAGTATCTTCTTTGAAGCAACATTATTATTAGAAACTGCATTTCGAATCAAGGCCTCCACATGAGGTACTCAACAGGGTCAATGTCAGGTTATAAAAGCAGAGACAGAGCAGCCACACTTTCTCATCTCTATTTAACTAGTCCGCTGGAGCTCGGCTCGCGTGGCTCAGTGGTTGAGCGCCAACCTATGAACCAGAAGGTCTCGGTTCGATTCCTGGTCAGGGCACATGCCCGGGTTGTGGGCTCGATCCCCAGTGGGGGGCGTGCAGGAGGTAGCTAATCCATGATTCTCTCTCCTCATTGATGTTTCTATTTCTCTCTCCCTTCCTCTCTCTCTAAAAAACATATTTAAAAAAATAAGAAGCCCTAACCAGTTTGGCTCAGTGGATAGAGCTTCGGCCTGCGGACTCAAGGATCCCAGGTTCGATCCCGGTCAAGGGCATGTACCTTGGTTGCAGGCACATCCCCAGTAGGGGGTGTGCAGGAGGTAGCTGATCGATGTTTCTCTCTCATCGATGTTTCTGACTCTCTATCCTTCTTCCTTCCTCTCTGTAAAATATCAATAAAATATATTTTTTAAAAATCAGAAAATAAAGACACGAAGTGGGGTGGGGGTGAGGGTTGGCTTGGGGGACACACGTGGGCCATCCAAAAGTCTCCGTCAAAAGTCCCTCTGGAACCTAAGTTGTCGGATCCTTTCTGTCCTTTGAGGGACAAGAAGAGGTAGTGCATCTTCCCACCTCTCTGCAGCGGGCAGCGCTGGCAGAGCAGTGTCCTGCTGAAGAAGTTCTGTGGGACCCATGTCCTTCGCTCCCTCCTGGGCAGGGGGACCACAGATGACAAGCTCTGAATGTCCTCTGGCACGCACACCAGCTGGGTTTTGTTTACCTTGCATTTCCTAAATTTATCTGACCGTGTAACTCTGCTTTCCTGTAATAGCCTTTGCAACTAAGATTCCATTTTAGGAAACACTCCTATGGTGAAGAAGAGCATAGCCTGCTCGGCCGGCGTGGCCCAGTGATTGAGCATCGACCTATGAACCAGGAGGTCACGGTTCGATTCCCGGTCAGGGCACATGCCCAGGTTGCGGGCTAGATCCCCAGTAGGGTGTGTGTAGGAGGCAGCCAATCCATGATTCTCTCTCATTATGGATGTTTCTATCTCTCCCTCCCTCTCTCTTCTTCCTTCTTCTCTGAAATCAGTAAATATCCTATATAATAAAAGCCTAATATGCAAAGTGTCCAGTCAACCGATGGGCCGTTCAACCAATCAAAGTGTAATATGCTAATGATATGCTAAGGCCACTCAACCGCTCGCTGTGATATGGACTGACCACCAGGGAACAGACTCTCTGACCGGTAGGTTAGCTTGCTGCTGGGTTCCAGCCGATCGGGACTGAGGGAGACAGGCCGGACACGCCCTGGAGCCCTCCTGCAGTGTCTCCTCAGCTGGCCAACCTCCTGTGTCTCTCCCTGGCGGGGTCTCTCAGCCTGGCCTGTGCCCTCTCGCAATCTGGGGGATGTTGGAGAGCTGGTTTCAGCCCAATCCTGCAGGCCAGGCCGAGGGACCCCACTGGTGCATGAATTCATGCACCGGGCCTCTACTCTATATATAAAAAGAAGAGCATAGCATGGAAAGTTCTAGCACCGCTGTCTTTGACTTTAGATTCAGCTCCTGATGTCTGTGCCCCTCACTTCAATCAGAATCCAGGGGATGAGCAGATGGCTACGAAGATTTCTTCCCACCCCCTACCTTAATGATAGCAATGCCTAGCGGATGCATTCAAGGTCAATTTCTACAATACTGCAAAGGCATCGTTTTTATGTGTTACACTCAATACTACATTGAGGTGAGGCCTCACGTAGTCATTATTAGCCTCACGTAGTCATTATGAGCAATCAGGTGGGCCAGTGCTGTCCGGCGGATATGATAGAGACAGCTAAGCTTAAGGAGAACATGCCAGGACTGAGTTAGACACAAGTCTACTCCCGTTCTGCCATTGAGCTGTGAGGTCGTAGGTGAGTCACTTACCTGCCCTGAGTTTCTACTGCTTCACCTGCAATTGAAGAGGGTCGGGGCCAATGGCTTCTGGGCCCCCCAGTGCTAACATTCCACGACGTGAGAACAACCGGACTTTTTGTTTAGTTTTTCCCATCTCCTGTCTCCTGGAAGGCGCCCAATGTTGTTGACATTTTCACCCAACGAAATAACCCTCTCAAATGTGAAGGCCAAACAACAACCCATTTTTGTTGAACATGATGTGTGGAAGGGAAGCTTGGGGGTGCTGGCCCCCATGTATAGACCACAGGGTTTATGCGGTGAGTGATGGAGGGAAATTTCTGAGCAGCTAAGATGAGAAATTGGTGGATGGATTGATCGGGAGGGACTTCTCCTCGTGGCTCAGCCTGGAGCTTGATAAAGGGGCTCCTAAAAGCATTCTGGGGTCTACCTCAGCCTCTGGGGCGCCTTTGCTTATTGCTTGCTCAGTAGGTGTACCCTCCACCTATTCAGTTTGCCATTTGGAAATAAAAACAACCTGAGTGAGGTATGTGCTTCTCGGCTCCTTTTACTGTAGCCAACTTATGATCGCTGCATGAAAATGCCTCAACAGTTCTTCCGTTTTTACCTAAGATGTCTCATGCTACCAAGGGGCCAGGAATTGGGAATAGAAGAGATGCGGCTCAAAGGACAGAGGCTCTTCATGAAGAGTCGGAAATGGAGCCCTAGCTGGTCTAGCTCAGTGGATAGAGCATTGGACTGCAGACCCAAGGGTCTCGGGTTCATTTCCCGTCAAGGGCTTGTACCTTGGTTGCAGGCTCCTCCCCGGCCCGGGCCCTGGTCAGGGTTTGGGGCTCCTGCAGGAGGCAACCAATTCATGTGTTTCTCTCACATCGATGTTTCTCTCTGTCTCTCTCTCTCTCTCTCTCCCACTCTCCCTAAAAATCAGTGGAAAAATATCTTCGGGTGAGGATTAACAACAACAACAAAGGGAGTAGGAAATGGAGATGGTGGTTAAATAAAGAATAAGGAAGGGGAGGAAATTTATTATACAAAAGGAAGCTGTGATAAAGAGCTCTTAGGGTCTGACCGGTTTGGCTCAGTGGATAGATCGTCGGCCTGCGGACTGAAAGGTCCCAGGTTCGATTCCGGTCAAGGGCATGTGCCTTGGTTGCGGGCACATCCCCAGTGGGAGGTGTGCAGGAGGCAGCTGATGGATGTTTCTCTCTCATCGATGTTTCTAACTCTCTATCCCTCTCCCTTCCTCTCTGTAAAAAATCAATAAAATATATTTTAAAAAAATAAAAAAAAAAGAGCTCTTAGTCGGGAGTGAGGCTCACCCTAAAGAATCACTATGGACCACTTGTTTTTCGTTCTAATTTTCCATATCAGGAGAAGAACATTTGGTGAACATTTAGCAGTTATACTAGAAAGGAACCAAAACATGCAATTATTGGTAAACAAGACATGAAGGAAACTGTGCTTAGGGTATTGAAGGCTAGTGTTGGGCACTGTGTTTAGTGTTAACTGTGCTAATGGGGTTCGCTCTTCTTCTAAGTACCAGGTTAAGGGCATCATCAAACAATAGGGAAGCCAGCGCTGCTTTGTCTCCATCTGAGATGAATGTCTGATGATATCAGCAAGCATTTCAGGAACAAAACTTGCAAATGCCTCCTCGATAAACATTTTCTCAGGGTTTCAGGTCCCACAAACATCCCCGGGGGCTCAGGGACATTGAACTTGGGTTAACACCATTTCAGGCAAACCTGGTGATTAAAGGCTGTTCAGTTCTATTTGACGGCATTAAATTGAAGCCTCCAGGAAATTCGAAGACAAATGAAATAATGCTGAGAGCAGCCAGCTGAAAGATCCACCAAGGAGAGGCGTACTGATTACAAAGTGAAATGAGTCTCACTCCGAGGCAGGAAGAGTGTGGAAGGAAACGCATATCTAAGAAGAAAGCTTTTGAATAAGGTGTCCCGATTGAAGAAAGTAGATCAAGTAAATAAGAAAAACATAATGAAAGCGAATTAGTCATGCATCAAC
Organism: Cnephaeus nilssonii; assembly: GCF_951640355.1. Classification (NCBI taxonomy): domain Eukaryota; kingdom Metazoa; phylum Chordata; class Mammalia; order Chiroptera; family Vespertilionidae; genus Cnephaeus; species Cnephaeus nilssonii. Next base: position 2,104,931 of record NC_137071.1, read on the forward strand.
TTCTTGCTGGAATTCCCTTTTGTTCAGGAGATTTAATAAAAATTATATTAATAATGTTACTCTTCCTAATTTGATGTACTTGTATCATTTCAGGAACTTCTGTATTTTTTCTTATAATACAACTATCTGAAAGCTCTGTGGGCAATATGATAGGATACAAAACAAATTCTGAGCACATCAATGATTGTCCACCCCCTCTGTCCCCTTTCCTTCTCCCCCAATCCTAGGATAGACTAGCCTTGGGTGTGTCCTATGTCCCTGGGTGATGTCACCATCTCTTGACACTTCAGTTGCCATTGTGATAATTCTTTTGCTAGGTTTACATCACATCTGGAGTGTAAAAGGCTGTGTAGTCATACAGGGAAGTATTATATAGCAATGCAAAGAATGAAGTACTGTTAATACAAACATAATGCTTGAGTGAAAGAAGCCCGATAACATTACGTATACTGCATGATTTCATTTATCTGAAGAATAAAAACAGGCAGTACTAATCTAGGGAGTGGAAGTCCTAAAAATGGTTACTTTGGGGGGCCACTTGGATATTGACTGGGAAGGCTCAGGAGTGAACATTCTAGATGCTAGATATGGTCCGTAGCTTGGCATGACTGGCTGTGGGTTGTATGGGTGTATACAAATGTGAAAATTCACTGATCTATACACTTAAGATTTATGTATTTTAATGTATATGTTAGAACGCAGTAAGAACATGTTAAAAGCTATTCACATTTGAACATGCAAGATACATTCTAGTCAATGTGTAGAAGACTTCACTTTTTATTTATTTTTAAATATATTTTATTGCTTTTTTACAGAGAGGAAGGAAGAGGGAGAGAGAGTTAGAAACATGGATGAGAGAGAAACATCAATCAGCTGCCTCCTGCACACCTCTTACTGGGGATGTGCCTGCAACCAAGGTACATGCCCTTGACCAGAATCGAACCTGGGACCTTCCAGTCCCCAGGCTGATGCTCTATCCACTGAGCCAAACCAGTTAGGGCAAGACTTCGCTTTTGAAGAAGAAAGAATTTCTGAATTGCTAATATTAGAATATGTTATTTAATCGATAATGGTACCAGAGACCCTTTCTAAATACTTAGTATATGTTTCCTCATTTCTCAGGAAGCCTTGCAGGTAAGCGGTCTCATTTCTATTTTGTAGTTTGCCACCAAGAACAGTTCATCATTTGCTATCCTGCAGCTACTAAGCATGACTATGCTGAGCTCTAACCCCAGATTTTCACTGGAGAAATTAATGAAATTGTGACTTCAGTAGAAGTCAAATTGTAAGTGGAGTCTGAAAAATTACTTGCTTTGATTGTTGTAGTTTCTAGTTTTTCTACAGTTTTTCTTCTGCAGTCAACATCAGTACCAGGCTATCATGGTAAACTTGATCTTTGTGATTCAGGAATAAAGTGCAGGGAATCAAAGGTAGGTCACCAAACCTCAGGGCCGTAGCAGTTCTTTTTTGTCCTGTCTGAGGACAGAACCTGACAGTGGCAAGAAAAAGATAGTATTAATTGCAAAAAAAGAAATATAGCTGGCCCGGCGTGGCTCAGTGGTTGAGCGTCGACCTATGAACCAGGAGGTCACAGTTCAATTTTCGGTCAGGGCACAGGCCCAGGTTGTGGGCTCACTCTCCAGTGTGGGGCATGCAGGAGGCAGCTGATCCATGATTCTGTCTCATCATTGATGTTTCTCTCTCTCTCCCTCTCCCTTCCTCTCTGAAATAAAATAAAAAAAAACATATTTAAAATATTTCCAACAATTCAAGAGAACTTTTTCTCTTTATTTGATTATGACCCTTCTTGACCTCTGTGTGAGTTTCTCAAAACTCCAGTTTATATAACATCTTTGTGAGATGATCACTTGCTCTCAATTCTTCGACCATTAACAAAAAAATGTGTTTTGCTTGGTACGTTATCCACATGACTTGTGCTCTCTGGAATGTTTTTATATACATAGACTAGGGGCCCAGTGCATGAATTCATGCACCTTGAAAGGAACTGTGGGCTGCGAGACTGTGGTGGGCACAGGGGCAGGTCTCAGCCCATCCTTCGCATCCCCTCCTGGTCCCTCCCGCCGTGGCCCCTGATCCCTACTTCCGCCAGACCCACTCCTGCCACCTCTGTTTCCAGGCACTGACAGTGCTGGCCCCGCTCACACCCACTGACGGCACGGAGCAATTGGGGCCGAAGCCAGCAGTGGGTGTGAGCGGGGACGTCACTGTCAGTGGGTGTGAGCAGTGGCTGCTGCCTCAGTCGCCCTTCAGGAGCATGGGGAGGTGGAGAAGCCCTCAGGGGCCAGCGGGGCTGGCAGCTGCAGCTTGCACCTGCTGACAGTGCCAAGTGATCAGGGCCAGCACCAGGCACTGGCAGTGGTTGCAAGCGGCGACTTCGGCACTGGCTACAGGTGCAAGCGGGGCTGGCACTGGCAGCGGGTGTGAGCACCCAGCAGTACCGTGGTGCATGGGAGCAAAGAATTTTCAGTAACCACCAGAGGCTTGCCCCGATGACAGTGACTGGCGTTCCGCCTTTGTCTGGCACCCAGCTCACCTGCTACGCCATCCGACCACAGCCGATGCCCACCATGTTCCGCACTCTGCCGCCTGCCGCCAACACCCACCATGTTCCACACATGCCCCCTGGTGGTCAGTGCACGTCATAGTGACTGGTTATTCGGTTGTTCAGTTGTTCTGCCATTCGGTCTATTTGCATATTAGGGTTTTCTATATATAGATAGTAGCAATGCAACAAAATATGTCAACCTCACTTCAAGAGTCATTTTATCCATCAGTGGAGAATGGGATTGGGCCTTAGTGATCACATTTGGGACCTCCTGATTTCAGAAAAGCCTGGAAATTGGTGCCCCGAAGGTGCAGTACTTTCTTCACAGCTATATTGCTCAGCAGTGAGGAAGCCAAGTCTGAAATGAATTACCTTATGATGTTCCTGCATCTGCGATGAATCACTGTACTTCCGGTGAACTTCTAGAGGCTAGTAGCTAAATGTTACATATTGTTCAGAAATCCTCTCCTATTTGCTTTCTTCTCACACATTTCGGATTTTAATGTAATGGCTCAAGAGGTACTTTAAAATGTAATCGAAAGAGTGTTGATGGAACTCATCTATTACATTCATTCCCCCTTATGACTTAAAGACTTCCCTATGGATCAGTAATCGCTGAGGTTTCCACATTAGTGTGGGAAATAGTAGGGGAGCCTCATTGAGTCCGTCTTTTGGAACAGGAAGGACTATGAGAGACGCTCTGTCCCAACCCCTTATCTGAGAGTGAGACCCGTACATAGTTAGAATCAGAAACTTCTCATAGACTACTTCTTAAAAGCTTGAATTTCTTTAATACAGAAAATTTTTGAATGCAAATTATATCCTGGCTTGGCCTGCAGTGCTCAGTGGTTGAGTGTTGACCTATGAACCAAGAGGTCAGTGGTTCGATCCCTGGTCAGGGCACATGCCTTTGTTGCGGGCTTGATCCCCAGTAGGGCCCGGGCAGGGGGAAGCTGATCTATATTTCTCTCATTGATGTTTCTATCTCTCTATTCCTCTGCCTTCGCCTCTCTCTAAAATCAATAAAAACATATTTTATTTTTTTTTTACAAAAGAAGAACATACTGTCTTTACTGCGACTGCTCTCTATCATTGCTTCCCACCTTACCCCACTTCCTTATTCACATGATTGAAATGGGGTAGCGAGGAGAAAAACACAAATCATACTCCCAGCGTTTAAGGTCTCTTGTTGCCAAGAAAGAATAATATCTCCAGGGGTGACGTCCTGGACAGAAGTTATTGCTACCTACACCGTTCTGTGAATACGAGCCCACAGCGTGATGCCCAGCCTGTCAGAGCTCAGCGGGCTTCTGTGATGCCTGGAAGCTGTCTAGGACAGGGGCATTTCTACTCATGTACATATGCTATGATCTTGCTCCCTGGAACTCCAGTTTCTCAGTGCTGCTCATGCATGAATCCAAGCATTTGGGAGCTAGAGGGGCCTTTATTTAGAAACTAGAGGCCTGGTGCATGAAATTCATGCACTTGGGGTGGGGTAGGGGAGGGTCCCTCAGCCCGGCCTGCGCCCTCTTGCAGTCTGGGAGCCCTCAGGGGATGTCCGACTGATGGCTTGGCTCGATCAGGGATTGAGCCTAAGCGGGCAGTTGGACATCCTTAGTCCTGCTGCAGAGCAGGAGAAGCTCCCGCCACCACTGCTGTGCTCGCCAGCGGTCAAAAGCCTGGCTTTTGACTGAGTGGTGCTCCCCCTGTGGGAGTGCACTGACCACCAGGGGGCAGCTCCTGCGTTGAGTGTCTGCCCCCTGGTGGTCAGTGCATGTCATAGCATGCCAGTCATTCTACTGTTTGGTCAATTTGCATATTAGCCTTTTATTATATAGGATGAGGAAACTGAGGTACAAAGAGGTGTACCAATTTGCTAGCTGCTGGAGAGCTTATGAGGCACCAGCTCGTCTGATTGCTCACCAAGGCTCCTTCTGTCCTCCCTGCCATCACCTGGCCACAGAGGTCAGCTCCTCGGGGACAGAGAGCATCTGGATAGAGTTGATGCACAGAGGCGCCACCTACTGGCTAAGGGGAGCACTACCTGCAGGCCTGGCGATTTCTGAACACTGCTTCTTGCCTCAAGCCAAGGACTTAGAAGAACCTAGGTCCCGTGGTCGGCAAACTCATTAGGCAACAGAGCCAAATAGCAACAGTACAACGATTGACATTTCTTTGGAGAGCCAAATGTTTTAAACTTCAACTTCTTCGAACGCCAATTCTTCAAAATAGACTCGCCCAGGCCGTGGTATTTTGTGGAAGAGCCACACTCAAGGGGCCAAAGAGCTGCATGTGGCTCGCGAGCCGCAGTTTGCCGACCACGGCTGTGAGCCATCATTTGCCCACCTATTTTATGTGCATACATCATTAAGATACTGCGTGCTTGAGGTCAATAGAGCTGTGCGGCTGAGGAACTAAAGGATAATATCTAATGAGTTTACAAATAAGCTATCATATCTATTACTATTATATTAGGATATATTACCTATTGATATTATATTAAGATATATCTTATAGCATTAAAATAAGATATAAATTATAATATGTAAAGATTTTAAGTTAGTTTTGGTTTCATCTGTACATTTACTTCATTTAAAAATATATTTTTATTGATTTCAGAGGAAGAAAGAGGGAGAGAGAGAGAGAAACATTAATGATGAGACAGAATCATGGATACGCTGCCTCCTGCATGCCCCCTATTGGGGATCAAACCCGCAACCCAGGAACACGTCCTTGACTGAAATCGATTCCAGGACCCTTCAGTCTGCATGCTGACACTCTATCCATTGAGCCAAACCAACTAGGGCCATTTACTTCCATATATATATATTGATTGTTTTTTTACAGAGAGGAAGGGAGAAGGATAGAGAGCTAGAAACATCAATGAGAGAGAAACATCACTCAGCTGCCTCCTGCACACCTCCCACTGGGGATGTGCCCACAACCAAGGTACATGCCCTTGACCAGAATCGAACCTAGGACCCTTCAGTCCACAGGCCAACACTCTATCCACTGAGCCAAACCGGTTAGGGCCATTTACTTCCTTTTTTAAGGTAACAAATGCGCATCCATGGTCTGCATGGCAGAGAATGCAAATGGAACTGGGAAGTTTTGAATGATATTCTCTGTGTCTTCCATGGCGTTCGCTCTGTGCCCTGATTTCTCTAGTTCTGAAGGAGAAACGGTTCCTAGGAGAGTGGCCAGATGTAGTAAAATACAATGCAGGATGGCTTGCATGTTTATCTGAAATGCAAATGTCATTGAGGCTCTTATCTGGCAAACCTTTTAATCTGTGTTTTTCAACATAACATTTTTATTTCTTTCTGTGGCTTTAAGGAGAAAGTGGAAAAAATCTTAGACAAATGTTCATCATCTCGTTTTTTCATTCATATTTCCCTAATAGGATTTTCTTGACTATAGCGGTCTTTTTTTTTTTTTAAGCCACGTGATTTCTCTAAATTAAGATAGGCTCAGCCTATCTTGCCCAGCAGGCTGGAAAACAATTAAGTAGGTATTGAACTGAAGGGTAGCAAACTGTCAATTTCTAAAGAGTCATTATATCCCATTAATGTCCATCCTCAATGGGCCGTGTGCACAGAGGCCCTACTTTTAAATAACCAAATCGTTGATCTCCTTTTCTTTTGCAAGCAAGAGCATTTTTTGACTTTGATTTTGCTCTAAGTGCAAATATACCTAGCTTTTCAGGAAAATGATAGAAGATGACATTTCCTTTTGACTAATGTCTGTCTCCAAGAAGATTGGGAATTTGCACATTTTTTTTCTCAAGTTATCCATTTGTCAAGACAGTATTTTCACCCCGCAGGAGCGCAAGGGAATAAAATATTTTCCTGCAGCTCGACCAGATGCATTTTTAAAACTCAGAAATCTAGGAGGAACTGCTGTATGCCAGGCTTGCTACTCATTCAGTTTTTTCCCTCCATGTCCTTACTCCCTTTTTAAGGTTTTATATATGCGTGTGTGTGATTACTTAATTGGAGATTAAATATTTACTGATTTTTAAAAAAAAGAATTGTAAATTAAGTCTTCGCTCTAGCCGGTTTGGCTCAGTGGATAGTGCGTCAGCCTGGGGACTGAAGGGTCCCAGGTTCAATTCCGGTCAAGGGCATGTACCCAGGTTGCATATTTGATCCCCAGTGTAGGTCGTGCAGGAGGCAGGTGATCAATGATCTCTCTCATCATTGATGTTTCCATCTCTCTCTCCCTCTCCCTCTCCCTTCCTCTCTGAAACCTATAAAAATATATTAAAAAAAATAAAGTATTAGACACTACCTATGAAACATAGGCACTTGTAGCCGTTCTGTAAAACTTTAATTGAAATTTCTCTACACGCGTGATGATAAGAATGAGCAGTAGTGTGGACATCAGTATGGGAATGTCATGACTTATTGCTTTGCCATCACTGAGTGACGGTATCGCAAGTAAAAGCAGCCACCATTGCAAGAGGACAGAATGACAATGACATCCCAGCATTTCAGGGTGACAAAGCGCCTTATACCTCTGCTGAAGCGGGACTGTGAAACGAGGAAATTTAAAACAAGTATTTATGCCCAGCTGTCATCACTTAGTGGTAGAGTGTCGACCTATGAGCCTGGAGGTCAAGGTTCGATTCCCGGACGGGGGCACTTGCCTGGGTTGGGGGCTCCATCCCCAGTGTGGGGTGTGCAGGAGGCAGCCCATCCATGATTCTCTCATCATGGATGTTTCTCTCTCTCTCTCCCTCTCCCTCTCCCTTCCTCTATGAAATCAATTAAAAAATATAAAAGAAGTATTTAGCATGATGAAACCCAGTGGTGGCTCCTTTGCAAGGCCAAATGACCAATGAAATTTGTTTGGGCCTTACCCGTATGAATGAGCCTTTTGAACCTATTATGAACGTTTCCCTTCTCATTTAGGTATTCTTCTGGTTGCATTTCAAAACAAAATGAAATACGTGGTTCCGAATGAAGGTTTGTAAAAGGTGTTCCCTGGCCTTTTTGAGGGGATGATTTTGCTTTTGTTGGCCAACTCAAAACAAGTTGTACTGTAGCAACCGCCCCCACCCCCACCCCCACCCTCTCCCTCTCCCTCTCCCTCTCTCCCTCCCTCTACCCTCCCCCTCCCCCTTCTTTCTCCCCCGCCCCGCCCATCCCCCTTTCCCTGGCATGACAGTCCCCAAGTCCTTTGTATTATGGGTCCTGTCTAACGTGGAACAGCCTGGAAGAGTCACAGCGCTTTTGTGGTGTTCATCCCCATGCTTGGAGTTCTTTGTGTCCTGATTCCCAAAGCTGACTCGCAGCGCAGAAGGCCCGGCTAGGGAGGTTTGGGGGGCGGCCGTGTGGTGCACAGGGCCTGCCTCTGTTCCCCGAGCGCCGAGGTGGGGATGCCTGGGCTGTTGGGGCAGGCCACGTGCTCCCAGCATATTGTAGGCTGGCATTCCGGCCTGCAGAGGGGCCTGGCTCCAGCTGGCCACATGTGGAGCGTGAAATGCCCTGCTTCTCTGGCTCAGCTGACGATTTAACAGACATCTGTTGGTGTAGGTGTTGGGCGCTGACCATTATCAATTAGAGCTCCAAGTGCCGGTGCGAGGCCGAGTGTAGAATTAGTTAAGCTCTGTCGACAAGCATACCAGCAGGTTAACCAGGCCCACGAGGCTTGTCTGCGGGGCCAGAGGTGTGGACTGTAAGGCAGGATGGCTCCCAACCAATCCTTGCCTTGGGGCCGGCGTGGCATGGATAGTGAACAGAGATACCTCCGCGGATATGAATTCCTTCAATCGGTCTTCTGTATGTTTCGGTTTATTTTCTACAACGATGATGATATGAGCTACATTTAATTACTAACTAGCAAAGTGTTCAAAAAAGTAATTGGCAAATTTGTTTCTAGTTATTTATTTAATACAGCATGAATGTGGTAATTTTTCAAAAGAATATTTTTTTATATTGATTTCAGAGAGGAAGGGAGAGGGAGAGAGAAACATCCACGGTGAGAGAGAATCATAGATCAGCTGCCTCCTGCACGCCCACTACTGGGGGTCAAGCCCACAATCTGGGCATGTGCCCTGACCGGGAATTGAACCCAGGACCCTTCATTCTGCAGGCCGATACTGTATCCACTGAGCCAAACCGGCTAGGGCTACTATTGTACTTTTAATTGCCAAGTGGGTTCAATTTGGTACATCATTTTTCCTAACTGAACTTTCTCAAAATTAAAACCTGGGGAAAGATAAATCATACATTTGCCTCTCTCATGGTTTAGTAACAAGAAGATGGAGTGAGCCAGGTCAGTGTTGCTCAGCGGTTGAATGTCCACCCATGAACCACGAGGGCAGTGGGGCAGTTACCATCAGGCATGTGCCCTGGCTGCAGGCTAGATCCCCAGTGGGGGTCGTGCAGGAGACAGACAATCGATGGTGTTTCTCATAGATGTTTCATCCAATAAGATAGCTTCACCCAGGCTGTGGTTATTTTACATGAGATTAGTCTGATATTCGTTTCTTCTTTCCCAGTGTGTGTTCTGCATGTTTTAGTCCTTTCTGTGGGAGGCTGAGTGTCAGTTTCAATGTATCTGTGCATCTGCCTCAAAGTTGCATCAAGAAAGTATTCATGCTTCCTGTCCACGTGCAGGTCCAGCCTCCCAGACCTTCCCTTTCATCCCTCCGTCATCTGGGTGGCTGCTTCTCAGCCTCTGCATCTCAGCACACACAGTGTTCTTGCCAAGACTCTGTCTTTCATTGGCCCCTGAGCCTGGCGTAGCCGCTCCTCCTGTGTCGAGTCTCCAGTGTCCTGTTCAAACCTTCAACTGATTATCATTAAACGACTAGAGGCCCATTGCACAAAGATTCGTGCAATAGGCCTTCCTTCCCCTGGCTGCCGGCACCTGTTTTCCTCGGGCACCCGGGACACAGGCCTTCGCTCTGGCCCCCACCTTCCGTCTTCACTGCGGCCAGAGCCTTCAGTCTTCACTGCGGCCAGAGCCTACAGTCTTCACTGTGGCCAGATCCTTCAGTCTCTGCTCCAGCTGAAGCGCCGCTCCTGTAGCTCCCTCCGCCCCCTGCCCTCACCCTCATAGCAGGCGTCCCGCCCCACCCCACCCGGCTGCTCCATGCCTGCATGTGTGCTGCCCAGAGGCCCGGAGCGTCTGGGAGGTGGGGCCCCTGCCAGCTTTGTTTGGTTAATTTGCATACTCACTCCTGATTGGCTGGTGGGCACCACGAAGTGATGGTCAATCTGCATGTTTCTCTTTTATTAGTGTAGATGCGCTTGTTCCATTGCCCTCTAGACTGTAAGCCCCTTGAAGAATGAAAGCTTCATGGCCACGTGGTTCCCTGTATGTTTACTACTTCGGATAGTTCCCAGCACTTAGTATGTTCTGTATTGGTGTAGGCATATATGCAAATCTAGGTGTGCGTGTGGGTGCAAAGGATAGAGAGGTAGATATAGTGGTAGGTATTATTCATTGCGCAGATTTAAAAAATAAATAAAAACATAAGGTCCTCAAGGCCCCAGACTGTGAAAATAGAATGTTCCCTGCAACTTGATCCCAAATATCGATGGTCAGCCTTCCACATTGGCTTTGCACTTGTACTTGACCTCACACTCTCCTGGGCGTTCCTTAGGTACAATAAAGCCCCACTCCCGTTTCTCAGGTGCTCCTCTGAAAGGCGTTCTTGGCAAAAGCGCCTTGGAAGGAACTCAATGCGAATATTTACACTTGATTCGGGTTCTCAGACCAGGAAAGCCACGCGGGCACACTCCCACGACTGCGTTGCTAACAGACCCATGTCTTCAGAGGCCTTGCTAGCAGCGCCTGCCCGCATAATTGAGGTGAAATGAAGTTCACGTACCATAATTAGGAACATTAATATTCGATGATATTTTTAGGAAGTAAGTTGAACATCTGCTTCTTCATATTGGTCATATTGAGTTTACCAGGATGGCTTCTTGTCTCTCAAATGGACAGCCGCTATATCGTTTTGGGAAATCTGCCCGAAGCAGAGAGAAAACACCAACTGGTAGAGACCAGAGCCTGAAATTACTGGAGGGGCATTCATTCCAATGGGTCTCCCCTCGGATGTCACACGGCACGTGACTCACGTTCATTTGGCTTACAGGCACGTGACATTAACAACTGTCATTTCCCAACCAAAAACACGTGGTCCTGAGAGAGTTGCTTCCCTGCATTTTCCGTCCCTACTCTTGACATTATCCGTGTCCTTTCGACCCAGGATGGATGCCAAAGTGCCACTTGAATTTATGTGGCTTCAATGCCCTTTCAATTAGATGGCCATTTGGCTTTCAGGCAAGATCACAGGAGTTCCATCTTGATGAATTGGAATTTGTTCTAGAACTGTTTCTGTTTCGATAGTTTCTGGTCATGGAAGATTCTGTGATGACACTCCTCTGAAGAGAGCACTCGGTACTAATGTTATGACCAACAATTTAAACACACTCATAATTATAAGCTAAAGGCTCATCATTCCAGTTTTAGCAAGCCGCAGAGAAAAGGCGAATTCTTCTATTTGGTTAGAAGTATAGAAGAATAATATGATTGAATTGCATGTCCCTTAGCTCAAGCCATTTCTTTTTTTTTTAATTTTTAAATATTTTTATTGATTTCAGAGAGAAAGGGAGAGGGAGAGAGAGAGATAGAAACATCAATGATAAGAGAGGATCATGGATCGGCTGCCTCCTGTACGACCCCCATTGGGTATCGAGCCCGCAACCTGGGCATGTGCCCTTGACTGGAATTGAACCTGGGACCCTTCAGTCCGCAGGCCAACGCTCTATCCACTGAGCCAAACCAGCTAGGCTTAAACCAGTTCTTAGCTGAATAAGATTTGTCATTAGAAGGATGTCTAATGATCGAGTTACATGTACATTTAATTTTTTTCAGACAAAATGGATAACCTAAATACAGTTGAAGTCCATTCATCCATTGATCTTATGTCCTTCAATTCTGATAAGACTTAAAAAGCAAGTTAAAATCTCTCTGTCTTTCTCTCTCCTTCCCTCTCCCTCCATCCCCCCTCCCTCCCTCCCTTCCTCTCTGGAGAATATCGTTCTCGCTCTATGCAAATAAAAATGTTCATGTGGCTGCTGGCTCATGTGAGCAGCTCACGGCAGTCTGAGTGAGGTCAGGATGGGGACAGTTGCTCTGAGCTCCTGGCTTATGTTGCTCCCCAGTTGTGATCTTTGTCATGTCCCAGATTTTCCTGGTTATTCTTACCCCCAGCACTCTCCCTGCCTTCGGCAGGACCAGATATGCCTGAGTTAAATGTGGAAACCAGTGAAGGGGAGTAAATACCAACATCAGTCAGATACCTTAGCTCAGTGGTTGGCAAACTCATTAGTCAACAGAGCCAAATATCAACAGTACAACGATTAAAATTTCTTTTGAGAGCCAAATTTTTTAAACTTAAACTTCTTCTAACGCCACTTCTTCAAAATAGACTCGACCCGGCCGTGGTATTTTGTGGAAGAGCCACACTCAAGGGGCCAAAGAGCCGCATGTGGCTCGCGAGCCGCAGTTTGCCGACCACGGCCTTAGCTAAATGGGGACAGATGATGATTAAAGAATATCTGTTTTATACAGTGAGTTGGCCTTGAGATACATCACTATGTGCATATTTCTTAGACACAATAATGAATTATGTGATGCATTCATAAATCTGAGGTCGAATTGTTCCGGAATTTACAGATTCATCCATGCCACAAACAGTCCATTTGCAAAGTAGCGGGGTCTGAGCACTCATTGCCAGCATCGTGTCCTAGACGCTGCGGGAGATCACGGTGAGTCAGCTCGGGCTGCTGGCCTCGGGTGCTTAGGAGGAAATGTGTGGGTGCCCACAGATGCACAGTGTGTAGCCCAAGGTCACGGTGCGCTGCTGGCAGGCAGGGTCCCGGAGGATGCGGAGGAGGCCACCCTAGGCCGGTGCGGGCGGAAAGCCGGCTGCCTGCGAAGGAAAGCCCTGGCTCCCTGGCCCTTTGCTGGGCAAGTTCAAAGTCGGCCTCCCAAGGTGCCCAAGTGGAAGAGGAAAAAGAATGAGAGCTGGAGAAGCGGGAGGAGGCGGGGATTGGCAGGGCCAAGTGCAACCAGCATCTAAATGCCCCCCGCAACTGCTTTGTCATCCTGGTTTTCTGGAACAAAGCCAGTTATTCCTGGCCCCTCTCCCCACGGCCCCATCCCAGGAGAGTAGAGGTAGTGGGCAGCACGGATTTTCTGGGAAAGTGGTATTTCAGAGTCCTGACTAATGAAAGAGGGTGTTCAAAGCACCTGAGTCCAGAAAAACCCCTTCCGGCCCCAAACACCCCAATACGGATTTGCCCACCTCAGTAAATTGTACCACTGCGTACACTCAGGCCAAATCTTAAGGAGTCGTTCTTGTTTTTCTTCTTCCCGCTGCCGCTTTCCCTACATCCCATCCATTATCAAGATTCTCGAATCAGCCCCTTCTGTTTGGTCAATAGCATTAGGAACTGAGGACCCCATGGCAGTGAGCTCCGGTCACTTTAGCTGTTTCTTTAAGGTGGTCTGGGAGGCAACCCATCGATGTGTCTCTCTCACATTGATATTTCTTTCCGTGTGTCTCTCCCACTCCCTTCATTCTCTCTAAAAAAATCAATGGGAAAACAATCTGGTGAGGGTTAACAACAACAAGAAAAAATACTTTGTTACCAAAAAAATGCCAAGCATCGCCCTAGCCGGTTTGGCTCAGTGGATAGAGTGTGGGTCTGCGGACTGACGGATCCCGGTTTCAATTCCGGTCAAGGGCACATGCCCAGGTTGCAGACTCCATCCTCAGTGTGGGGCGTGCAGGATGCAGCTGATCCATGATTCTCTCTCATCACTGATGTTTCTATCTCTCTCCCCCTCTCCCTTCCTCTCTGAAATCAGTAAAAAAATATATATTTTAAAAATGCTAGGCATCATCTGAGGCCTTTGCGTTGGAAAATGGCAGTAATAGACTTGCTTGATGCAGGTGCCACAAACCTTCAATTTATAGGGAAACAAAAAGCTATAGCTGCAAAGCGCAATAAAGCAAAATGCAATAAAGCGAGGTGTGCCTGGTTTAAACAGTGGTGCTCACCCTTATTAGCATGCTTTGGGGAGACGAAAAAATACTGATGCTCAGCTCTCCCCTCCCCTCAAACCAATTCAACCATCATCTCTGGAGGTAGGGGCCTGGCAGTGTTGTTTTTAAGACTTTTTTTTTTTTTTAGCAGTTTAAGCTTCGCAGCAAAATTCAGGGGAATGGACAGAGATTTGCCGTGTACCTCTGCCCCACACGTGCATAGCCTGCCTCATTACCGGCCTCCCCTAACAGGGTGGTACACGTTTTCTGCAATTGATGAAACTGCACCGACACATCGTAGTTAATTATCCATAGGCCACCGTTCAGATTATGGTCATCTTGGTGTTGTTCAGCCTATGGGCTTGGAGGAATGCATATTGACATGGATCTGCCATTACCGTGTCACATGAGTAGTTTCATCGCCCGCAAAACCCTCTGTGCTTTGCCAATTCGTCCCCACCCTCCCCACATCCCTGGCAACCACGGGTCTGTTTTCCTATCTCCATAGTTTTGCCTTTTCCAGATTGCCATGTGGTTGGAATCCTACCTCCAGGAGCCTTCTCAGACGGGCTTCTTTCACTTCGTCACATGCCTGTGCGGTTCTGCCGTGGCTTTGCATGTCTTGATAGCTCATTTCTTTTTCGCTCGGACTCACATCCCATTGTCTGGGTGTAGCATCATTGATTTATTAGCCCTTCACCTCCTGAAAGACATCGCGATTGCTTCCCAGTTTGGGCAATTATGGATAAGACTGCTATAAACGGCCTTCTCCGGCGTTTTGTGTGGATGGAAGTTTTCATTGTGGGTGAATACCAAGGAGCGCGTTTGCTGGATCATATGGGAAGAATATGTTAAGTTTTGTAAGAAACCGCCAAAGTGTTTCCCAAAGTGCCTGAAGCATCTCGCATTCCCGCAGCATCTCGCATTCCCGCAGCAATGAATGAGCAGCCTTCCGCTTTGTTAGCACCTTGGAGAGCGCCCCATGGCATTGCCCTGTGCTGGGATGGCCCACAACCTGGTTAAAGGGAGTTACCCCACTAGAGGCCAGGAGGTCCCAAGGTGAAGTACATGGGCGTGTGGACGGCTCAGTGTAATAGACACAGAGTAAAAGAACTGTTGTAAAAAACAAGGAGGAGCCTGTCAGCGAAAGAAAAAGGGGGGCTTGATCTCTACTGCACCCTTGTGTGGGGGCCAGATGCGGCGGGGGCCAGGTATGGCGGGGATCTCCCTTTTCCGCGTCCAGCACGGAAAGAGAGATGAACGAACCGGTTCTAAGTGGAGGCGGCCAGGGATTGAGAAAATAAAAGAAAGAAAAATAGAAAGAAGACGCAGAGATAGATTTATAAAGCTGGGAGCCGGGTGGGACGCTGCTACTCTGATGGAGGGACAGGACCCTGAGCCCAAGCAGCGCATTTATTTTATACCTCCTAATAATGGGAAGTATCACCAAAACTTAGGATCAAAGGAGCTTATTTGCATTCTTGAGTAGGCCCTAGCATTCCTGGTGCTTGACTGGATTTACATATCTAAGCCCACTACCACCACACCTGGGCTGATATGAAGGCCAAGCTGTTAACACTTTCAGTCTTCTTGGGGACTGTGTATCCCAGACGCCGCTCTGCCAGTCGCCTCTGACTCAGCTGACAACAATTAATGAAATGCCCATGTGCCTTCCCAGGCCCTGTCTACACCTTTGTCCGTACTTCTGTGCGGCTTTTGATTCTTGCAAAGGTTCCTGCCAAGTGCTGGGTCCCTCATTAGTGTGAAGGCAGGAGTGTGATGAAGAAGGAAACCCGGGCCCAGCTTTCTTTGTTCATTTGCGTGCTGCCCTTCTCTGACTCTCTGGAATGAATGTATCAGTGACTAAAGGCAAATGGAATATTATATTTCCTTACATTTCAGTTGTTTTAAGGGACTGACAATAAAAACCTAGGCTCTGAGGAACAAGACGGAGATAGCGGGGCAGGCTCCAGGTGCCACCTGCACTTCATTCTCTCCATATTATTTCCCCAGTGTATTATTATTATTATTATTTTAAAATATATTTTATTGATTTTTTACAGGGAGGAAGGGAGAGGGAGAGAGAGTTAGAAACATTGATGAGAGAGAAACATCGATCAGCTGCCTCCTGCACACCCACTGTTGGGGATGCGCCCGCAGCCAAGGTACATGCCCTTGACCGGAATCGAACCTGAGACCCTTCAGTCCATAGGCTGACGCTCTATCCACTGAGCCAAACCGGTCAGGGCCCAGTGTGTTATTTTTTGAATTTTCTTCCTTTTATTTAATTTTGTGGGAGGCCTGTGGCTACTGGACTCTAGTGGATGGAAGCCAAGGATGTGACTAAACACCCCACATTGCATAGGACAGTGTTCCCCACAAAGTCTCATCTGGCCCCAGCCGTCAAAAGGACGGAGGCTGAGAAACTCTAGGATACAGTCAAGTAGCTGAGTATTTGTTGTATTGACATAGTCTTTTTTTTTAAAAATATATTTTTATAGATTTCAGAGAGGAAGGGAGAGGGAGAGAGAGAAACATCAGTGAGGAGAGAGAGTCGTGGATCGGCTGCCTCCTGCATGCCCCACACTGGGGATCGAGCCCACAACCCCGGTATGTGCCCTGACCTGGAATCAAATCGTGACCTCCTGGTTCATAGGTTGATGCTCAACCACTGAGCCACGCCTGCGGGGCGTCCCCCCCGCCCCACTCCCAACTAAAATGGATGTGCCTTTTCCAGTTGCTAAGTGATTTGTCTTTGTGTGCCCTAAACCCCTGCTTTACCGATTGACTGGTGGAAATGAGGGGCATTTGAATGTGTCCCTTTACTGAGCACAGCAGAGCCCTGAAGGGGTTTCAAGTTCAAATGACAGCAGTGTGACATGAGGAGACAGGAAATGTAGGACCCATTTCCAAATTCACCTCCGTGAGCCCACCCGGAGTCTAACTTGCTAAAGTTAAATTAGCAGAAAAATGACAATGGAATAAACACATGTTAATGAAATGCAGGATATTATTAATGATCCAATAGAAAATATTTTAACCCTAACCCTCCTACACGCCCCCCCTCCCCCCTCCCCCCACTGGGGACCAATCCCCTTATCAAGGCATATGCTCTGACCAGGAATGGAACCTTGACCTCCTGGTTTATAGGTTGACACTCAATCACTGAGCTATAGTGGCCGGGCTGCCCCCCCCCCCATTTTGTAATTTTAATTTTATTTTATTGCTGACAGTATTATAGTTGTCTCCCATTTTTTTCCTCCTTTACAATGCCCCCCCACCCCCCCTGAGCCCCTCCCCCCGCCCCCAGGTCTTCACCACCCTATTGTTTTTCAATTATTGCTGAAGGAGTTGTTTTCATGAAATGAAAACCACCTTGAGCAAAAATTACTCAGCATGTATTAGAAACGGCAACTTTTTTCTTGAGGGGGGCATGAGATGGAGCGGATTCTATTTTTCCGTTTCTAGCGCATCATCATCACCGATAATTAGACTTCTTGTGCTTGCATGAATAACTCATTCATTTCTTTTCGTTCCCATTTGTTTTCACAAATGAGTGTTATTGTTGTACCGGCATTCCTTGCCATTTGCATAGCTTTTGTGGAGGGATGTGTATCGCTGAGCTTTTTCTTAGCCCTGAGATTTGACAATCCATCCATGTGACTCTGTTTCCTTCCGTTCCATTTTGTAACTGCTCCTTGGCGAGCAGAAAACTTGGCTTTTGAGATCCAAGCCCTTTACACCAGTAACCGGAAGTTCTGCCTGTCATTAAGGTGTAAGGAGAGAAAAAGCTACCAGCGCTGACTGGCAGCGAACTGTCCACCTCACGTGCCTCAAAACTGATCCTTCTCCCAGTCCCCTCACCGGCTCTTCTTTCTAATCTTAGGGAAAGAAAAATCGATTTTCTTAACGCTCAAGTCTTTCTCTTTTAATTGAATGTATTGGGGTGCCATTGGTTAATAAAATTATGCAGATTTCAGGGGTACAGTTCTATAACCCATCATCTGTATATTGTATTGTGTGTTCACCACCCCATGTCAAGTCTCCATCCATCACCATTTATCCCCCCTTTACCCTCTTCTACCTCCCCACCCCCTCTCCCTCTGGTCATCACCATGCGGTTGTCTATGTCTATGAGGTGCTTTGTTTTGCTTAATCCCTTCACCTTTGTCACCCAGTCCCGAACCCCGCCTCCCCTCTGACAGCTGTCAGTCCTATTCTCTATCCATGAGTCTGTGGGGCATATATTCCCAGACTCCCAGTGGATGCCTCAATCCAGGAGTGGTCCTGAACCCTACACAGCCTATGTGTTGTCCTGTACCTTCATGCATATATTCATACTACACACCGTTTTTCTAGAAGCTGCTCTAGTTGGGTATGTTTTCCCATCTTGTCTTCTACCTCACTGATGCAGTCCTCTGCTTCTTCTAGTCTACTCTTGATGCTTTCTATTGAGTTCTTTACAGCAGCGATGTCATTTTTCATTTCTTCTTGGTTCTTCTTCATTTCCTCTTGGTTCTTACTCATGTTGTCGAATTTGTCTTCCATTCTTTTCAGCTACCTTATGACCATTTCTCTGAATTCTTTCTCTGATAGGTTGCTTGCCTCTATTTTGTTCACTTCCTTTTCTGGTGATGCCTGCTTTTCTTTCATATGCGGGCTGTTCCTTTGTCTCCCCATGGTCCCTCTTCTCCGGATGTCTGGTTATGTAGTTCTCTCTCTCCTTATCCCAGGAGAAATCTGACCTTTCCGTGGTGGAGTGCAGAGCTCCCCGAATCTGTATGTTTGTGCCAATTGGGGACCGGTGTTCTGGGGCTCGCAGCTGTTCGGTGGTTGCCGCAGTTGTAGGTTTTCAGGCGTCCAATAAGTTCCACTCTCTCCTTCAAGATGGCGAGGTCTCCACGTCTGAGCCCATAGCTCTGGGAGGGGCCCCAGCAGTAGTGGGGGCTGCCCAGTCAGGGGAACCCCGTCCAGCAGTCCCCCACCTTCTCCTGGAGTCTAGCTGTCCCCTAACTTGCCAACAAACACTCCCCACGAGAACCTCAGCTGCTCTTTCTTTCCGCTCCGGGACAAGGCTTGGAACATGTCTGTCTATTCCGCCGCCATTTTCTGAATCTGTCCCACACCTTTTCACTTGAATCACGTTCTGGCTTTGCTTTGCATATCTGAGTGGCCAGCATCACTATTCTTGCACTTGGGGCCCTGATTAAGTAAAATAAGGGCCCGGGTAGTTGAATGCTGACACAGCTGCACCCAGATAGTTTGAGCAGCTCTCCCAGATGGCCACTATGTGAGTAATGGGCAGGCAGCCTCTACCGCGTGGAAGTGCTGGACAAAGGGATGAGGCTCATCCCGGGCAGGGTCTCGCTGAAGGGTGATCCCGCAGCTGAGGATAGTGGCACACGATTTAATACTCGTGCGCCTGATATTTTTGGAGTGTGCTTGACCCCAGATGAACCTGCGGTAAAGGGAGATCGCTATATGAAATTTGAAGCAGTTGTCTTTCCTTCCTTATAACCTTTATCAAGTCCTTCCATCGTATTACTGAGTGGTCCACTCTGTCTCCTGTCTCTCTTACACTCAGAGTTCTTTTAGACTTAGAGGTTTCATCATGTATCCCTCTTAAATATGTGCAAAATACATTGATTCAGCATCACTGCGGTCCACGCTTGTTCAGACAGCTTTGTTCTTGTGCCGTCAGTAGTGCTGGTCATAGGGCCTTTCTTAGGAATCCCCGGCATTATCTCTGAAACTGTTTTCCAAACTCCTGAAATCCACTCTGCACATTTTCATGCTTGGGCTTTTCTTACTTGGTCTGGGATGGCCAGTACTTTTTAATTTTTTTAACTAGAGGCCCGGTGCACAAATTCGTGCACGGATGGGGTCCCTCTGCCTGGCTGGTGATGGGGGCCGATCAGGGCCATCTCGCCCAGTCCTGACTAGGGCTGATCGGGGTTGGTGGCCAGGGAGGGACCGTGGGAGGGACCGCAGGACGGCTCCAGGGCATGTCTGGCCCCGTCTTGCCCTGTCCTGATTGGCCAGACCACAGCAAGCTAACCTACCGGTCGAAGCATCTGCCCCGTGGTGGTCAGTGCACATTATAGCGAGTGGTCAGTCAACCAGTCAGTGGGACATTTAGCATATTAGGCTTTTATATAGAGAGGTTTATTTATTTATTTTAAATATATTTTTATTGATTTCAGAGAGGAAGGGAGAGGGAGAGAGAGATAGAAACATCAATGATGAGAGAGAATCATTGATTGGCTGCCTCCTTCACGCCCCCCACTGTGGTTCGAGCCTGCAACCTGGGCATATGCCCTGACCGGGAATCAAACCAGTGTCCTCTTGGTTCCTGGGTTGACGCTTAACCGCTGAGCTACCCCTGGCTGAGCTAGAGATATTTATTTATTAAAAATATTTTTTTTATTGATTTGAGGGAGAGAGAACCATCGGTGATGACAGAGAATCATTGATCAGCTGCCTCCTGCACGCCCCACGCTAGGGATCGAGCCCATAACCCGGGCATGTGCCCTAACCAGGAATCCAACCGTGACCTCCTGGTTCATAGGTCGATGCTCAACCACGGAGCCATGCCGACCAGGCATGGGCAGTACTTTTATATCTATGTTAGCAGCACACTGTAATACAGCTTCATCAGTGTGTGTGGATACTATCCAGTCTTGGGTCCTGAAAGCATTTGTCCCTTTGTTGAAAATGTGCTCACTGTTTCCCAGCTGAATATTTGCTTTCCTAATACCAAATTCATGCCCTGCTGCTCTGATTCCAGGCTTTCCTCTGTACCAGTAGCTTTCATTTCAATATTGAGTCATAATGTAATCTTTTGGAAGACTTTTGAAATGGGATTGAAACTTACCATGCGTGGTGTCAATACTAGAGATAATTCAATTGCAGGGAAGGCCTTATCAATAGCTATGAGTACATTGTTCCCATATGTGCAGTGCAAACGGCTATTGCTTGGAGTTGAGTAGTTTAATAATCCATCAATTTTAAGACTTATTTCAATTTTAAAGGTTTTAAAAAATATATGTATCTATTTTTTAATTAATATATGTATATATTTTTAATTAATATATGTATGTATTTTTTAAACTTTTAAAATATTTTTTATTGATTTCAGAGAGGAAGGGACAGGGAGAGAGAGATAGAAACATCAGTGATGAGAGAGAATCATTGATTGGCTGCCTCCTGCACACCCCCTACTGGGTATTGAGCCAGCAACCCAGGCATGTGCCCTGACTGGGAATCAAACCATGACTTCCTGGTTCATAGATCCACGCTCAACCACTGAGCCATGCTGGCCAGCCACAATTTGAAAGGTTTTAAAGTGTGAAAAATGTGCATCTTGTGTAAGATCAGTCAAGAATTAGATCCTCAGATTTAATATGGTGGCTCCATAATCCACTAGGTTCCTGCGCTCCTCGTCTTCTTTGCTGTTACATCCTTAGCATGTACCTTCCATTGTTAAAGTCACTGCAGAGTCTGAGATGACCTAGGAAGCTCGAGACATCGAATCCAGCCAGAAAGGGAGGAAGTCCAAAAAGACTAAGAGCCCGGCCGGTGTGGCTCTGTGGTTAAACCTCAATCTATGAACCAGGAGGGTCCCGGTTCGGTTCCCAGTCAAGGGCACATGCTGGGGTTGTGGGCTCGATCCTCAGTAGGGGGTGTGCAGGAGGCAGCCGATCAATGATTGTCTTTCTTCATTGATGTTTCTGTCTTTCTCCCTCTCCCTTCCTCTCTGAAATCAATACAAATATATTCTTTTTAAAAATGAAAAACTAGAAAATATAAAAAAGGACAAAAATGCAAAGCAGCTGCAACTCATTGGACACCCCTAATCTGAAGGCAGGGTGCCTGGGACTACAGTCTTCTACTCTTTCACGGGGGTATCTCTGTCTCCTGGGCAGAAATCTGGGCATTTTTCAGGGAAGCAGACAATGGATGCTGAATAATCCGGTAGGGGGTCTCCTCACCACGTCCTTTTGAAAGGCTGAGTTCTCCCGCAACCTGGTTCTCTTTCCAGTCATGTGACGACGGGATGTGTAATGGTTTGTGACAAATCTGAACATTTTGTTCTCATCATTTATATGTGAGTCAAAAGTAATCACTGGTATTTAAAGTAATAACTGATGCTTAATGTGGCCAAACCACTTCTCCGTAATGAGCCTGCAGATGCCTGAGGCATATCTGTGTCTTTTACATCTTAGTCACGTCTCCGCCCACCCACCCACCCCGCTGCCCACTGCGTGCGCTTCACACAGTCCATGCTCCACACACCCAGGTGATGTCCTCGGCTTCCTGTGGCCTCGGCAAGTGGCTGGTGCTTCCAGCTGATTTGGTTTCTGAGGTTCTCTCTTTGGTTCCACGAGGCATTTTGCCGATGGAGCAGCTTTGGAACAAGAAAGGTTTCTTTGCTAATCTCCTTTGGGAATCCTTTAATCCAGGCTCTGCTGGGCATCAGTTCTGGGCCAGGCATTTCTAAGGCGCGCCAATGAACCAACTCAGCCGCGACCTGTTGTCATGCCTAGGAATGGCAGCAAAGCCAGAGACAGTGGCTTTTATAAGAGTAAAGACCCAGTGGTTCCTGGGGTTGGTGGTGGTTGTACTTCATCTGTTAGCCATATAGTGTACAAAGGCAAATTATCCCCGATTTTTCAGGAGGTGCCTTTCTGATTGAGTCTGAATCATAATAAAGACTAGAGGCCCAGTGCACGAATTTGTGCACCAGTGGGGTCCTCGGCCTGGCCTGCGGGATCGGGCCAAAACCGGCTCTCCGACATCCCCCGAGGGGTCCTGCATTGGGAGAGGGCTCAGGCCAGGGAGCCTGAGAGACCCCACGGTTGCACAATCGGGGCCAGGGAGGGATGCGGGAGGTTGGCCAACCAGGGAGGGACCGAGAAAGGTCTCCAGGGTATGTGCTCAGTTCCGATCAGCCTGACCCTGCAGCAAGGTAATGTACCGATTGGAACTTCTGCCCCATGGTGGTCATAGCGAATGGTAGAGCAGCCTTAGCATATCATTAGCATATTATACTTTGATTGGTTGAACGGCTGACTGGCCGACCAAACACTTAGCATTTTAGGCTTTTATTACACAGAATGAGCCTCAAATATGCTGTAATTGCTACTCTTTGCAGCATCAACAAGGGTCCTGGTAGCAAGACATAGACATAAATACCATGTAGCAGTGGCTGATGCCTCAATGGGTAGGGATAGTAATAATACTGACAGTCATAGCAAATAACATTTGTGGAACTCATTCCTCCTGCTGCACACTACTCTGCCCACTTTATGTACTTTAATTAGTTCAGCGTCCCCGTTCCCCGTGTGCCTTGGACTCGACCACATCACTATGAACTTGAAGGCTTCCTCCAGCCAGTATCTGTTTCTCGTGGCTGATATATTTTTCTGGAGCTGTTGTTGCTGCTGTACTTTTCTCTGGAAGCACTTTAAAAGTAATTTTTAAGCCCGACCGTGGTTGCTCAGTGGATGAGCATCAACCTATGAACCAGGAGGTCATGGTTCGATTCCCAGTCAGGGCACTTGCCTAGGTGGTGGTCTCAATCCCCAGGGGGGGCATGCAGGAGGCAGCCAATCAATGATTCTCTCTCATCATTCATGTTTCTATCGCTCTCTCCCTCTCCCTTCCTCCCTGAAATCAGTAAACATATATTTTGAAAATGAAAGTAACTGATAAGAGTTGGTGTATAAATACTGCCGAGCTGCCCTTTGCTGAGATGGGATAGTTCGGAGATGTGTTCTATACTAGTCCCAAAGTTGCCCGACAGGATTAAGCTCGACTCAGCCACCGTGGTAGGGGCTGGATACTACATTCTTTATTGACTTTCTCTTTCCAGTATAGTGTCCCCACTGGCACACTTGGAGTCTGCTTCTGAGGAAACTCAAACTCAAATGAATACTAATGCCAACACTGTGACTTATGTACTATTATTACATTTATTTTCTAGACTATAAAATTGAAACAAAGAATTAAAGGATCCTGATAGAGGTGGGTTCAGACCCAAATTGTGAGCCTGGGTTCAGATGCCACACTTTGTCTATACTTCATAGATGCTACAGAAGCTCATTAAGGAATGTAGAGAAAGACAAGTTTGCTGACTGGTCTGTAGATTCCACCGCCTTCCCGGAACAAAAATGTGCGGTCCAATGTGGTAGGTGTTCTACAGGCCAGTGCACTTCTGGAACATTGTACAGCAGCCGTGAAATGTGCAGACTCTTATATTTGAGGTCCTTGTGTGTGATCCAAATAAAGCTTTTGATTGTTTTTAAGTCTGGCATTATTTTGAGGATGTTCAGCTCTTCCAGTCACCAACCCTCCAGTATCAACAATCTAAAAGGTGTTATTTTTCTCTTCTGTTTCCTTCAAATTCATATCATGTCTATAGGGCTCTGGATTTACTGTTTGTGAATGGTGGCTTTCCCCTATCAAACCAACATTGGTCTGTGCGATTGATTTTAAGCCACGGTTTGAATAGTTTTACGTATCTTGGCTAAGTGAAAAGCAAAAAGTTATTGCTCCGAAGTCAGCGTGGCTCAGTGGTTGAGCATTGACCTATGAACCACGAGGTCACAGTTCAATTCCAGGTCAGGACACAAACCTGGGTTGTGGGCTCGATCCCCAGTAGGGGGCGTACAGGAGGCAGCAGATCAATGATTCTCTTGCATCATTGATGTTTCTCTCCCTCTCCCTTCCTCTCTGAAATCAATACAAATATATTTTTTTAGAAAGTCATGGTACAGATTTCTTTAAAAAACACTTAGTGATAATTTAATTGCTTTTACCTTCCACCTTAATAACCCCATGCGGGAAATCAGATAGTTCCTCACTAATTCTACCTGCACAACACACTGTAATTAACAGATGCCTACTGAGGTAACTTTTATCTGCCTGTTTTCAATTTTGGGGTTGTCAGATTTCTGACAGACTACAGTTCAAAAGGTCTCTAATTGATTCAGCATGAAATTTGATTATATTTGAGACAAAGACTTATTTGAATTCTTTTAAAAGCCTTTTATGATGAGAACAAGTTGTTTCTGAGCCTTAATTGGTTTATTCTGCTATGTTATTTGAGCCATCTCACTTTAATAATATCCTTCTGTCAGCATGGAGGTCTGTGGGGTACATATTTGTATTTTCCTCCCCCATTGAAAATGCTCCTTATTTTCACTTCTTAGTGTGAACAAAACAATCTCATTAAATTAATGTTTTTTTGGGGGGAAATCTGATTAAAGGATTTTGTTCCAGAATTCCTCTCCTAAAATCCTTTCTGACCCTTAGCAGGTCACTTTTCTATTTGACCTGAATGATATTTTGATATTTTCAGGTGAGAGGATTTTGCTTTTAATCTTCCACACTCAGTTTACACCATGAAAGCTGGCAGTTCAACACAAAGAGGATTATGAACGGTGCCCTCAGAGGGAGTAATCGCCTACCAGGCAGGAGTAGCTATACATTTTCCCCTTGAGGATTGGAAGGAACTCAAACTAGCTGGGCTGTTCAAGAGCAGAGTTGGGAAGTAGATGAATTGTGACTTTAGCCTTTCTATTTCCTGATTTTAGTTTGGACTATAATTATAATGGAATACGGTTGAGTATGAAGGCTCCTATCATTAATAAAACTTTGTAAGGAGCATCCAATTGCTACTTAAATATTATGATTATTAGATATTTTAGACTCAAGCTTTCCTACATTGTGTTTGATTTTAATACCTAGTGTTCTGCCCTAGCCAGTTTGGCTCAGTGGATAGAGCATCGGCCTGCGTACTGAAGGACCCCAGGTTCGAGTCCAGTCAAGGGCGTATACCTCGGTTGCACGCTCTTCCCTGCACCAGTCCCTGGTCAGGGTGCGTGCAGGTGGCAATCAATTGATGTGTCTCTCACACATCAATGTTTCTCTCTGTCTCTCCCCCTCCCACTGTCTTAAAATCAATGGAAGAATATCCTTGCGTGAGAATTTAAAAAAATAAGTAAATAAAATAACATCTAGTGTTCTTTGTGGATGTATCCAGCATTTTTCTGCTTTGTTGCTCACTTAGCAAAACCTGATGTTTACAACAGCCGGGATTTAGAGAGGAATGTTGATCACTACCTTCTGAAAGTATTTTGGTCTTTCACTCTGAAGTGTGTTTTGTAACACCTATGATTCCAATCATATCAAGGTCATTGTACATTGGCTTTACTTACAATTATCCATGGAAGTTGAGTTTTCAGGAAATTTGCTGATTACCTAGAATTCTTCATAAAAGATAAGGGAAAACTTTTAAACCTTTCGGCAGCATATTTTGGCCACAGTGTTGTCTGTGTCCATGGGTTATACATATCCTATATAATAAAAGGCTAATATGCAAATCGACTGAACGGCGGAACGACCCATCGTTATGACATGCACTGACCACCTGGGAGCAGACGTTCAACTCAGGAGCTGCCCCCTGGTGGACCGCTCAGCCAGAAGTCTGGCTCACATCTGGTGAGTGCAGCATTGGTGGCAGGAACCTCTCCCGCGTCCTCAGCAGCGCTAAGGGTGTCCGACTGCCGGCTTAGGCCCACTCCCCTAAGCATAAATTTCGTCCACTGGGCCTCTAGTATGCATAAACTAGCAAGTTCTTTGGTTAATCTCTCCCCCCTCTCTGAAATTCTTCAGTGTGTGTCATGCTTCAGTGTTTCTGGATCTAATTAGTTCATCAGTTCATTTTGTTCCTTAGATTCCACATATGAGGGAGATCATGTGATTCTTGTCTTTCTCTGGCTGGCTTATTTCACTTAGCGTAATACTCTCCAGGTCCCTCATTGCTGCTCAAAGGGTAAGAGATCCTTCTTTTTTACTGCTGCATAGTATTCCCTGCGGTCGATGTACAACAGCTTTTTAAAATATACATATATTTTATTGACTTCAGAGAGGAAGGGAGAGAGAGAGAGAGAGAGAGAAACATCAATGATGAGAGAATCATTGATTGGCTGCCTCCTGCATGCCCCCTACTGGGGATCGAGCTCGCAATGCAACCCGGGCATGTACCCTTGATCCGAATCGAACCTGGGACCCTTCAGTCCACAGGCCAACGCTTTATCCACTGATGCAAACCAGCATAGGCTACAACAGCTTTTTTATCCACTCATCTCCTGTTGGGCATTTGGGCTGTTTCCAGATCTTAGCCATTATAAATAACACTGCTATGAACATAGGGGTGTATATATTCTTTCTGATTGGTGTTTCGGGCTTCTTAGGATATATTCCCAGAAGTGGGATCACCGGGTCAGATGGCAGTCCTATGGAACTCTCTCTCTTCTTTGAACTCCTTGGGGGAAGTTTTTTCTTGTAAGGGGATATGGTATACATCCTGGCCTGGTCTCCTTCCAGGCCATCAGTTACCACTTCGAGTCCAGTTGTCACTGACATGAGCATGGACAGCTTGTATGATACCGTGTTTGAATGCAGGGAGCTACTTGTTAAACTCAGCCCTGTGATTGTCTAATTTGTGGTATTGATAATCAGTACCTTTTACATGTATTTAAGATCTTTTCACCTAATGGTCTTGGGATTCTTCCAAGATAAATATTCATGGGACTCAATTCGAAGTCCCGGTTTTCAAATAAAGTATTCATGTGGTTGGAGATTATTTTAATTGGTGTCTTATGACTCTCCTTTTTACCTCTTTGGAGATGAGACAAATGAAAAAGCTGGTTTGTCTGCCTTGTGAGCAAAGAAAAATTTAACTGACTTGTAAAAAATGAAAGATATTTGCTCTATGTTCTTCTTTTTTAAAAAATATGTTTTTATGGATTTTAGAGAGAGGGGAAGGGAGAGAGATAGGGAGAAGCGTCGACGAAAGGAACACATCGTTTGGCTGCCTCCTCCACACACCTGTGCACAGGCCAACACTCTATCAACTGAGCCACACTAGCCAGGGCATAAACTAAAGGATTTTAAAAGGAAGATAGATAGAGAAAATATCTGGTGTTAGTGATTTCCTTCCTAAAGTGGCTAACGGAAAAGTCCAACATAAGAAGAACATAGAGCCTGACCCATGTTGCTCAGTGCTTGAGCATTCAATCCATGAACCAAGAGGTCACCGATTTGATTCCCAGGGAGGGCATATACCTGGGTTGCAGGTTTGATCCTCAGCCGTGGTCGGTGCTTGTGCTGGAGGCAACCAATTGTTGTATCTCTCTCACATCAATGTTTTTCTCTCTCGCTTTCTCTTTCCTCTTTTTCTCCCTCTGCTCTCTACTCTCTATCCTCTCCCCCTCCTTCCCTTCCTTCCACTCCCTTTAAAAAGCAATGGAAAAGATATCTTCCAGTGAGGATTAAAAAACCAAAATCCTTCAGTTTAAGAATGTTGAAACATTTTCCACTCATTTTTGCATAATCTCATTCCTTAGTCATCCAGAGACTATTTATAATTAATTGTAAAATTTTGGCTTAATTTATAGGTATGATTACATCTTCACAAATTACAGCCTCCCCTCCAGAAAGTTGTTTGTATGCTGGGAGACCCTCCTCTGTATCTTGGAGCATGTGTGCATTCTCTACTTTAATATTTTAGTTCATTCCATTTATTTCCTTGCTAGAGGACCCATACACAAAATTTGTGCATGGGTGGGGGGGGGAGGTCCCCTCAGCCCAGCCTGCACCCTCTCCAATCCAGAACCCCTCGGGGGATGTCTGACTGCTGGTTTAGGACCAATCCTGGGGATTGGGCCTAAACTGGCAGTTGGACATCCTTCTCACAATCCTGGACTGCTGGCTCCTAATCACTCACTTGCCTGCCTGCCTGGTCACCCCTATCTGCCCCCCCCCCGCCCCCCCGCCAGCCTGATCGCCCCTCACTGCCTCTGTATGCCGGCCTGATCACCCCTAACTGCCCCCCCCCTGCCAGCCTGGTCATTCCAACTGTCCCCCCTGCTGGTCTAGTTGCCCCCAACTGCTCCCCACCCCCCCGCCGGCCTGGTCGCCCCACACAGCCTGCTTGTTCAGTCATTTGGTCGTCCCTCACTAACCCCCCTCCCTGCCTGTTCATAGGCAGCTATCTTGTGATGGTGTGATGGTCAATTTGCATATTACCTCTTTATTATATAGGATTGTATAGGATTGGGTCTGCTTTCTATTTGGCTATAAACTACTTTGTATATTGACAGCAACCACCACCACACTGGACATATGTAACAATAGTAAGACTTCAAAATAGTGCTATATCTTTCTCTTTAGTGTATTAACTAAGAAGTTCCTATATTTCTTTGTTATATATTTTAAAATATGTCCATCATTATATTTCAGTGTCATTGGTTTCCTTTGTATTTCTGTGCATTTTGTTTGATGCTTTTAAATTCGTTGTTTGGCGATTGAGTCCATAAACTTCAGCAGGCTGTGGGAGGGGCTCTCACGGCATGGGAGAGGTTAAGAGCCTCTGCTGGCCTGGCTGGTATGGCTCAGTGGTTGAGTATCGGCCCATGAACCAAGAGGTCACTGGTTTGATTCCCAGTCAAGGGCACATGCCTGGGTTGCAGACTATATCCCCAGTAGGGGGCTAGGAGGAAGCAGCTGATTGATGTCTCTCTTTCATCAATATTACTCTCTCTATTCCTCTCCTTTCTTCTCTCTGTAAGTCAATAAAAACATATCCTATACAATAAAAGCCTAATATGGTTGGCTGATCGGCCGTTCAACCAATCAAAAGGTAACATGCTAATGATATGCTAAGCCTGCTTAACTGCTCGCTATGACATTCACTGACCACCAGGGAGCAGACAGTCAACTGGTCAACCAGTTGTTATGAACTGCACTGACCAGCAGTAGGCAGACGCTCTGATCAGTAAGTGAGCTTGCTGCTGGGGTCCAGCTGATCAGAACTGAGCAAGACAGGTCAGACATGCCCTGGAGCCTTCCCGTGTTCCCTCCCCGGCTGACCAACGTCCTGTGTTCCTCCCCAGCCCTGGCCCTGATCATGCACCAGTGGGGTCCCTCAGCCTGGCCTGCACCCTCTCGCAATCCGGGATCTCTCAGGGGATGTTGGAGAGCTGGTTTCAGCCCAATCCCACAGGCCAGGCCAAGAGACCCCACTGGTGCACAAATTCGTGCACCATGCCTCTAGGATATATATATACTAGAGGCCCATTGCACGAAATTCGTGCATGGAGAGGGGGGGTGTCCCTCAGCCCAGCCTGTACCCTCTCCAATCTGGGACCCCTCGAGGGCAGTCAGACATCCCTCTCACAATCCAGGACTGCTGGCTCCCAACTGCTCGCCTGCCTGACTTCCTGATTGCCCCTAACCGCTTCTGCCTGCCAGCCTGATCACCCCCTAACCACTCCGCTGCCAGCCTGATTGATGCATAACTGCTCCCCTGCCAGCCTGTTTGCCCCCAACTTCCCTCCTCTGCTGGCCTGGTCACCCCTAACTGCCCTCCCCTGCAGGGTTGATCGCCTCCAACTTCCCTCCCTTGCAGGCCTGGGTCCCTCTCAACTGCCCTCTCTTGCAGGCCATCTTGTGGTGGCCATCTTGTGTCCACATGGGGCAGGATCTTTGACCACATGGGGGCAACCACCTTGTGTGTTGCAGTGATGATCAATCTGCATATTACTCTTTTATTAGATAGGATAGAGGCCAGGTGCACAGGTGGGGGCCAGCTGGTTTGCCCTGAAGGGTGTCCCGGATCAGGGTGGGGGTTCCCTTGGGGCGTGGGGTGGCCTGAGCAAGGGGCCTGTGGTGGTTTACAGGCCAGCCACGCCCCCTGGTGACCCAAGAGGAGGCCCTGGTATCTGGAATTTATTTACTTTCTACAATTGAAACTTTGTAACCTGGATCGGAGCCAAGCCTCCTGCTCCATCCGTGGCTGCTGTTTGGATTTGTTTACCTTCTATAATTGAAACTTTGTATCCTTGAGTGGAGGCCTGGGCCCGCCAGAGTGTGTGGAAAGCTTGGCTTCTTCTGTTGCCGGAGAAACCCAAGCCTCCCTTCTGGTAGCCATCTTGGCTGGGCTTAATTTGCATACTCACCCTGATTGGCTGGTGGGCGTGCCTTGGCTGGTGGGCATGGCTTGTGTAGCGGAGTGATGGTTAATTTGCATATTCATAGACACTTGGAAGAGGCTGGAGAGGCTGGATCCGCACCCCGGGCCATAGCAGCCCTCTTAGTCGGTGACTGACTCTCCTGTCGGCATCACGGAGGCAGCTCGTGCACTTCTGGCTGGAGCAGGAAACAGCAGAGCCTGGGTCACTGTGGGCTATTCTAGGTCCCGCTAACGACTCATGGCTTCGGGCATCCATCAGTGTTTCTATTTGTAAATCATATTTGTTTCCATGTGCCACGGTGGAGACATGCGGGGAACACTGCTGCTGCATCAGACATAATCATGTTACTCCCCTGCTGCATCCTGTGATAATGCCATTATTGCTAGTTTACAACGGGCTCGAAATGGCCACCCCTCCTTGGACTTTTCTCTAGAAAGACCAATATTGTTACATTTCTTTTGTTGTTTCTTCTAGACTTTTTGCCGTGAATTTTACTTTCCCAAAAGGCTTCGCATTTTCTCTAACACTACAAATACCTTTCTTTTAAAAATATATATTGTCGTTGATTTCAGAGAGGAAGGGAGAAGAAGAGAGATAGAAACATCAATGATGAGAGAGAATCATGGATCGGCTGCCTCCTGCATGCCCCACACAGGGGATCGACCCATAACCTGGGCATGCGCCCTGACTGGGAATTGAACTGTGACCTCCTGGTTCATAGGTTGATGCTCAACCACTGAGCCATGCCGGTTGGCCAGTTGCCCCCTTTCTTTAGATTTCATGTATATTTTCAGAGGTGACTTCATTTCTTGGGTTTTTTAATAGAAAGGGTGATGATTATTTCTGCTCAAAGATTCTTTATGCTTTTTAAATGTCATCCCTCCCTCCTTCTGCATGATGATCCTATTTTGCAGGAGAAGTAGAACCTTCTGGATAGAAAGTCCCTCAACCTCCTGCCCCCAAATGTATTCATTCACTCCAATCACACCCCACAAGTCCTCCTTACCTTGGTTATTTTCCTGTATCAGAAAAAGGCAAACTATCTGTATTCTTCCTGAGTCCTTTAATATTGTAACTGATTTCACCCGGGCGTAGATAGGAGAGACTAATTGTCATCCATTAAGCTGAATATGGAAGAAATCGATCTGCAGATGTGCAAAAAGACACTATTCTTCTCAGATGCTTTTGTTTTGGGAAATATCGTTTTATTTAAAAATATATATTACTTATGCCCTAACCAGGTTGGCTCAGTGGATAGAGCATCGGCCTGCAGACTCAAGGGGCCCAGGTTCGATTCTGGTCAAGGGCATGTACCTTGGTTGCGGGCATATCCCCAGTAGGGGGTGTGCAGGAGGCAGCTGATCGATGTTTCTCTCTCATCGATGTTTCTAACTCTCTATCCCTCTCCCTTCCTCTCTGTAAAAAATCAATAATATATACTTTAAAATATATATATACATATATTACTTATATAATGGAGTTATTGTCTTAAAAGGAATTAGTAACTATGGATACTATCTCATTTTTACTTTCTAGCACGCTGAATAGCAATAGATATAACCAACAGAAATGAAGTTTTTCGGGTGTCCTCAGTAATGTTTGAGAGTGTAACGGTGTTCTTAGGCCCAAATGTTTGAGAAGCATCGGTCTCTACTTACTCGATGTTTCCCTTCACATCCCTTGCATTGCTTTAGGCAGTCAATACACTGCACCTGATTGTTCCAGATTCAATGGGCCAGTCTTGCCTTGACCGCTGGCACTCCTTGCACACTGCTCTTGACCCTCCTTCAAGAGATGCTTCTCCCTTGACTTCCGGAAGATGAGAGAGGAATACCCCGCACATCCGGTCCTCCTCCTTGTCTCCTTCCTGGGCCTTTCTTCCTCTGCCCACCCTTGAAGGGAGGGACCTGGGGACTCTCCTTCCCCAGGTGACCGGCTGCTTCCTTGCTCGCAGTAGGTGGATGACAGCTCAGCCCCAATCTTCACCACAAGCTTTGCACCACGATATTGAGCAACTTGCCAAGGCACCTGCGTGGCTGTTCTACCCGCACCTACAAGTGAAGGCATCCTGACCAGAAGTGATCATTTCACCGCCCCATCTGCTCCTTCTTCTGTGTTCTCTGGGCCCGTCGCCTAACTAGTTTTCAAGCCAGAAGTTTGGAAACCATTCTTGATTCTCTACTTTTTTTTTCTTATGTTTTTTATTGATTTGAGAGAGAGAGGACGGGAGAGGGAGAGAGAGATAGAAACATCGATGAGAGAGACATTGATCAGCTGCCTCCTACACGCCCCCTATTGGGGATTGAGCCTGCAACCCAGGCATGTGCCCTGACCTGGAATCGTACCTGAGACCTCATGGTTCATGGGTCAGTGCTCAACCACTGAGCAACATCAGCCGGACTCTCCTTTTTTCTTTTTAATATATTTTATTGATTTTTTTTACAGAGAGGAAGAGAGAGTCAGAAACGTCGATGAGAGAGAAACATCGATCAGCTGCCTCCTGCACACCTCCTATTGGGGATGTGCCCGCAACCAAGGTGCATGCCCTTGACCGGAATCGAACCTGGGACCCTTCAGTCCGCAGGCCGATGCTCTATCCACTGAGCCAAACCGGTTAGGGCTGGACTCTCCTTTTTTCTAAGCCTTCACCATCCCTCCCAATATCTAAGCAATCTTTAAGCCCTGTCATTCATCTCCTAAGTCCTCAAAATAATCCTCTCTTCTCTACCGTCTTACACGGCCCCGCCCAAGCCCCCATCATCTCTTCTCTGAGTATTGGCCGCAGTCCTCTCACTGACTTTTTCAGATCTAGCTAGCCTTCACATAGCCACCAGAGTCACCCATCCAAGGTACAAATGTCATCATTTCACTATTTCCCCAAGGCCCTCAATCACCTGGCCCCCACGCCCTCCCCTGCTCCATTTCTCTCATCGCTTGCTGTCACTCAATGTTCCAGTCACCACTCCTGCCCCATCCCATCTACAAACACACACTGTGCTGGCTACATCCCCCTAGGTGTCTCCATTGCAGATTACCCTTCTCCCCAGGGAAGGCTTCCCCATGCACCTGCTCCCACCTCGCACAGCGCGGGGCCCCCTTTCTGAGCTTCTGTTGCGCCCCATGTGTGCGCTGTTATGACATTCACCATTGCACACATGTAGCTGCCTGTTTGGCATGACCTTCAAGTGCGCCTGGACTCCTCACAGCGTCTGCTGGCTCTGCCCCTCACCAGCATCTCTCGGTAGCCTTTTGTTGAATGAGGAAGGTCACCTTTTTAAATGTGTCTGTTCCTTTAAAGGTTAACAGATCTCTCTGATGGTGCGTTGTCACACAAGGAGAGTGGCTTGAGCTCAGAAAAGCAGTAATTTCATTATTTACAAAATGTAGCCTTTACAGTTGCCCTAAGACTTGCATACAGTCAGACCTACTATCCGTAAGGAAGATGGCTAAATGTAAGGAGGGAGGGGTGTAGGGAATGGAGAGCTAATAAATAACAATGTGAGCATTTCACAAAAAAGGATTCCACTGGTTTTTTTGCTTTTCAAAGTTGCCCTGCAATTAAAGAAATGGGTTGTGGGCTCGATTCCCAGTAGGCGGAGTGCAGGAGGCAGCAGGTTGATGATTCTCTCTCATCGATGTTTCTCTCTCTCCCTCTCCCTTCCTCTCTCTGAAATCAATTATAAAAGAAACATTGTAAAAAAAATGGATCAAAGGGCCTCCTTTTGAGAGCTCTTTTAGAATTAGATGAGCTAATGCAAACTTAGTGCGGGCTCAGAGCCTGGCGCCCAGGAGAACCTGAGGAAGCTGTGGCTGTAAGAAGTCTATGGGCAAGGTTACAGGAGGGGAGAGGTTCCCAGGACCGCAGCATGAGCTAGCAAGAGGACATGCATTTCTGTAAGAAGTGAAATGCCCCCAATACTGAGAAACCAGGGAGGAAATAGGTTTTCATAAACGTGGGAAGTGGCTACTCCAATTTCCGTCTAAAAGCAGTTCTTGCTTTAATTTATTATTGACTAGAAGCCCAGTGCATGAATTCATGCACTGGTGGGGTCCCTCAGCCTGACCTGTGCCCTCTCGCAATCTGGGAACCCTCGGGGGATGTCGGAGGCCTGGTGCATGGATTCAGCCCGATTCCCGCAGGCCAGGCCGAGGGACCCCACAGGTGCATGAATCTGTGCACCAGGCCTCTAGTATGCATAGATCTTTGGTTAATCTCTTCCCACCCTCCCCCTCCTCCCTTCCCTCTGAGATTCAGTCTGTTCCATGTTTCCAGGCCTGTGTGTTGAGTGTCTGGCCCCTGGTGGTCAGTGCATGTCATAGCTACTGGTCGAATGGTTACTTAGGCTTTTATAGATATAGATGACGGTGGCGAGCTGTCTGGGGGCTGAGCAACAGCTTTGATAGGCTTTTTCTTTCTCTTTTTTTTTCTTTTGTGAGGGGGGTGGTTCTGAATGTGTGCACTTTTATTTTTGATTATTTTTTATTTTATTTTATTTTTTAAATATATTTTTATTGACTTCAGAGAGGAAGGAAGAGGGAGAGAGAGATAGAAACATCCAGGATGAGAGAGAATCATGGATCGGTTGCCTCCTGCACATCCCACACTGGGGATCCAGCCCACAACCTGGGCATGTGCCCTTGACTGGAATCGAACCCGGGACCTTTCAGTTCGCAGGCCGACGCTCTATCCACTGAGCCACACCGGCTAGGGCTTGATTATTTTTTAAAATATTGTGGGAAGTATTACATACTAGTATGTCTCCTTTTCCCCCTTGTTGACCCCCACTAGCCTGCCCCTGTCAACCCCACCCCCTAACCCCCCGCCCCTCACCACCCTGTTGTCTGTGTCCATGGGTGATGAATATATATGTACAAGCTCTTTGGTTGATCGCTTCCCACGCACCCACCCTTCCCACCTGAGACAGAATCACCGTAGCTGGTTTGGCTTAATGGTTGCCGTGTTTCCCCTGGGACTGAAGGTATTGGGCTCCATTCCTGTCAAGGGCACGTACCTCGGTTGCAGGATCGATCCCGGGCCCAGGTCGGGACACATGTGGGAGACAACCAATTGATGAGTCTCTCTCCGATTGATGTTTCTCTCTGTCTGTCCCTCTTCCTTTCACTCTCTCTAAAAATTGATGGGAAAAATATCCTCAGGTGAGGAGTAAAACACACACACACACACACACACACACACACGCACGCACACAGGCAGCAGAGATCCAGAAGTGGGGAAGATGGTCTTGTTTATCAGAGCTGATGTTCACTGGCGGGGTGGTTGGGCAGTAGACCTTTGTATATCGTGTTTGTTCAAACCTCGTTGATCCTTTGAGGTGGCGGGGTGTTTCTTGCCAGCTGGGCGTTTCATATCCTACCTGTGGGAACTCAGTCGGGTTCCCCCAGCAAACCCAGGGGCTGTCACCGCGCGTTCCTGACCTTTGAGTGTGAAAGGATTATTTCTGGCTTCGGGAGAGCAAATCCCCTTTTTAAAAATTCCTACTGTTGCTCCATGATTTCCTTTGGAATAAGTTCCTGGGGTACATACAGCTAGACATAATCGAACATTTTTTCCGGAGTGGCCCCCAAATTGTTATTCCTCCCCAAGGTCTTGGGGAAAAAAAGTGAGATTAAGTTTGAAGAGAACGGAAACTTAAATGAGTGTTTTTCCTTAATTATGTTTTTGCCCGAAACCATGGGGATTATGGGCTCTAAGCTTGTAATCTTCCACCTTTTTGATATTTTTCCTGTTACTGTATTATTGTTGCCTGATTGTGGGGGGACGGGGCGGGGGGGGGGGAGAGCTTGCAGACACAGAATAACTCCTTGAATGGAACGGAAATGTCTTTCTCTGTGATTCAGCGCCTGGCTTCCCATGACATGGTTTCCCATTTATTTATGGAGCTAATTGCCCGCTACTTATTGATGCTCTTTAACCTATGCCTGGAACTTGGACTCATCATTTTGAAACAAGAGAAATTTCAACCAATGGGATTGGTGCCCAGGCTGCAAGGTTTCGTGTTCCTGTAATCTCACGTGACAACTCCCCAGACCTCACGGGCTTGTCTGGACATGCTAACAAATACCAGCCTCTGCAACTCTTTTTGAAATTAATATTTTATTATTTTTAATATCTTTATTGTTGAAAGTATTACATATGTGCCCCGCCCCTCTCAGGCCTTCCCCACACTATTGTCTGTGTCCATGGGCCATGCATATATGCATACAAGGTCTTTGATCACTTCCCACCCATCTACCCTCCCCTGCCTTCCCTCTGAGATACCACAGTCTGTTCTGTGCTTCTGTGTCTCTGGATCCATTTTGTTCATTAGATTCCACATATGAGTGAGATCATGTGACTCTTAAGCAAAGAAGAAAGAGAGAAGGAAAGAATGCAAGGAAAAAGAAATTAAAAAGGAAAAGAGGGAGGAAAACAGGAAGGAAGAGAGAGAAGCCTTCAAAATAAAATGTGTCATGCCCCTTGGGTTGAAGCGAGCATCTTTGGGTTTTGATTACTTGTTGCTTACTGATGACTTACTTGTTCATGCCAACATAGCATTGTGTAGGTGTGTGTGACAGAACTGAAGCATAGCATCGTGAAGAAATGGCAGGCAGGCGTTCACCTGGGCTATAGTGCTGGTCCCAGAGGGTGTCGCCTTGAGCCTGCAGCGTGACCCATGTCATTTCTTCTCATGGAGACCTTTCCCCCTTCATGTTAAATCTCCAGCCGGAAACACCCTCCTTTGAATAACATGGACAACAAAGGCTTAACTTAGTCGTTGTTAAACTCGGTCTATTGGTTTCGTTTTCTGTTGGCACTTGTTGTGTTGCTATTCTAGGAATATCAGAAGTTGATTTTTGAAGATGTTTTCTACATTTCCTAAGAAGTTCTGAAGAGTATTTTCAAAAAAAGGTTGCTCTTGTGTTAGCACCAAAGATTCTATACAATATACACTGAGTGGCCAGATTATTATGACCTCTGAACACATAATAATCTGGCCACTCAGTGTATACCCTATATAATAAAAGGCTAATATGCAAATTGTCCCCTCGACCAGGAGTTCGACCAGCAGGCAGGCTGGCCGAACCCCACCTGTGCACGAATTCATGCACCAGGCCTCTAATATATACACTGAGTGGCCAGATTATTATGATCCCTGAACACATAATAATCTGGCCACTCAGTGTATTCTTCATGATCACAGTGGACTCTCCAGAGTAGCTTCTCAAACTTCCCTGAGCGTAATGATCACCTGGGGAGCTTGCTAAGATGCAGATTGTTGCCAGCTGTCGTGGCTCAGTGGTTGAGCTGCGACCTATGAACCAGGAGGTCAGGGTTCGATTCCCAGTCAGGGCACATGCCCAGGTTGCAGGCTCCATCCTCAGTGTGGGGGGTGCAGGAGGCAGCCGATCCATGATTCTCTCTCATCATTTATGTTTCTCTCTCTCCATTCCTCTGTGACATCAATAAAAAGATTTTTTAAAAATATGCAGATTGGCATTCAGTAGGTCTGGGCGGGGCGTGGGCTTCTTCATTTTTCACAATCACTGCTGATGCTCAGGCTCCTGTCCACAGACCACGGGCTGAGTAGGAAGGTTCTGAAGTTCAGACTCGCAGCCAGGCTTACAGACACAGGACCCGAGTCCGTCCCACGAGTCCCCAGCCCCTCCACCTGGGAACCAGCCCCGTGATTTGTCACATCATGATCACGTATGAAAGTTTCAGCAGCTTTTTAATTCCCTGAGAGTTGTCTGAACATCTGATTACAAGTGCCACTTGATTGCAAATGAAGATTATAATTTAAGATTCCTTTTACTAGAAGGGTGTTGCAGTCTTGAAGGCAAGCCTTTCTCCAAAACAAATTCCTCATTAAGTCCGTTCCCCGCCCGCCACGTGTTTTGGACCGAATGCGTCATTCCAGCATGCATGCTTGAAACCCGCAGCCCCCAGCGTGATGGTGCGGGACGTGGAGCTGTTGGGAGCCAAGTGGGTTTGGATGAGGTCATGAGAGTTCAGGCCTCGTGATGGGATTAGTTTCCTTATAAGAAGAGCTACAGACAGGCCAGAGTGCTGGTCTCTCTCTCTCTCTCTCTCTCTCTCTCTCTCTCTCTCTCTCTCTCCCCCAACCCCCTCCACTGCCATGTGAGGCCACAATGAGAGGCCGGCCCTCTGGCAGCCAGGAAGAGGTGCCACAACAGGAAATGAATATGCTGACTCCTTGCTCTTGAACTTCCTAACAGCCTCAACTGTGAGAAATGAGCGTTCGCTGTTTAAGGTACCCAGTGCTTTGTTATACAGCCTGTGCCGGGACAGCAGAGGATGTCTTTGGGTTTTTTTGTTGTTGTTTGTTTGTTTGTTTGTTTTTATATTTTATTGATTTTTTTTACAGGGAGGAAGGGAGAGGGATAGAGAGTTGAAACATGCATGAGAGCCTACTGGGGATGTGCCCGCAACCAAGGTACATGCCCTTGACTGGAATCGAACCTGGGACCCTTCAGTCCCCAGGCTGACGCTCTATCCACTGAGCCAAACCGGTCAGGGCAGAGGATGTTTTTTTAAAGTGGAATATGTGAGGTCCCTCTTTTTAACCAAGTGACTACACAGAGCCAGTGGGGTCCTCCCTGTGTAGCTAACTAGTCACTTGCTATGCTGTGACTCTGGAAGGCAAAATAAAGAAAAATTAACGAGAGCCTTATCTTCTTGGCAAGTCACACCTATCTACCGAGCCGGCATTTCTGCTTCGTTGGTTCTATGCCTTTCTTTGGCTAAACAGACCGCATGCTTCAGAGAAATGCCCCCCTCCTCCTGTGGCCTGTTGATCTGTGTGCCGTTGTGTTCTTCTGTCTGTCTGTCAGGGCACTTTTGAAAGTTATAAGAGCTTGCCAGTCAATCAGAGTTGTATTTCCTGTTCCTTCTCTTCATCACCAGTGAAAACAAAACTAATAAAAATTACACGTAAAAAGGCCCTCTTTCTTAGGTTTTCTTACAGCTCTGGGCCTGCTAACCCCTGGTTTCCTATTGAATGAATTTGTAATCAGATTAGGAATACAAAGTAAGTTTCTTCTATAAAAATTTAAAGTGTGCCCCAGCTGGTTTGGCTCAGTGGATAGAGCATCGGTCTGCGTTCTGAAAGGTCCCGGGGTCGATTCCGTTCCAGGGTACTTACCTCGGTTGCAGGCTCATAGCCCTGGTCGGGGGCATATGGGAGGCAACAAATCAATGAATCTCTCTCACATCGGTGTTTCTCTGTGTCTCTCCCTCTCCTTTCCACTCTCTCTGAAAATCAATGCTAAAATAGCCTCAGGTGAGGATTATACAAGAACATTTTTAATTGTAATAGGAATTTCCTGATAATTACTGATATATGCTTATGTCTCCAACAGTGGCTCTCCATGGCAGAGCAGGCAAGTTTGCCACCAAGAGGACAGTTGGCAATGCCAGGGGACATTTTGGTTGTCATGACTGGGGGTGTTGGGAACTGCTGGCCTACTATGGGTCAAGGTCAGGGATGTTGCTGCTCATCCTGCAACACACATAGCACAGTTGCTCACAACAAAAATTACCCACTTGCAATGCAATGTCAACAGTGAGAGACCCAGGTCTACTCTTCCTAGATAGTCTTGCCCACTTAATGTGTTTGTTTTCCTCGCTCCTTAACATTAACTTTCACTGGACCGGATATTATTTTTGATATGTGAGCGTGTTAGCCGTGGAATTCCCCGCCCTGTCAGAAAAATCGTGTGTATTCTCTTTGGCAATGAAATTGGATTCTTTTTTAGGATTTGATCTTTTTTATGATGAGTGATTTTTATGTCCTTAACAGCAGGTGATTTTGTATAACTACTAGGCAATACACATTTTAGCGAGTTATTTTTCAAATTATGAATGCCTTATGACTTTCTCATGGCAGCGCTTTTATTTAAAAACACATTTTGGCACTAAGCATCCTATGAAAAAGACGGATCCCCATTTCTGGAAGGAATATGTATGGAGTTCAGTTTTCTGTCAAGTGTTCTAACATGGCTTGGGAGGGACACATTACAGAAGCAAGGCAACTGGTTTTCGTGATTGTTTTTTTTAAATATTTGTATTGATTTCAGAGAGGAAGGGAGAGGGAGAGAGAGATAGAAACATCAGTGATGAGAGAGAATCATGGATTGGCTGCCTCCTGCACGCCCCACTCTGGGGATGGAGCCCACAACCCAGGCATGTGCCCTGACTGGGATTCGAACCATGATCTCCTGGTTCATAGATTGGCACTCAACCACTGAGCCACGCAGGCGGGGCACAAGGTAACTGCTTTTGAATCACATTGACCCTCAGTGCCCCTGGATAAGATGCCCCCTCATCAGTCCAGTGGTCCCAGATTCTTCGATCGCCCTTTCTTAGAGGGGCCTAGGAGGGGGTTGGAACCACGAACACACCTGCGAGGCTGGTACTGGCAGCTGGCCACGCTTATCCATGGCAATGGAAAGAGATTTTCCATGGAGAAGGCTGAGCCCTGAAACTCGTGATATGATCTGAGCCAACGTGGACAGCCTTGTGTCGCACACGGCCTTTTTATTCTTTGCCACCCTCCTTTCTCTGCCTTTCATAACCTGAGGAGAAAGCACCATAGCAAGTCACTAATGACCCCATTCTACCCCAAACAAAATGCAGAAGAGGAACAGACATACCAGGAAGCAAGGAAATAAGGGAGTGATGACGTAGCCCGCAGGCCCCCCATGAACCCCGATGGATGCTTGCTTGTGGGGGACACTCCTTCAGTCTCCCCTGCCCTGGAAGCCATCTCTGTGCTTCTGCTCCTCTAGCCTACGTTTGAATATTGACTCGGAAGTAAAAGTGCCCTCAATCCCATCTATGTTCGTTGGGATTCTTAGTTAGTGAGTTTCTTGATTTTTAATGGGTTAGAATCATGGATGTCAATAGCTGTGTGACCTCAGGCGAGTTACATGACTGCTCTGTGCCTATTCTCTCTGAAAATGAGGATAATAACAGTGCTTACATTGTAGATGGGATGGTGAGAATTAGCTAACTTAATATATATAAAGTGTTTAAGACAATGTCTGGCACATTATTGGCCTAATATAAATATCAGCTACCATTATGTATATACATATACACTCACTTATATTTAATCACTTTAGACATTAATTTTTATGTGATGTAAAGGATAATTAATTGGCTGCTGAAATGCCCCTTCCAGTACTTTGTCATTATATAGTATATATATTAAAGGCCCGGTGCATGAATTCGTGCATGGGTGGGGTCCGGCCAGCCTGGCCAGGGGGAGGGGACATGGGCGGTTGGCCGGCCTGCCTGCTGGTCGAACTCCTGGTCGAGGGGACAATTTGCATATTAGCCTTTTATTATATAGAATATATACTGAGTGGCCAGATTATTATGCGTTCAGAGATCATCATCATCTGGCCACTCAGTGTGTATTTAAGCCTGTTCTTATCTCCTTAATACAAAATTTCATATTCACAATGAGCCCTTTTAGTTCCCAGAATTCTGCTGGCTGGAGTCAAGGCTCAGGCAGTACATACGTGTGACTTCTTGGGTAGACAAGTCCCGTGCAGTCACCTCAAGCTAAAGGTACAAGATGCGCATATAGATGAGCGATGATGAACGTGTGAGGGTGAAGAAAAGCTGGGAGTGAACAGAATCACAATGTGGGTTGGGCTCTGTGGGGCTCCGAGGGGGAAGATAAAGGGACTTGCCAACCTCAGATGGGGAAGCCACCTTATATCCTGTCTCTAATCACCAATGGAGACTCCTCATGCCAAAGGACTGGTTGATGCGAGTCTCTGTCTAAACAAAAAAGATGCTATTTTATTTTTAACCAAAATTTTACTTACAAATAATTTTCCAAGTCTCCTTGTACTAAAGGTCTAGCAGTATAAAACCAGCGTTGCTACCTGCTTTTGTGTACCTCACCTGCTCCCAGGGGCAAATACATTTAGCTCTGCCTATTTCTTGTTATTTATTTATTTTTAAAATATGTTTTTTTATTGATTTCAGAGAGGAAGGGAGAGGGAGAGAGAGAGAAACATCAATGATGAGAGAGAAACATTGTTTGGCTGTCGCCTGCACGCCCCCTACTCGGGATCAAGCTCGCAACCCTGGCATATGTCCTGACTAGGAATCAGCTGTGATCTCCTGGTTCATAGGTCTGTGCTCAACCACTGAGCCTCGCTGGTCGGGCTGTCATGCACTTTCACTGTTCAACAAAAGCCATGCTGAGCGTGACTTCAAGGAAAAGATAGACATCTTCCAAGTTTCGTGTCTTGAATGGCATGAATTCTTGGTAGTTAGCCCTGCCTCCTCTTTAATACCATTGATTATTTCTTTACACATCAGTTTCCCAAACCAGATCAGAAAGCTGTGAGAGAAAGACATCATCATATAGCTATGACTCCTCAAAGACAGCAGAATTCCTTCCTGTCCTCCATTAGTACATGTTCAATGAATGGATGAAGGCTTTTTCCTTTGATAATAGCCCTCTAAACCAGCAGTCGCCAAACTTTCGGACCTCACGGACCACCAGTGGTCTATGGACCACCGGTTGGCGACTGCTGCTCTAGACTATAAAGACAATCCTTATCCAATGCCTAGTTTAGCCTCTATTTCTGGTCCAAGGCCAGCTTGCACCTGCAGCTGAAAATTCATGTTCCAGGTGACAAGGTGGAGATGAAGTTGTTGCTGAGCCATCTTTCTGAATGTAACTTACGCTTTCAAGTTTCACGTTTTTCTTATATGGCCAGTCCTTTTACGCTCATTTTTTTTCATCTTTAAGTTTGTCAAGCATTATTTTCTACCATCTCTCAGACACCTCTGACTTTGTCGTTAGGAAATAAATGATATTACTGAAGTCTTTTTTTAGATGAAAAACATTCTCTGAAGCTTTTGACTACGGCTATTAGTTTTTCTGAAATATATTTTCATAACACTCAGTGTTCAAGTAGCATTTATATTCAAATTGCATAAAGAAATTCAGTGTTATCCTTGAGTTACAAATCAAATTGTATCTTAAACATTATATTAAAAGACAGAGCTTGCAATTTTGGCTTGTATTATTATTTTTAAATAATTATTTATTCTTGAAGGTGTTACATAGGTCCCCCATTTTCCCCCATTGACCCCCTCCAGCTCACCCTCCCTCTCCTCCCAGCCCCCGGCCTTCACCACCCTATTGTCTGTGTCCATGTGTTATGCATATATGCATACAAGGTCTTTGGTTGATTATGTCCCACCCACTCATCCACACTCCCCAGCTTTCCCTCTGAGATTCCACACTCTGTTCCATGCTTCCATGTCTCTGGATCCACTCGGTTAACCAGTTTATTTTGTTAGTTAGATTCCACATATGAATGTGATCATG
Organism: Cnephaeus nilssonii; assembly: GCF_951640355.1. NCBI lineage: Eukaryota > Metazoa > Chordata > Mammalia > Chiroptera > Vespertilionidae > Cnephaeus > Cnephaeus nilssonii. Next base: position 2,148,992 of record NC_137071.1, read on the forward strand.
TGATACTTGTCTTGGGCAATTTTGGCTTTTAGAAACACACCTTGAATCCATTTAGTCATTCATTTATGCAAACATTTATTGAAAACCTACTATGTGCCGAGCACTTTTGGGAGCCTTAGTAATCTATATATATAAAAGCCTAAGCGACTGTTACGACTGGATGGCTGGATGGCCGGCCATTAGCTATGATGTGCACTGACCAACAAGGGGTAGATGCTCAATGCAGGAGCTGCCCCCAGGTGGTCAGTACGCTCCCACAGCCAATCTCCTGCAGTCCCTCCCCCCAGCTGGCCCGGATCGCACACCAGGCTAAGGGACCCCACCCGTGCACGAATTCGTGCACCAGGCCTCTAGTTAATATATAAAAATGTTTTCTGCTTCAAGGAATCTAGGAGGAAAAAAATATGGATTATAAGCAAAATAATATGCATCTTATATGAACATGCCATGGTTCATGTGACCAGTGTGAAAGGACATGAGCATTTATGTTTTTATGTGTATTTTTTGTTTGTTTTTTGTTGTTAATCCTCACCCAGGGATATTTTTCTATTGATTTTTAGACAGAGTGGAAGAGAGGGGGAAAGACAGAGAGAAATATCGATGTGAGAGAAAACACATCGGTTGGCTGACCCAGGGCGAGGGATCGAGCCTGCAACCTAGGTACATACCCTTGATCGGAATCGAACCTGGGACCCTTCAGTTCACAGACCAGCACACTATCCACTGAGCCAAACTGTATGAATGTGCGTCAGTTTAAGCTTTTGGTTCAAATCCATCAAACATTTATCGCCTACCTACTATATTCTAGGTGCCCAGTGTGTAATATATATCTCATAAAACTTAGTAACATGCATTAAGGTTGCATGGATATTTACATAAAACAGAACAGAGGAAATTGATTGATAAATAACAACAGCTGAGAATTTTCCATCCACTTCCATTCTCCACAAGATTTGGTGGTTACCTCAAAGGCCGTCTCAGACATTGGAGTGTAGCCCCCTTTTCTCCCTGTTCAGTGGTTCTTAAGTTTTAATATAACTAAGAATTACTATACACTGTTGTTATATTCCAAACCATCTGTAATCGGCATGGTTGATAGTTTTGATTATATACTAATTTTCTCTTATATACCAAATTTGTTTTATTGGTAAGAAATTTTTACTTGCTCTTGTTTTGGTCAGATCATTTTTTCGTCAGGTTATTTACAATAGAAAGAAAAGCAATACCTTTAAAATTGTGTCATTTATGCCTCATCTGGTCTGACACTTTTTGTTTCTTGAGCATTCTGATTCTCCTAGGGAGAGACTGTTTATATCATACTAAATAAAAAGAAAACAGGCCCACGGTCCACTTAGGAGAGAACCCCACTTACAGAGAGAACCAGGCTGTGCCGAGTTGGAAGGCTCCTTCCTGCCCTCCCTCACTGAGGTTCTCAATTTCTTTTAGGCTAGTCAAGTCCATGTCTAGCGCAGGCTTTCGTACTTGTTCCCTCTTCTTGGAAAGCACTTCCTCCAGATACTAGCCTGGCTTATACCCACACTCTCTTCAGCTCCACCCTCAAGTGTCCTTCACAGAGAGGCCTTCACTAACCACTCTTTATCAAACACAAACCACGCTTCCACTCCTACACCTGCTAAACTCCTTATCCTCATCCATAGCACTTATCCAAAATATCATGTCTTAGTTATCCATTGTTGTGTAACAAATTACCCTACAATTAGTAACTTTAAACAACAAACATTAATAATTACATGATTTCTGTAGGTCAGCAATCTGGCCACAACTTAGCTTGGCCCTTCGGCTCACGGTCTCTCCACAAATCTGCAATCAATGTGTGAACCAGGACCACAGACATGTCAAGGTTAAATTGGAGCAGATTAAATTCTGCTTCCAAGATCATTCACCTGGCTGTTGGCAGGATTCAATTGCTCAAGGGTTGCTGGACTGATGGCCTCGGGTCTTCTCTGGCTGTGGGCCAGAGGCCACCTTCATTTCCTTGCTACATCCGTCTCTTTGTAGCACAGCTTAAAACATGGCAGCTGTTTCAAGAAAGATAGTGCCAGCAAGATGGAAGCCACTGTCATTTAAAAGCTCATCTCTGAAATGAAATCCCATCATTTTTGTGTAATTCTATCACTAGAAGTAAGTCCCAGTCCTGTCCACACTCAGGGATCATGGATTACACAATGACATGCATCTAGTTTATTTTCCATCTCCTCCATATATTGAAATATGAAGTCAAGGAGAGCTGGGATTTTGCCTTTTTGTTTACTGCTCAATCTCCAAGGTGCTTAATCCAACAAATGTGTGTTGAATGTTTTCATTTCATAAAACAAAGGAGCTTATGAAATAAAGATTCATATAATTTCCTTGATGTCCACAATAGAAAATCACAACCCTCTCTCTTAACAAATGGATGCTCATTAGTAACCTCTTTGACCTCATGTTTTTCTCTCATAATAACCCCTTTTGCATTTTAAACTCTGGTCCCTTGGAACTTAATTCATTTCTCCACCATGCCCTATTTCATGTCTCAGACTTCACACATGTAGGCCCTTTGAAAACTCTCTTCCCAATATAGAGGCCTTCTTGACTATTTATTAAGTATCTTTGAACTTTGAATACTATCCTTTCCTTCTTGTTTCACAAAAGGATTGTTTTACAAACTGTTGCCTTTCCTCTCGGGGGGAAAAAAAAGGTTACAAAAGACCATAAAGGTATGGTTTGCTTCCTGACCCCAAACAGCTGATAGTCTATTTGGAAAGAGGACACAGACGTGAAAAGTTATGCAGCAGTAAAAGGGCTCAGCTACAGTAGAAGGGCCCACCTGGCAATTCACCTTCTGTTGCTGCCTTGCTGAGGTGGCCCTTTAAGAGGAGACCAGAGAGAAGGATTGAGGGCCTTCCCTGTCAGGAAAATAGTATACATTTATTAAGGTTGGAAGTTCCCTGGCTGGTTTTGCTCAATGGTTAGAGCATCTGCCTGCGCACTGTGGGTTGGATTCCCAGTCAAGGGCACGTTACCTGGGTTGTACGTTTGCTCCCCAGCCCTGGTCTATCCGTAGCAAACTCTTACTCTCCAATGGTAGTTTGGGATTCCAAAGATTTCTCCCCTCAGAACATCCTCCGTGTCACCCCTTCCAAAATATGACTCCATTGCTTCTGGAATTTTCTGCTGTGAGGAGAACTTGATCTTGGTCTCTCTGTCTGCTCTCCTGGGAAATCTGCGTTTGCCTCTCTTCCTTTGGCGATGCTCGCATTTCACTTGGTTCTCAGGAGTTTTCTTAGCAAGTTTCTGAGACTCAAGTTTAAAACCTTTAGTTTTTTCCAGGGTTCTCTGAGAAACTAGTCATATTATGCATTCAAAGTCCCTTAGTTACTTATAATTTCAAAATAGAGTAAAATGTTGTTTTGTGCGTTCTGTTCAGGACCAAGGATCAACATTTCCTGGTGGAAAACAATGTGTGGATACTTCTATCCATCTTTTACCTTAACCTAGAAAAGGAGGGAGAGAAATAGATTAATACTGATTAATACTGCTGCCTCTGACCTTTAAAGATTTGTTATTTTGTGATTTGCCATTCCTGAAGAGAATTAAAAGCTTTTTGGATTATATCCAACTCTATTATTTAACAACTGAGTATATCAGCAAACTAATCCGCTGAAGATTTTCAGATGACCTTGTGAGGGAAACATTCCTCCTTGTTTTGGGAAAGTTATGAAAAGCCAGTTCAAGCAGACGCAGCACACAAAGGGCTTGTGAAATTAGAAATCCAAGCGCAGAATATCAATGAAGTGACCTTACTTTGTCTGCCATCCTTGATGCAGTTCGGCTTGGACAGAAAATTGTTCTGTCTCCTTGGTCATTAACGTATGCTAGTCCATTAATACAAATTGGGTAATACTGAGTCATGGGGTTACACGCTTCTCGTTCCTCATAATGGTAGGCAGATCATGGCGCTTTTCTTATTTGAGGGAAAGGAAGCCTCCGAGATTCGCGATGTGTCTCAAGTAAGAGGAGTTCGATGAAGCCAGACAGTTTGGGCTTCATCCAGCACATCACATGGAGCTTTGTGGGTGGAAGGAGCTCAGTACATATTTGCCTAATGAGTGGATGTCAAAACTGTGGATTCTCATGCCTTACCTAAGGCACTTTCTTCTTCTATTGTTTTTAGTCAGATGGAATGATGCTACCAGTGTAGCGGAGGCAAGAAACAGACCTGTTTGGAATTCACAATTGTTCCTAATCAGAAGGTGAAGAGAAACTTTGAGAGTTAGAAACTATTTTTTTTCATTTTATCTTATTGTTTTAAAAAATATTTTTACTAGAGGCCTGGTGCTCGAAATTCATGCACGGTAGGGTCCCTAAGCCTGGCCGGCGATCAGGGCCGATCAGGGCCTTCCTTACCCTGGCTGCCAGCTGCTGGCCGGAGACTTCCTTCATGTCGCACCGCCCCCTGGTGGTCAGCGCACATCATAGCGAGCGGTCGAACTCTCGGTCAGTGGAACTCCCGAGGGGACAATTTGCATATTAGCCTTTTATTACATAGGATTAATCTTAGTGAGGAAGGGAGGGAGATAGAAACATCAATGATGAGAGAGGATCACTGATCAGCCGCCTCCTACATGCCCCCCGCTGGGGATTGAGCCCATAACCCCGGGCATGTGCCCTGACCTGGAATCGAATCATGACCTCCTGGTTCTTCAGTTGATGCTAAACCACTGAACCGGGATATTTTTTTCCATTTTATAGGTGAGAAAACCAAGTTGTTGGGAGACAATTCTCCGTGGGCCTCTCACATGTCTACCTCTTTTCTGATCAGAGATACTGATTGTCTCTTCAAGGATGGTTGTATAGTGAGCAGGTTTGGCTGGCAGTTAAAGCAACACCAGCCAGAGCAAAGGCGGGTTTGTGTATTGTCCAGTGTAATAAAGATAAGATCTCCATCCAGGACCAAGGTCACCCAGGCTTTGCTGTCCCTTCTAAAACATGCAGGTTCCCTTCGTTTGTTGTCCCTATTCAGTTACCATGTGTAGGCATCACCTGCCCTGCTTTGAGCTCGCCATTCCCTCTCTGTGAACTTCACCTTTGGGACTGGCACCAGAGCTGATACTCTGACTGTTGTTATTGCTGCAAATAATAAATTATTTCCTCCTCTGACCCAGGAGTCTTGTGTCTTCCGCAAGCACACAGGACGAACAGAGCAAATCCACTTGGTAGCTTGCAAGTAGAGTAATATCTGAGGCCTATTGCAGTTGTTGAAAAACCATCTCGCCAGGAAGTAGTGGCATTTGATCCCGTGTGTGATCATCCAGCCTCCCCTCTGTTCTGTTTGCCAAGGAAACAGGCGTAAATAACCGCAGCAGGAGCCCATGGTGGAACTAGGACTGTTTTATTACATTCTGAACTCATGAGGTCCAAAGCTCATTTCATTTTCTTGTCTATTATAACCCTGGAATTTATATCCAGCCTTACTCGCCGGCACAGGAAATGGGTCACCTATACTGAAGGAGGGTCGGCCGAAGGTCACCTGTCAGCAGATGAGATATTTCCACTGGGAGCAATTCACATTTTTCCAATGAAGGCGTTGCTTGTGAAAATGCCGCATTCGGAATGGTTCAACACACCGAATGGCTATTACCCGTTGGAACCTTAGTTTCAATTAGTTTGGTAACTTTGCTTTTCCAACACGGAGGTTGGAAAGTACAGAGTTCCACGAAAATGAGACACAACACAACAAAACAAAATTAAAACAGCGTCCCTCAGAAAAATGCCAACTCCTATGTGGCCTGGGGAAAGTCACCAGACTACTTCAAACTTGAGTGTTTTCATATGTAAAATGGGAATGATGTTCTCAGTGGTTTGCTGTGAGCATGTGACATACTGAGAGTGAATCCTCTGCTGTGTGTCTGAAATTCCATATGGAAGGTGAGAAACACCACAGACGTGTCTCCACCAGTGGCGGGGAAGCTAGGCTTAGGTATCCCCTCTACCTCTCCGTGATTGCTTAAGGGGTACTGACGGCGCTCTGCAGTAATCGCTAAGGAAGGTCCAGGGCCCTGGGAGGGGCTGGGAGGAGGGGAGTCCACAGAATCGATAAAGATTGATCTTCGGAAGCCTGGGGAGAGTGCCAAGACTGTTGAATACTATGAGTGATTGATTGATGGAGGGGCAATGGGAGACAGGACTCGCAGAAGCTGCCTTAGTCCGTCGGGTCTGCTGAAAAGAATACCACCGAGTAGATGGTTTATAAACAATCAACATTAACTGCTCACAGTTCAGGAGGGTGGAAGTCCAAGATCAAGGCGCCAGCAGATACGGTGTCTGGTAAGGGACAGCTGTGTTCTCCTTCTGTCTTCACATAGTAGAAGCAAGGTCTCTTAGGTCTCTCTCTCTCTCTCTCTCTCTCTCTCTCAGATTTTTAAAATTGATTTTTAGAGAGAGAACAGGGAGAGGGAGATAGAGAAAGAGAAATGTCGATGTGAGAGCAAAACATCGATTGGCTGCCTCCTACACGCTGCTGACCACCAGGGATCGAGCCCAGAACCCAGGCATGTGCCCTGACTGGAAGTGAACTCGCAACCTTTCGGTGCTTGGGATGACATGCAACCGACTGAGTAACAACGGCCAGGGCTGGGGTGTCTTTATAACAGCACTAATCCCATTGTAGAGGGCTTTGCCTCCCAAAGGCCCCACCTTCTTCTTTTTAAAAAAATATATTTTATTGACTTTTTACAGAAAGGAAGGGAGAGGGATAGAGAGCTAGAAACATCGAGAGAGAAACATCGATCAGCTGCCTCCTGCACACCCCCTACTGGGGATGTGCCTGCAACCAAGGTACATGCCCTTGACCAGAATCGAACCTGGGACCCTTGAGTCCGCAGGCCGATGCTCTATCCACTGAGCCAAACAGGTTAGGGCAGGCCCCACCTTCTAATACCATCACTTTAGGGGTTAGGATGTCAACATGAATTTTGGGGGGTTGGCACACACATTCAGTTCATAACAGCAGTCACAGAGATAGAAGACCGGATACCCCAAAAGATAAATGCCAGTTCTTACAGCCGTTTTCTAGTCCCTGCCGTTCGTTTAGAACACTGGATAGGATCGCCTCTCCATGTCGTTTGCATGGATCTATGGAAAATGAAATCAAGAAAAATGAACTTTCCTTGACTCCAGAGGGAAAGCTACAGGGAGTAATTGGAAGTCCACGAAATGTTACATGGCTTTGTCTGGAAAATCTTGGAGAGACATTGAACCGCCTTAAACTGATGCCCAAATTGCACATTAAAAACCCCGTATTGTAGAGGAATGCACCCCAGGAGTCTATGCTATGCTTGGCGTATAAACTCGAAATATTAAAAAATACATAACTGGAAAATAACTATTGAAATCATCATTTATTTATTTTTCTGTTTGCTTTTTGCCCTTCTCTCTCCTTCAAGTAACAACTTGACGATAAAAGGATCCTTGAGTATCACACTCACTCCCGCTCACTCAAGCATGACACTCCCAGGATGCACAGGGATAGGCTGACGGGGCAGGGCATTCTGCCACTGCCTGGTGCATTATTTAGAGGTGAAAAGGAGCAAACTGAGAAGCTAGGGGAAGAGGGGAAGAGTCTTTGGCAAGATACATGGAAGATATGTTTTTGAGAGCTGAGCGTTTGGGAAAATGATGAACTGTGTAGGAATAAACTATTAAATAAGGTCTTTCGACTCCAAGGAGACCTGGTCTGTCAGCTACCAGGTACCGAGGGCGTCACTGAAGATCTGGGCGTGCTTTTAACTGATGAGACCCCCAACTTCAAGAAGTTCCATCTGAGAAAATGATGGTTTTAATGGAACCACCAGGAGGTGGCAATGCTTGGGAAATAGATAGATCCTTAGTACCTTCGGCCACAAGAATTTGGATGGTTGAGATGTGATCGTGCACATAACATGACCTTCTTCCACAGAGGCACTGCTTCTAGAGCAAGCTTCCCGCCCAGGGGGCCACAAGTGGCATACGGGCAGGTGACCAGAAGTCAGAATCTGCTGGGAGATAGTCGCTATTATTTCTTCATATTGTCATCGGACCTCTGAACACTGCCGTGCAGGCAAGTGGGTCTTTCTTGTTGTTGTTTATCCTCACCCGAGGATATTTTTCCATTGATTTTTAGAGAGTGGGAGGAAGGGGAGAGACAGAGAGAAACATGGATGTGAGAGAGACACATCGATTGGTTGCCTCCCGCAAGTGCCCGGACCAGGGCCGGGTATGGAGGTTGAAACTGAGATACATGCCCTGCGTGACTCAAGGCTCTACTGTGACAAGGTCCAAACTGTGCAAACCTTTCCCCCTTTCCCCTAGAATCACATTTCCTACACCTTCTGTGGGGAACTGCTTTTTTCAACAAAATTTAAAATCATATATAATAAGAGAAGAATATGCTAATTATCCGTTACGCCGTGAGGTGTAACGACCGAATCACGGATCTGTAGGAGTGTGGGGCAGCGAACTACAAGCAGGTGGCGAAGAGTTACAGGAGGGAGCAGGGCAGAAAGCTATGAGGGGGGAGGGGCGGAGGAGCTACAAGAGGGTGGGGCATCGGGCGGAGAGCTACAGGAGGGCGGCAGAGAGCTACTGGCGCACGGATTCGTGCGCAGGGCTACTAGCTATGTATAAAAGGGAATGAAAGTCAAATCCATCTCTGCAATAACAGGGAATCAAGTTCAGTGGCAGCGCCGATGCGGCTGTGTATCTGGGCCTTTATAGCAAGGTAGGGTGATGCTTCTTAGACTTCCCATGCTTCTCTGGGCCTTGAGTGGTTAGCTCCTCTTACACAGCCTGCCTCCATCGTGGCTCCAGGGCCCTGTTGGGTTTACTTCCCTGTGGAATGAATATGTAAATTGCAGTCAATTCATGATATGTTGGGCCATTGCATATTTGCAATTATTATCAAAACAACACATAAAAATAAGCCTTCTCTCTCTTCTAAATAGCCTTAATTTTCACTCTTTCCTTTTATTTCATCAGACTAAATGGAATATTGCCTTCAAATGTCTGCTTTCACAATATAGAGCTGTCCTCTCTCACTTTCAACTTTTCCTGGTAACATAATTTGAATTTAGGGGCATGGGGGTTAACTGTCCTTGTTTAACAAAGGTGCTATTTATAGAATGGTAATTAATGGCATGGAGCAACTATTGCTGAAATCTTTTTGAATTCCGTTGACTGAGTACATGTAGGGAATGATGAAGCGTTTGTTTACTCGGTTAATCAAAGTGGCAGTGTCTTGTTATGTCCAAATAAAATGAGCTTCTCTTAACATTTATTAATTGCGCGTTCCTGCTCCTGATAAATGAACCGATCTATGCGTTTGATCTCTCCTTTGTCCTCTCTTTCAAGGATAACAGCTTTTAGAGCCGGGAAGAATAGAAATTTATTCTTGAGAATTCATGTTATTGGCCATTAAGAAGATAACAGGATTTGAACGAATACAAGTAGAAACTACATAACTCTTGCTCCAGAAACACTTCAATAAATAAAATGAGCTCCTTTTCTTTAAGTAAACATTGCTAAAATGTGTAATGTGCACTAGGCAAATTCAACCAATGAGTAGAGTTTTCGTCCTGGCGTGTTTTATTATTTCTGTCATTGATTGAGTTCAGAATTCTTCGGCTGGAGCAAAAGTAATATTCGTAGCATATGTCTAAGAGATATTAAGTTATGCAGGCAAATGGGTTTGTTTGTTTCTCATGTGAGAAAGATTAATAGGAATCCTTGCCCTCTTCATAGAAAGATAAGGATCATAGGTCGCAAGTATTGAAATGAAAGAACTTCTATTTTGTGCACTCAAAATGTTTATGTTTCATTTCAAGTGAAGTGCTGTGTTGAAGATTAAACATCCGATAAAATGAGTGTGTGAAGGCAGGTCTGATGTCACGCTGGTCTTTTCCAATTGAGTAGTGCCAATGGACCAGTATACACTGGTGCTGTCTCTTGCTGTTGAGCAGGTTTACTAGAGTTCGTGTCTCCTCCGGTTGGGTACCTAAGGCCTTGCTTGAGTATTCTACCCCTGCTTAGAAAACTGCCTCTCTGTTGGCTGGGCACCTTCACTGTAAGACTTAAAGGAACTAGTAGTCTGACTATTTTACACCTGGGTGATCTGTCCATACATGCAGATATCCATGGGTAGGCTATGCTCTTAGAACTTCTCTATTAATGGACACAGACACTGGGCCGGTGGGGGCTTGCCGGCAGTGGGAATGGCTGGGGGGAGGGGGGTCAATTGGGGAAAAAGGAGACTTATGTAAAACTTTAGACAATTAAAAGAAAGTTCTTTATTAAGGGAATTTCACACCTTTTCTGGTCAAACTGATTCTGGTCATTCGCCCTCTGAGAAATTGTTTGGGGAGGAAAACCATGGGATGAAGCACATGGTAGATTTCCAATCAGAAGAATCACTTCTTAAACTTCCCTCCTCATTTGCACCTGGGTAACTTTGGATGAGTTGCTCAGACCGATGACCCTCACCATCCTCCAGTATTCAGCAAGAGCATCCATTTGAATTGTTCTGTCAGGTCAATATTGTTGTGTTTGCAACAGCAGTGCATCTCAAATTGCTTTGAATAGAACTCACAATCAGAATGTGATAGTCAGATGGCATTAGATATACACTGAGTGGCCAGGTTATTATGATCTCTGAACACATAATAATCTGGCCACTCAGTGTATATACATATATATATTAGAGGCCCGGTGCATGAATTCGTACATGGGTGGAGTCTGCCCAGCCTGGCCAGGGGGAGGGGACATGGGCGGTTGGCTGGCCTGCCTGCTGGTCAAACTCCTGGTCGAGGGGACAATTTGCATATTAGCCTTTTATTATATAGGATATACACTGAGTGGCCAGATTATTATGCGTTCAGAGATCATCATAATCTGGCCACTCAGTGTATATCTACTTTGTCATACATTGCATTATAAGTTATAACTTGTTCAATGCCTGCAACATATTCATGGCCATAAGTACTATCTTGATATTTTTCGAAACAAGTAGATGAAGAGAGCAAGGACAAATGATTCAGAAACGTTGCCATAATGAGCCACAAACAGCTGTTTTAACAAGAAAATTCCAATTTCTCAACCTGGCAGTGGGCTTCAGGGTCAGTACCCTGAGCAATACCTCCCTCTGTTCTGTGAGCCATTCTCACCTCTCCTTCAGGGCCTGTGTTTTAAGGAAGTATACTCCCCTCGCACTCATCCTCCTCCCCTCCAAAAGCGACCATCCCAGATATGGCATTTCAGTCCTATTCCAAGCCTATTTTTAACATCAATATTCACTTTTTGTGTGAAATTGTCATAACTTTTTATGTCTGCTCATAAATGTTGAAGCAGGCCCATTATTCAGCACCATTAAATCACTTGTGAATTGCCACTGATGGGGCTAAACTTGCTAGTTCTAAAAGCACTCAACTGTGAGGGCTTCCTGTAGTTCTGTGAATTACCACCTTGAAACCGTCTCACAAGTTGCCAGTCTGTGTGGTCAGACATGACAAGTGCTTGTTGGCTGCTGTCCTGGCACTCCGAATGGCAAGGCCCGGCTTCCAGCCAGCGTGGAGGGACTTATTCTGGCTTTGATTTTGACTGCAGAAGGTAGCATAGAAGGTTGCGTGTAGTTGTATAATGTGACTCATTACTGAAAAACTAAAAAGAAGCACATATTTGTCATCATTGCTTAGAGTACAGTAGCGTGGAAACAGGGCAATGGCTATGTTGAGTTGTGTTGCCCATTGTAAGATCTTGTGTCTATTGTCTGTGTCTTTTCAAAACTCCCTGCCTTGGGTAGTACAAATGAAGCAAATCCTATATAATAAAAGGGTAATATGCAAATTGACCCTAACGGCAGAATGACCAGAACAGCTGCTTGACCAGTCACTATGAGATGCACTGACCACCTCTCAGTCCCTTTCCCCAGCCGGCAGACTCCAATCGCCTGATGGCAAACGGGGAACTGGGGGTGAGTAGCGGCGGGGAACGGGGCTAGCTGCCAGCAGCAGGGGAGGATGTCCCTGATCACAGGACAGGCCTAGGACTGTTTCCGTGCATGAATTTCGTGCGCTGGGCCTCTAGTAAAGGACATAATTCCGCCTTGGCAACTACACGAACAGTAAGATGTTCTACCTACTTTTGAAAAGTATTTATACTTGTAAAACAAAGTAGCTTCAGGAGGTGTGGGTTCATAATAGAATGGCAAGGTTCTTCTTTTGTTTTCACTTAATTTGGTTTGGTTTTGGATTTTTTTGGTTGCTTTTATTTACTTTTAAAAAAATATATACACTGAGTGGCCAGATTATTATGATCTCTGAATGCATAATAATCTGGCCACTCAATATATATATATATATATATATATATATATATATATATATATATAGAGAGAGAGAGAGAGAGAGAGAGAGAGAGAGACCTGGTGCATGAATTTGTGTATGGGTGGGGTCCGGCCAGCCTGGCCAGGGGGAGGGGACATGGACGGTTGGCCTGCCTGCTTGCTGGTCGAACTCCTGGTCGAGGGGACAATTTGCATATTAGCCTTTTATTATATAGGATATACACTGAGTGGTCAGATTATTATGCATTCAGAGATCATAATAATCTGGCCACTCAGTGTATGTTTTTTTATTGATTTCAGAGGGGAAGGGAGAGGAAAAAAGAGAAACATCAATGGTAAGAGAGAATCATGGATCAGCTGCCTCCTGCATGCTCCACACTGGGGATCAAGCCCACAACCCAGGCATGTGCCCTGACTGGAAACTTAACCATGACCTACTGGTTCCTAGCTGAGCCATGCTGATTGGGCTGACTTTTATTTTTATTTTTGAAGTTAATAGTTTATATAAGGTATTTAATGAATAAAATTGCTCTTTTTGATGTCTTCTTAAATGCACCAACATTTTACCTAGTCATTCTGAAGAAGTATTTCTTAATTTTGTTGGTAAAAGCAAAAAAATGTGACTATACGGCCATGCGTTCTTTTGTTAGAGTGTCATCCCTCAGTCAGTTGTCTTGGCCAACTTGAATGGCACGAACTCTGGGGCAGGTTACGGAAGTTTGAATTTCCCACATGATCAAGTTCAGTACCTTGACCTATCATTCATTTATTCACTCGTCCATTCATTCATTCGTTTGAACATTACCTTTGAAGCTAGGGATAACAGCACATGAAAATTCAGCAGAATTTTATTTCATGCTACAGAATGAACAGTTAAAATCCATGCCTAAGAGAGAATGGGTAGGAACAAACCCCAAAGCACTCTCCATCCTTGAAGATTGAAGAACTGGCAAAAAATGAAATTGTCTCTTTAGATTCTGATGAACGGAGAAGTTTGGAGAAGGCATTAAGAGGCTTCCTCTGAGGTCGCCTTGTCATAGTCCCCTTGTTTTGAGCAGGCACACCTCTTGTCACTGATCACTAAATCCTGAGAGAGTGTGTAGACCAGCTCTTAGCAGAACCTTCTAGAAGGACTGCTTGAAAAACATGGCTTGCAATCAGCCCGCGGACCATTTCACCAATGCTGATTTACCTGCCGGCACTCTGCTTTCTAGTTTGTAGCACTGCATGAGCCAGATATGTTCCTTTGCAATCCTTGTTTTTTCTTAAATAAAGGATGATTATGAGACCCAGAATAGAATGGTGATGCAATTTATTCTAACTCTAGAATAAACCCAGATCCTGAAGTTGCTGGTTTATTTTTATTATCATCTTCTATTAAGCATCCATTTGTACCAGCGCCACGAAGCCACTGTACAGCAATCACGTTTTATCATGCGTGTTTCCTTCGCTATTTCTGTCAACAGATAGTGAGTGGGGGCCTGTGCCTGCTGCATGAGATAAGGATGTGAGGGCAGGTGGTTAATTTGGGAGGTGATGCCGGGAAGCAGCACTGAGGAAGTAGGAAAAATGAGAGAAGGAAGGAAGAATATCAGAACAAAGCAAAAAATTGTATAGGTTAGCAGTGTGGGCATTCGGAGCTCAAACCCACTGGGAATTTCTAAGAAATGATGTTCAACAGAGGTCAACACACTATATCCTGCAAGCCAAACCCTGCCTGTTTTTTGTAGAATTTTATTGACACACAGCCCACTTGTTTACATATTGACTATGGCTCCTTTTTGCTAAAATGGCACAGGTGTCCTGGCTGGTTTTGCTCAGTGGATAGAGCGTCGGCCTGCGGACTGAAGGGTCCCAGGTTCGATTCCAGTCAAGGGCATGTGTCCGGGTTGCAGGCTCAATCCCCAGTAGGGGGCATGCAGGAGGCAGCTGATCAATGATTCTCTCTCATCACTGATGTTTCTATCTCTCTCTCCCTCTCCCTTCCTCTCTGAAATCAATAAACATATATTTAAAAAATAAACAAATAAAATAAAATGGCACAGTGGTGTAATTGTGGCAGACACTGTATGGTCTCAAATATTTAAAAGTGCTTAAACCTATCTGGCTCATTATTGAGAAAGTTTTTTGAGCTCTGGTATAGAACTTCCCTCAGACTCATCCTTCCGAAGGGTGAGAGCTGGCGTACTGCTTCCTGGCCCTTTCCCAGAGTTCCAGTGTTTTCCCAGGAGCCCCTGCGCTGCATCTAAGCATCTTCAAAGAAAGCTGAGACAGCCCGGCTGGCATGCCTCAATGGTTAAGGGTCCTACCTATGAACTGGGTGGTGACAATTGGATTCCTGATCAGGGCACATGCCCAGGTTGCGGGCTCGATCCCCAGTGTGGGGCGTACAGGAGGCAGCCGATCCATGATTCTCTCTCATCATTGATGTTTCTCTCTTTCCTTCCCTCTCCCTCCCTCCCTGAAATCAATAAAAAAATATTAAAATTAAAAAAAAAACTGAGACAGAAAAGTGGGGAAACCACTCAAGCAGGCCTCTTGACAGGGCAACTGGTGGCCATCGAATTACCCACCGTAGCTACACAAGCACATCCCCCAGCCAACAAGGAGACGGTAAAACAGCTTCTGTAGTGCTTTTATCCTGTAAGGAATCGCTATTTGTTTTGCTTTGATCAACAAAAGAACTTTGCTGTTTTAGGAAAACCTAATTCCGAAAGTTCTGTTTATTTCAGATATCCCCGTTTTGAAAGTTTTATAGAGGGTGCGCACGTGTGTACACGTGTGTGGACGCGGGTCTGTATGTGTGCCCCAGGAGGTTTTCTTTAAAGTTACTTTTGCAAAACAAGGTAGACAGACTATTTGACCAAACAGGACCCTCTGTTCATAGACACAGACCACGGGGCGGAGTTGACGGGGTCCCACTCCCACCCATGTCTTCTAGATCGTGTGCGTACCTGACAGCGAGGGTCAGCTCCATGGAGCTCAATGTCCTGGAAGCAAACTTGCCTCTGGCTCAGAATGTTCATTTTCAGCCATTTACGGCACCATTGTCACCATTTCCATCATCTAATTAAGAGGTCATTTGTTGCCCTGACTGGTTTGGCTCAGTGGATAGAGCGTCGGCCTGTGGAATCAAGGGTCTCAGGTTCGATTCCACTCAAGGGCATGTACCTTGGTTGCGGGCACATCCCCAGTAGGGGTGTGCAGGAGGCAGCTGATTGATGTTTCTCTTTCATCAATGTAACTCTCTCTCCCTTCCTCTCTGTAAAAAATCAATAAAATATATTTTAAAAAGAGAGATAATTTGTTAGTGGGTTATGTAAGAATGATAGGTGTGTCAGGTGCTACAGTGCTACACTGGGACTAAGAAGAGATAGAGGTGGTCATTGTAAGTAGGCAAAGCAATGGAGGCAAAATGAAAAGGGAAGTGGAATTCGGGAGATGGCGCTTCCTGCTTTCCCAGAAGCCCTAGTGAGACTTGATGACCAATCATCTGTTCCCGACATGCTTTGCTGTGCTGTCACACTTATTTCATTAATGGAACTGTGTATTTCCCTGTGGTCTGAGAGTATTTTGAGTCTATATAGATAGTATTTCTTTCAAGTGATCGCCTTGAAAAATGGAACATAGAACCTGATGAAGCTAAGAAGGACTGTGTCATGTACTCTACCTTTCCTTCTATGACACGAAGCCTGTTTACACCAACTGGGCGTGAGTGAGCGAGACCCAGGAGGATCGGCGTTGATTTCTTGGCCAGTGTCCCCATGATGTACTGCATAGGGGTGACACAGTGCCATTCATTTGGGAGAATTATATCATCCCAAGCTAGGAAGTGTTTCCACTCTTAGAATCGCTGATTGAAGGGAAGGATCTGATGAAATGGTCTCTGATGCTACTGGCTTGATGGGTTCGTGTCTCGGGCCCACATGGCTCCCACCTCCGGACTGAATATTGGATTACACTGTGAGGTTGGATTTTATTCTGAAACAGCCTGGAACAAAAGCCTTTCAACGCCCTACAATGAATGAGCCGGGCCACTGCTTAGCAAATGCCTGGCTTACCACTGTGTTCTGTCCCCCAGAGCGAATGCTGTGTTGGATTTTCAATTAGGTTTTTTGAGTTTCAAGTGAATCATTTTTTTAAATATATTTTATTGATTTTTTACAGAGAGGAAGGGAGAGGGAGAGAGAGTTAGAAACATCGATGAGAGAGAAACATCGATCAGCTGCCTCCTGCACACTCCCCACTGGGGATGTGCCCGCAACCAAGGTACATGCCCTTGACTGGAATCGAACCTGGGACCCTTCAGTCCGCAGGCCGAGGCTCTATCCACTGAGCCAAACCGATTAGGGCTCAAGTGAATCATTTTTTATGTTCTTCTTTTTTTTACTGATTGATTTAAGAGAGAGAGAGAGAGAGAGAGAGAGAGAGAGAGAGAGAGAGGAAGAGAGAGAGAGAGAGAGAGATCAATTTGTTGTTCCACTTATTTATGCATTCACTGGTTGATTCTCGTATGTGTCCAGACTGGGGATTGAATCCACAACCTTGGTGTATCTGGATGATGGTGTATCCAACTGAGTTACCCAACCAGGGCCTCCTGATGTTGTACATTTGATATTTGAAGACCTAGATTTTCAAATATATTTTTATTGATTTCAGAGAGGAAGGGAGAGGGAGAGAGAGATAGAAACATCAATGATGAGAATCACTGATTGGCTGCCTCCTGCATGCCCCCTACTGGGGATCAAGCCCGCAACCCAGGCCTGTGCCCTTGCTGGAATCGAACCCGGTACCCTTCAGTCCACAAGTTGACACTCTATCCACTGAGCCAAACCGGCTGGGGCTGAAGACCTAGATTTTAATATGCATTTGCTTGAAGAGTCATGAGCTTTAAGATTAAATGAAGGGATAGACTGAGCAATAAAAGCAGGGCCTAGAACGCCCGATTATTGCAGGGTGTTTTCATTATTGAGATCAAGCCAATGTGAGGAGAGTCTCATTTAGTGTAAAGAATAACTTCAGCCCTAATCGGTTTGGTTCAGTGGATATAGCATCGGCCTGAGGACTCAAGGGTCCCAGGTTCAATTCAGGTCAAGGGCATGTACCTTGGTTGGGGGCACATCCCCAGTAGGGGGTGTGCAGGAGACAGCTGATTGATGTTTCTCTCTCATCGATGTTTCTAACTATCCCTCTCTCTTCCTCTCTGTAAAAAATCAATAATATATATATATTTTTTTAAAAAGAATAACTTCAGACAGTAAGGTCATTTTTGCCACATGTAGTTGGAAATCCAGAAATGGTACAAAGCATGGGTATCTCTTGCTGTTAGACGGGAAGCCCGGGTTTCATGCCTGGGGTTAGCCATCATCTTCCCTGCCCCATGCCCTCCACCATTCTCTGGACAGAGACCATCGTACAGTTGCGTCTTTTTTCCTAAATGCTTGTAGGCATCCAGAAAACACTGGGAAGATAGATTCTGCATCGCACTTGTTGACTTTTTATTTCTGGAAGACATGGAGGCCCCAGCTGGGAGAGGTGGGAAGGAAGAAGAGCGAAAGCATCTTAGTACCAGTCTTAGTATTTCGGGCTTTCTTGAATCTCATTCATCCAGCTGGAGCATTCCATGAGGGAATAAAACCCTTTTTCTGAGAATCAACCTTTTTGGTTTGCCTTCTCAGAAATGCCTGAGAGATTAAACAGGCAAACAAAATGTTATGCCAGGAAAAAAAAAAAAAAAGCAGCTAATCTAGTTCTCGGTGTTGTTTTGTTCCCCTTAGAAGTGCCACAGTGAGAAACAAAAAAAGTGATAAGCATCATACTTGTACACCATGTGATTAAGAGACTGTTTTGTTTGCCCCAATGCAGCTGTGGTCTTCAGGGGCAGGCCGAACTGGGCTCTGCCTCTTTTCCTTTTTGATGCCCATCTCTCCCCGAAGTTTTTTGTTTTTGTTTTCCGTTCTTATGATCTGTTGTTACTCCTCTCTTCTGTGATCTCTGCAAACACGGCGGTTCCTTTAGAACTTGCCGAGGAAGGGAACTCCCATTTGTGAGTCCCCAGAGCTCCCAGGACAAAAACCCGGAAAGACAGCACTCCCCAAAACAGCTTCTGGAACCACCTAACGCCCAGGCTTAAGGGACGATACGCTGAGCGCTAAGTCAATTTGCACAGCTGTTTGCTTCTTGCGAAAGGAATAGCTGGAAAGCGATGGCTGGAGTTGAACAAGCGGGAACTTGGCGTGCCTGTCGGGAAAGGTAGGGGCCGCTTAAGGAGCATCGACGTGTGTGTGTGTGTGTGTGTGTGTGTGTGTGTGTGTGTGTGTGTGTGTATTTGATAGGTTGCTATATCTGGACCATCTCTCTCTGTTCCTGCACTTACGATTGTGTTTGTCTCCCAAAATGGGGAGAATTATGCACTTGCATATGTGTGTGTATGTGTGTGTGTGTTGCTATAGAAACTTATGGGTGCCTGCTACACGGGCGCATGCTTGATTGCTTGCTCAGAAAAACTAATTATGCAGCCAGCCCTAAGGCAGTTGCAAATATCAAGGGCAGCCTCCGAGGCTTATCATTTGGATGTTCTGTAAAAATAACAAAAAGGAGTTTGCCTGCCCAGACCGTGGCCAGATCAAGTAACTACAAGACAGTTTTGCCTCCAACGCACGCTCCGTTGTACCGGGCCAACGTGTGCCGTGCAATCTGGCTTGTTAATCAATTTCCAACATGGTTTCTCATAGCTGCAGGCTGCCTTTTCCCTCTGGCTAAAAGGCTCCACGAATGAAACTCAGCGTCTTCTGATCAAGTACAGTAATTTCTGGTGTCTACGAAGTGTTCATGTCCTGACAATCAGCGCTTCGCAGTTTAGCAGCACAAGACCACGCTGATGGACATTTTAACCGCCTGTCCCTGTTGGACAAGCCTCCTTGGTGGGAAATTGTCAAAATGTTAGGGCTTCATTCTCACGTGGTATGGCTGATCCACAGCACAGCCCTGCCCGTTCTGACATATCACAATGGATCAAGAGAAAATTCTAGTTCAGGAGCCATCAGGAAAAATGATCCGTGTTACTTTGAAGAAATGGAAAGCACTTGTTGAGATTCCGCCAAAAGATATAATACTACTATCGTTTAATTAAGATGACACCTCACTTATTTTCATGCAACATTAAGTTAATCTGTTCCAATTTGATGCAAGCACGGGGAAGGAAACCATGCCTATCCCTTTACCAGAGATCCTTCCTGCGGGTAATGTCTCATGGAGGGCTTTGATTTTATGGTGAGCGAAGGTTTTAAATGGGCACTAAATCAGAACGCCCATCAAAACGAGATCAAAAGTAGGACAGAGGAGTCCTTTGTTTTCATCACAGTCACGTGATATCAATTTCTAATTTTCTTGTGTACTCATGTACTAAAAAGTACTGATGTCCTTTTCCTATCTATACTAATAAAAGGCTAATATGCTAATTAGACCGGGAGACCTTCCAGACATCCTTCCGAACAAAGCCATGGTGGCTGAGCTGAGGCAGAGGTGGTTAGGGGCGATCAGGCCAGGAGGGGAGGGCTTTTGGGGGTGATCAGGCCGGCAGGGGGGCGGTGAGTTGAGGGCGAGCAGGCCGGCAGGGGGGGGCCAGTTGGGAGTGAGCAGGCCAGCAGTTGGGGGGGAGGGGGCAGTTGGGGGCGATCAGGCCAGCAGGCAGAGCAGTTAGGGGTGATCAGGCAGGAAGGCAGGTGAGCAGTTAGGAGTCAGCGGCCCCGGATTGTGAGAGGGATGTCCGACTGCAATAGTTTAGGCCCTATCCCACCTAAACTGGCAGTCGGACATCCCCCAAGGGGACCCAGATTGGAGAGGGTGCAGGCCGGACTGAGGGACACCCCTCCCCGTGCATGAATTTCATGCACCAGGCCACTAGTTTCCTCATAAAAAGGCCCTTTTTTTTTTTTTTTTTTTTGCACATCATGGAGTAACAGATGACAATCTGCTCCTTGAAAGGTGCAAAAAATGAGTGGAGATAGGAATAACTTTTGGTGAATTAGTCAGAAATCGCATTTGCTGGTTACCCCCACACATCGCATTTGCCTTTGGGAATGTGTGTGAATTTCATCACAGTCTATTGAGTGGATTGAAGGAGCATTTGCCTCGCTTTGCTTTCTTCAAACACGTGCAAGTTTTTCTCAGGAATAAATGCAGGCTTTCAAAGGGCTGGAACCAATTATGCTTTTAAACAGGAAGTGTTTTGGCCCAGGTGGTGTTGCTCAGTGGTTGAGCCTAGACCTATGAACCAGGAGGTCACAGTTCGATTCCTGGTCAGAGCACATGCCGGGATTGCAGACTTGATCCCCAGTGTGGGCCGTGCAGGAGGCAGCCGATCTATGGTTCTCTCTCATCATTGATGTTTCTCTCCCTCTCCCTCTCCCTCTCCCTCTCCCTCTCCCTCTTCCTCTCCCTCTCCCTCTCCCTCTCCCTCTCCCTCTCCCTCTCCCTTCCTCTCTGAAATTAATGAAATAGGTTTAAAAAATAAAAATAGTGTTTACCAGACAAAGACAGTGAAGACTGGCAGGGAGATTGCATAGAGTGGAGATTTAGCAAAGGAAACTGGCGGGTGGCAGTTGGGGGGCGGGGGCAGATCATCATTGGGTCTGCCCTGAAGGGAGAGTTGAGTCTCCTGAGGCCCAAAGCCTCTGGGGTCTGCATTCAGGCCCCGCCTCCAATCAGGTTGATGGGCATTCTTGCAGGAAGGAAACTGTTCATTGGGGTGAAGCCACTGAACTTTCAGAAACACCTCCTCGTGGTACATACCTGCCTGGAGATTTACAAGTGACAGACAAGCCCCAAGTGAAGAGAGTATTCTACACCCATCATCACCCTCTTCCTGTGGGATCCCAGCAACAGTCACCTTGACATCCCGGACCAGGCAGATTGTGCTTTTTTATCCCCCTGACAGCCTTGCAGAATTTTCTAGAGGGATGTTTATAGAGGCTGAAATGTCCAAAGAGCACTCCTTGATCTTACAAGGAAAGGCGAACGGTGAATATGTGTATTACTCTGCTGGTTTCGCGCTGCCTGGATAGCACACTTTGGACCTGAGCGTGAGCCAGTCTAAGTCCTTGGCTTGATGCCTCCTGATGAGAGACTGCAGCCGAGGGCAGGGGGACAGTGTGCCTTGATTCCTTAAGAAAATGTCCATTTTCAAAGTGACTTTTTGAAAATGTGGTTCTTTTCCAGGTTAAAATTAAATTGAGTCACTTGACTGCCGTGGCTCAGTGGTTGAGTGTTGACCTATGAACCAGGAGGTCACGGTTCGATTCCTGGTCAGGACACAGGCCAGGGTAGCAATCTCGATCCCCAGTAGGGGGCATGCAGGAGGCAGCCGATCCTTGATTCTCTCTCATCATTGATGTTTCTATCTCTCTCCCCCTCCCTTCCTCTCTGAAATTAATATAGATATCGATATAGATATTAAATTGAGGCATGTGTTTTTCTTAGAATGACCTGGACATTGAGTACCATGTCCTAGAAAATGGAGCTTAATCGTTTCCATATTGGGAACTGGAATAGATATATTTTCCACCCTTCCCTTTTTTTCTCTCTTGTTTTTTTAAAAATTATTTTGCAAAGTATCTCTCCAGGAAAAAAAAATAATCTTATTCCCTAAGGTCTTGATTTTCCAGGTCGAGACAGACTGGCTTTTGTAATTACCTTCTGGAAGCCAAGCAGTGGCAAAAACTCAAGGTGTTGAGTATTTCAAAGGCAACCTTAAAATAAGGCTAATGAGGACAAGGAGGAAATCTTTGAAGTTATTTCAAGTAAATTATCCACAGTTGTCTTATTATTGACTACGCTATGAAGAGAAATATTAAGTAAAAATACCCCCAATGTCTCACCAATTATTGGGAGTCTATTCTCTGAGACAGTTAATACGGAATAATGAGAACACTGCTGGACTAGAAAAGACCATCAGCCATTTCACCTGGGACCAGCTTGCTTATCATCTCACCAATGGAAATGCTAGTAATTTCCCCTTTTTGTTCTGATGGCTAGGATCAGATAAAATGGCAGGTACTGTAAAACACTTTTTAAACAAAATGCCGTGGCCCTAACTCGTTTGCCTCAGTGGATAGAGCATCAGCCTGTGGACTGAAGGGTCCCAGGTTCAATTCCGGTCAAGGGCACATGCACAGGTTGCCGGTTTGATCCGCAGTAGGGGGCATGCAGGAGGCAGCTGATCAATGATTCTCTCTCTTCATTGATGTTTCTCTCTCTCCCTCTCGCCTCCTCTCTGAAATCAATAAAAAAAAAATTTAAAGGAAACACTATGATCCCAGATACCAGTATTATAAGTACTAATGTTATACTTGAACTATGTACAAAGATAATATTGGAGCCACATTTTAAACCAGTGCATCTGTAAGAAGATAGTTATTTAGGGACTAGTAAAATTATTATCTCTGAGCAGGTAGGATTCTTCGGCTGTCTTCCTATTGAAACACAATTTGAAATTGTGATAACATGTATATATTCCTTATTTGTTTCCCCTGCCATGTAATAGCCATCTAACTGATGATCAATATGCCTTTTTTTTCATCATAAATAGATGAATTTATGATGAACACACATTCAGGAGTACTTAACATTCAATCCTTACCTCTGTGTTACCCCATCCATTAAATTGCACTGGCTTAGGGAAACATGAATTATTCATTAACATTGGTGATTGGCTATAATAACAATGTTGTTTTTCTTTCAGCAAAAAAAAAAAGAAAAAGAAAATATAGTGGCCCTAAGTCTTTTCAACAAGGAGCAAACGCATTAAACATGAATTAATTATATTTATGAATGTTCATAAATGTGTCATCTTAATTCTGGTGTTGTTATAATAATTTATGTTTATTTCAAATATCATAAAAACCAGCGGATAGAAAACTGTCTCAAATTCCTCTGAGTCCATGTATGAGAATAGCAAGCTGCCTTGTTAATAGGGTCTCCCATTCAGATTTGCTAACATGAAGCCTTCATTTATTTACTAGAGGCCCAGCGCACGAAATTCGTGCATAGGTATGGTCCTTAGACCTGGCCTGCAATCATGGCCATCTTCCCTGACTGCAGGCAGCTGGCCCTGCCCCCACCCCCGCCACCACTCACCCTCAGTTCCCTGTTCACCATCGGGTGATCGGAGCCTGTTGGCTGGGGTGAGGGACCGGAAGGTTAGCCGTTCCTGGCCCCCCACTACTGGTTATCCTCTGTGTGTGGGGTGACCGGAGGGGCAGGGGCCTTGGCCTGGTGCCTCGAGTGTCTGCCACCACCCACTCTGGTTCCCATTCCACATTCACCATTGGGCGATTGGAGCCTGCCGGTCAGGGGAGGGACCAAGAGGTTGGCCAGCGGGCTCTGATTGAGCGATGGGGCCTTCGGGCTGAGGGCAGCTCCTGCGTTGAGTGTATGGGTGGTCATTGTGTGTCATAGCGACTGGTAGTTCTGCCATTTGGTTGATTTGCATATTAGCTTTTTATTATATAGGATTTATTTATTTATTTATTGGTATACTTTAATTGATTTCAGAGAGGAAGGGAGAGGGGGAGAGAGAGAGAAACATCAATGATGAGAGAGAATCATTGATTGGCTGCCTCCTGCACACCCCCTACTGGGGATCGAGCCCACAACCCAGGCTTGTATCCTGAGTGGGAATCGAACAGTGACCTCCTGGTTCATAGATCAATGCTCAGCCACTGAGTCACACTGGGTCAGCCTCCACGAAACCTTTAAATGTCTCTTTTATATCTGACACATTAAATAGATCCTTTTCCTCATTGAAACCTTTCAGTATTTCCCTGTTGTTATTGTAAACAAATTCAGAAAGTTCATTTTAGGCTTTTAAGCCCTTCATTGGTTACCCCTCTCATATATGTGTTCATCCATATATTCAGCCACCCATTCATCCATCCGTCCAGCCATCCATTAATTAAAGCTACAAATATTTATTAAGCACCTCATGTCTTCTGCTAGGTACTTTCAACCACCCTAATTCAAGACCACCTCCTCCTGCTATTTTCTTCATGGGAACTTTTCTCCTGTGTTTCTCATTAAAGAAGCCATTCTCCCAATATAGCCCTCCAGTCAGCCCATGGGCTATTCTCCTCAGTGTACCTTTCCCGTTCCCATTCAGAGCCAGGTATTTCAGGCCCAAGTGAACCTGACCTTCTGGCTATGAGAGCAGGAGCTTGGCAGACATGGCCTTGTCGGTGCCCGAGTATTAGCCACTTTGTGTAACAAAGCACATTCCACCCTAAGGGAAGATGCTCAGGAATCAAGGAACACAGAGCCCATGTTTAAGGAGCTTACAGCGAACGGAGCCAGGGCAAACACAAAGAGAAACACATATAGTACACCCACAGAAGACATCAGGAGTGATACTCAGACAGCTTGAAAGAACTTGAGTAAAACGCACGGGATGGGTTCCATCATGGAATTTGCCGGGGTTCTTTTCCCAGCCTTACAAAGGGTTCAGCATTCTGGAGAAAGGGGCTGCGTGTAGATGATTAAGAAGGAGTCCGTGAACGAAAGCTATTTTTGAAAGGCATTGGGGGTCAGAGGAGCTTCCAGCTGAAGGAGCTAGAAGGCTCTCCCTTGACCAAGGACCTGCGCTTTTATTAAACACAATTTGTCCTAAGGCAAGGTGGAAATATACACTTCAAAGGTTATGGTATCAAAGGGTTTACAGAAACTATCAGTTTGGGGAATAGCCTACAGCTGTTCAGGTGTTTGACCAACAGGAGGCAATGAAATGCCCTGAGCTGTCTGGCAGTTAACAATCCTATTCAGGTTTGGGGGAAGTGCCATTTAGCCATTTCCAACAGGTAAACTACATGTGACTCAACCCTGTTGAGCTCCCCAAGCTTCACCAACCTTTTAGTCAAACTCTTGTAATTATTACATGCTGGAATTGGTTCTCGGCAGAATTAGGTGACTGGATATTGGAACTAATGAGAAAACGTTGTGGAGGAGGGTTATGCTAGTGGGGTTTGCAATGGTCAGGGAGAGGGTACATTTGATGGGGCAGTTCCTAAAGCCCGGATGAAAATTTCTGCCAAGTCAGTAGCACAAATGAGAAGCACTTTTGCTAAGCAAGGACTTGGGCCAGGGAACAAGGAGGTTGAGTTTGTGGTGCTGGCTGTTGAACGCTCTGAGGAGGACAGTGCTTGCTAGAACCTCGGGAGGTTGTGGGTGGCCATGTCCATAGCTGAAGACTCTGCTGTGGTACTTGACTCCCAAGTTGGTTCGCTCCGTAGGTGAGGGGAAGGACACTGATCTCTGAACTTGGCATTAATGATATCACTCAATTCACCCACAACCGAAGGACAAGGTATTTTTCGTTTCGCGGAAGGAAACTGAAACTTAATTACATGTCAAAGGCGGAGCCCAGACTCCACCTCATGTCTTCCTGGTTCCCAACTCTCCTCTGAGCGGGCACCGTTTCTCAATCCTGGCACTCTTGGCATCGGTGGCTAGATCTTTCTTTGTGGTGGAGACTATTCTGTGCACTGTGGGAGGGTTAGCAGCATCCCTGGCCTCTACCCACTAGATGCCATCAGCAGACCCTCTCTCCACCCCGCACCCCCACTTGTGATAACCAAGAATGTCTCCAGAATTTTCCAAATGTCTTCTGGGTGGGAATGGGAGAAGGAACTAGCGAAACCATTCCTCCTTGAGTGCTACCGGTGTAGAGTATTATACTATTAAGGGTTTTGGCCCTAGCTGTCTTTGGCTCAGTGGATACAGCCCGCGGACTCAAGGGTCCTGGGTTCCATTCTGGTCAAGGGCACATGCCTGGGTTGTGGGCTCGATCCCCAGTAGGGACTGTGCAGAAGGCAGCCAATCCGTGATTCTCTCTCATCATTGTTGTTTCTATCTCTCTCCCCCTCTCCCTTCCTCTCTGAAATCAATAAAAGATACATTTTTTTAAAGAATTTTGAAGATTGTTATGTAAACTCTAATTCTCATCGAGTTTTAGCCACACTCCAAAGTTCAAAAGAGAATCCAGCAAATAGTTTCAATGAAAGTTCAAGCTAAATTTGTACGATTCAACATTCACAGGACAATCACCTAGTTTTTGCCTGAACCAAATGATTTCCACTGGGAAGACTTGTGGCAAATTGCAAGGTCAGTATGGAGCCCGAGAACTCTAGTCCTGGAACAGGGCATGCGCAGGCTGCTCCTGGGTCCTCCTCCATTGAAATCAGGAAGCTGCGGCTTTAGCCATAAATTCTGTGACAGCCTCTCCGTGCTGGGCGGATGGGAAGAACTGCTGGGCAGACATGAGTCTTTGCAGCCGAGTTGTTTCCAGCTGCCTCATTGAATACGGAGACCAAGTATGAATATTGAAAGCTCCTTGAGAATAGGGACCATGTGCTGGACACAGTGGGGTTATTAAGAGGCATCAATCATAATTAGCAATAAATGAGTTGGTGCTGCCATCATTTGTTGACAAATATTTATTCAGGGCTTGAGACATGCAAGTATAGTATCACGATGGGTATATACACCTATTCAGCATAATTATTTGTTTAACTAGAGGCCTGGTGCACGGATTCGTGCACTGGTGGGGCAGGGGTGGGGAGGGAGGTCCCTCAGCCCAGCCTGCGCCCTCTCACAGTCCAGTCCGGGTCCGCTTGGGGGATGTCCACATGTTGGCAGTCAGACATCCCTCTCACAGTCCGGGACACCTCTTCCCCCCCCCCCCCCGCACCCCCCCCTCCCCCCCGCTCCTTACTGCCAGCCTGCAGCGGAGGCCAGAAAGGCTCCTGCATTGAGCGTCTGCCCCCTGGTGGTCAGTGTGTGTCATAGCGACTGGTTGTTCTGCCATGAATACCATGTGCCATTCGGTCTATTTGCATATTAGGTTTTATTATATAGGATTTTTCTGATATTTTTAAAATACTTTTTATTGATTTCAGATAGGAAGGGAGATGGAGAAATAGAAACATCAACTATAAGAGAGAATCATTGATTGGCTGCCTCCTGCATGCCCCACACTGGGGATGGAGCCCACAACCAGGGCATGTGCCCTGACCAGGAATTGAACCATGACCTCCTGGTTCATAGGTCAATGCTCAACCACTGAGACACACCAGCCGGGTTTGTTATTGTTTTTATGGTAATAGAGAAGACAGGTGATGAAATATTTTAAGTTGAAAACAAAATAACTAGGACCGGAGTTGCCCCAACTCTAGGATGTTGCAGCAATAGAATCGGACCCAGCTCCTGCAACACAGAATTTGCCACGTATGACAACCAAAGTGGGCTGAAATCGAAAATTCTGGCACAGTCATCTGAGCACACCCTAAGCATGCGCACCAGTCATGTTTTTCAACCCCTGGTCCTGTGTACAATATGTGACTTGGACCATAAGATGGACATGCCACTAGATGCCAATGTTCAAGATGAAAATACCTCATTAAAGTTGGCACTAGAATGTGTTTCCTGATATTCTCAAGGGGTAATTAACACGTGATGGTTGTGCGGCTCCAGAACATAGACCTTGGAAATGCGACTTATATTTCTTATTTGAGTCTGCTTTGGGTTGCCTCCCAGAGCGCCCACTTGCAAAATAGAAAATAATACTATTTGTAGTATATCCCGCCCTGTGTTAGGGTTCATTTCATCTCCATGGTTACAACGTTCACGGAAGGATGGGGCATGGGCTCCCTTAGCAATATCATTAACACACAGTTGGAACATGTGGTTTTTTGTGTTTGTTTTTAAATATGTTTTGATTGCCTTCAGAGAGAAAGGGAGAGGGAGAGAGAAAGGTAGAAACATAGCTTAGAGAGAAACATCAATTGGCTGCCTCCTGCTCGCCTCCTGCTGGGGATCAAGCCTGCGACGTGGGCATGTGCCCTGAATGGGAATCGAACCGTGACCTCCTGGTGCAGGGGACAAAGTTCAAGCACTGAGCCACACTGGCTGGATAGAACATGCGTTTTTATCTATCTATTTATTTATTTATGTGTTTATTATTTTTTAAAATATATTTTTATTGGTTTTTTAAAGAGAGGAAGGAAGAGGGATAGAGAGTTAGAAACATCGATGAGAGAGAAACATCGATCAGCTGCCTCCTGCACACCTCCTACTGGGGATGTGCCCGCAACCAAGGTACATGCCCTTGACTGGAATCGAACCTGGGACCCTTCAGTCCGCAAGCCGAGGCTCTATCCAATGAGCCACACCGGTTAGGGCAGAACATGTGTTTTTAAAGGACCTCCTTTCCTGTAGTTCTTTCTCCCAGGTAAGCTGCCCGTGTGTAATTATTAAGCTATCGCATCTCTCAGGGGCTGGCGGCCTCGCAGGTGATGTCGGGGCATCTGGATGAGCAGATAACTAGATCAAGATCAGCGGGGAAGCGAGGTTTCATCTTTCTCATTCTCTCTTAAAAATTATATGAAAACCTCCCCTTTTTACCCATTTCCCTGTTTGCAGCGTGGGGAATAATCATCGCCCATCTATTATTTATAGCCGCGCCATGAGTCATCTTGATAGGAATTAATGTGTGTACATAAGGGGGCATTTGTTTATAGATGGAAAGCTCCAGAAAAGGATCCGGAGGGACTTGGAGTATTTGCTTTGCTTTTCCTGTCTCCGAGCAGAAATGGAGAGGGTGACACATGTGCATTCCCAGCAGCCTTAGCCAGGTGGGGACAGGTTCCCTGGCACAGTGTCCCAGGGGTCTCGGCTTCCTGCTGCCCTTGGCAACACTTGGCCTCCAGGGAACGTGCTGGTGGCACTGCCATACCCGCTGGGGACATGTATGTAAAGTTTAAAGCCAAGTGATGTGCATGGATGTCCCGTGGCAGACATTTCTCGCTCACAGGGAGGAGGAGGTCTCCATAGGCCATGCTATTTTCCCACAGAGGGAGCAGGCCAAGGTCAGGTGCTTGGAGGGCACCACAGGCCCTAAGGACCATGGGGGTGGAGGTGTGTGGGGAGGGGTGGGGAGAATTCTGTTCTTTAGTGTGTCAAGAAAGAAGCAGTTTAAAAAGTGGTGGAGCCCTAACCGGTTTGGCTCAGTGGATAGAACGTTGGCCTGCGGACTCAAGGGTCCCAGGTTCGATTCTGGTCAGGGGCATGTACCTTGGTTGCGGGCGCATCCCCAGTGGGGGGTGTGCAGGAGGCAGCTGATGGATGTTTCTCTCTCATCGATGTTTCTAACTCTCTATCCCTCTCCCTTCCTCTCTGTAAAAAAAATCAATAAAATATATTTAAAAAAATAAAAAAGAACTAGGCTCCTGCCCTAACTGGTTTGGCTAGAGCCGTGGTTGGCAAACCGCGGCTCACGAGCCACATGTGGCTCTTTGGTCCCTTGAGTGTGGCTCTTCCACAAAATACCACGGCCTGGGCGAGTGTATTTTGAAGAAGTGGCATTAGAAGTTTAAGTTTAAAAAATTTGGCTCTCCAAAGAAATTTCAATCGTTGTACTGTTGATATTTGGCTCTGTTGACTAATGAGTTTGCCGACCACTGGGCTAGAGCGTCGGCCTGCGGACTGAAGCGTCCCAGGTTCAATTCCGGTTAAGGGCATGTACCTTTGTTGCGGGCACATCCCCAGTAGGAGGTGTGCAGGAGGCAGCTGATCAATGTTTCTCTCTCATCGATGTTTCTAACTCTCTATCCCTCTCACTTCCTCTCTGTAAAAAATCAATAAAATATATTAAAAAAAAGAAGTAGGCTCCAAAGGAAAGAATGGAGAAGTGAGTGTGGACAGATTGGGATGTAAATGAGCGACCTTCTGCTCCTGGTTCTTTAAGACTCAGAACGCAGCTCCCTTCATCCCCTCTGGTCCCCCCTGGGAAATGGGCGGGGCCCTCCCGTCGCCAGTTTAGGGAGATGGATGTGCTGCCCCATGCCTGTTTGCGCCTCTGACATACTGCCAAAGCGAGCAAGGGCACCTGCCAGCACAGACACATCCCAGGGCCAGAGATGAAAACGAAATGGAACGAAGTTTGACATTTAAAAAAAAAAAATAGCAAAAAAAAAAAAAGTAATTGCCATAAAGAAATGAGAACAATTATATAAACAGAGATTGGCTTCAAGGACACATGGCCCAAATCCCAGAATCAGTGGGAAAGAAGAAAAGCACAAGGCAAACCTCTGAGAGGGAGAATGTCAGATTCTCCAGGGGTGATCAGAGAGGTTCCAGAATAGAAGCTCCAGATAGGCTCCGTTTCAGAAAGGAGGAGCAAAGGAAAAGGCCAAATCCACATTTCCAATAAAGCTTGGCCGGTTTGATGCCCGCCTTGCCTAGCGAATACTTTTCAGGCCGAAGATACTGTCCATCCCTGGGGGAAACACGCATCCTATCTAATAAAAGAGTACTATGCAGATTGATCATCACTGCAACACACAATATAGCTGCCCCCATGTGGTCAAAGATCCTGCCCCCATGTGGACACAAGATGGCCACCACAAGATGGCCAGCAGGAGAGGGCAGTTGGGAAGCACCCGGCCTGCAAGGGAGGGCAGTTGAGAGGGACCAGGCCTGCAAGGGAGGGCAGTTGGAGGTGATCAACCCTGCAGGAGAGGGCAGTTAGGGGTGACCAGGCCAGCAGAGAAGGGAAGTTGGGGTCAAACAGGCTGGCAGCAGAGTGGTTAGGGGGTGATTAGGCTGGCAGGCAGAAGTGGTTAGGGGCAATCAGGAAGGCAGGCAGGCAAGCAGTTGGGAGCCAGCAATCCTGGATTGTGAGAGGGATGTCCGACTGCCCATTTAGGCCCGATCCCGGTGGGGTCCCAGATTGGAGAGGGTACAGTCTGGGCTGAGGGACAACCCCCCTCCGTGCACGAATTTCGTGCACCAGGCCTCTAGTGGAATATAATGGACTATCAAGAATAGTTATGGGTTTGCAGCCCATTAAAGAAGTGCATTGTGGGTTTTGTGCATGCAGTGCCTCTTCCTCTCCTTGCCATTCACCTGCGCTCCAGACAAAGCTCTGTTCGCCTGGCTCCTTCTTTCCCTCGGCGAGATGGGTCTGTGTCGGGGTGTCTTGTGCGTCATGATGGATGGCTGGCATTCTTGCTGGGAATAAAGCAAATGATCTTAATGACTCCAGGAGAATGCATCGGAAGCGTTTATCACAGCGGTGGAGCGAACACACTGTGAGCCTGCGGACGATGACGAATTGGACAACTGGCTTTCCAGTTAAATTAAAAAAAAAAAAAAAAGCCTAGGAACAAACCTTTGTGTTGGAGTGGATGTTTTTGTTCAAGAAACTTAGCAGTTGATTATATGTGCACTTGCTTGCTGCAGGTATAAATTAAGATTGTTTCCCCCCCCTTTTTTTTTTTTTTTTAGAATCTGTTTTTTATTGATTTCAGAGAGAGGAAGGGAGGGAGATATAGAAATCTCAATGATGAGAGAGAATCATGGATCGGCTGCCTCCTGCACGCCCCCTACTGGGGATCGAGCCTGTAACCCAGACATGTGCCCTGATCTGGAATTGAACCGTGACCTCCTGGTTCTTAGGTGGACACGCAACCTTGAGCCATGCCTACCAGGCAGAGGTGCATCTTTTGACGGTGTCCTCAAAAATGGATGACCATAAAGGAGGAGAAATTAAAAGAAAGGACAGCCCGCCTGGTGTGGCTCAGTGGTTGAGTGTCAACCTGTCAACCAGGAGGTCAAGGTTCGATTCCCAGTCAGGGCACATGCCCAGGTTGTGGGCTCGGTCCCCAGTGTGGGATGTGCTGGAGGCAGCTGATCATGATTCTCTCTCATCATTGATGTTTCTCTCTCTCTCTCTCTCTCTCCCTCTCCCTTCCTCTCTGAAATCAATAAAAATATTTTTTTTTAAAAAAAGAAAGGACAAAATTAATTGCTTACAAAATAAGCTTACTCCCTCTTCGTCCTGCTGGGTTCTTGGAGCCCAGAGAACAGTGCCAAATACCAGATATTGGGGCCGCTGGATCCGAAGAAGTAATACACAGCCATGCGCCAGCAAGCCCATATCTGTGGGAACCCCCCCCACCACCACCACCACCACCACCGCACACCCCTCTATTGTTTGCCGTGGAAGGCGAGGCCACCTGCTCTTTATCTCTGCTGGGCTTGCAAGTAGAGACACACCCAGGCTCGCCGGTGCTAACAGCACCTCTTCTAGGCCTTCCATGTACGATGGCACCTCCTGTAAATCCCTGTCAAGCACAAGGGCTGTGAGAGCCGCTTCTGTCTCGCTGCCAGAAGGACCATTTGGTCTCTGCTAATCCAGTGACAGGTATAACCAGCGGCTTGCTTATTGCTCCTGGTCATTTCAGTGTCCTGAATAGCGCGGCTTCAGTTGTGCCCAAGAAAACGTCCAGAGTTCAGTTTCATTCGAGTTGGGGCTGTTCATTAAGCCCCAACTTCAGGCAGTTCCCGGGCTGGTGGTACACAGCCTGCTCAGATAGCAGGATGCTTGGGCTTGTTCAAGAAAAAGCAAATAGGGTCCCTTACAAAGTGCACCTGCCGGAGTTCTCTCTTTCCCTCTCATTCCCTCCTCTCTCATTTTCTCCCCCCACTCCGCCTCCCCTACCTCTCTCTTCCTATTTAGAGGTGACTGGGATACAAAATGCAATAGAAGTAATACCAGGAAGGTATAGCTTCGCAGATCATATGGTCTCCGTGACGTTATTCAACTCTGCCATTTTCACACGCAAAACCCAATCATAGACTGTACTTAAATTAATGGGCATGGCCATATTCCAATAGCATTTTGTTTACAAAAGCAGGTGGTGGCCTGGCCTACGTGGCTCAGTGGTTGAGCATCGACCTGTGAACCAGGAGGTCACGGTTCAATTCCCGGTCAGGGCACATGCCCGGGTTGCGGGCTCCATCCCCCGTGTGGGGCGTACAGGAGGCATCTGATCCATGATTCTCTCTCATCATTGATGTTTCTCTCTCTCTCCCTCTCCCTTCCTCCCTGAAATCAATAAAAATATATTAAAAACAAAAAAAAAGCAGGTGGTGGGCCAGGCCCATGGGCTGTAGTTTGCTGACCCCTGAGAACGGAGGGAGGAGACACCATTATTGGACGTGAGAGTCTTGCCCCTGTCAAGAAGGTAGCCCACGCGATGGTTGTAAGAGGAAATGTAATTCTTCTCACGGATGCCTGTCTTCAGTCTGGTTTATTCTCCGTTGTCCTCAGATTACTTTATCTTTGATAGTTTCCTGTTATCACCTTTGTACCTGTTCCTTGAGATACGGGGCCAGCTGATCAGTTTGTGTTCTTACGGAGTTTAGACAAGTTCTAAGATACTGTATGTGCTCAACAAATCCTTTTGGAGAGGAGTAGGGGAGGGGCTTTGAGGATAGTTTCCCAAAGTCTTGAATCTGTGGCTCTGCTAAAAAATCAAAACCGCGCGGCCAGTGTGGCCCAGTGGTTTAGTGTCGACCAATGAACCAGGAGGTCATGGTTCGATTCCAGGTTGGGGCGCATGCCTGCTTGCAGGCTCGATCCCCCATGGGGGGCATGCAGGAGGCAGCCGATCGATGAGTCTCTCTCATCATTGAAGTTTCTATTTCTCCCTTCCTCTCTGAAAATCAATAAAAGTATATATTTTTTTAAGAAAGCAGAGCCTCAGGCAAAGATTAGGGCCAGGCCATGTCCCGTGTACCTTGTCTGCATCTGTGGATGCCATAGGCCAGTGGTCGGCAAACTCATTAGTCAACAGAGCCAAATATCAACAGTACAACGATTGAAATTTCTTTTGAGAGCCAAATTTTTTAAACTTCAAGTATATAGGTAGGTACATTGTTATTAACTTAATTAGGGTACTCCTAAGCTGGCCTTTGCTAAAAACTCACGGAGCCAAAGAGCCGCATGTGGCTCGCGAGCCGCAGTTTGCCGACTCCTGCCCTAGGGCTTCTGAGCTAGGCCCTGACCCCTGAATCCAGCCCGGAGAACTGAGCCCTTCGGAGCCCGACCATAAGGGAGGTCATCGGCTAATGTTGGAGGGAAATGGGTTAGAGGTGCATTTAATGGGTGGTGGCCCTGCTCATATGTTAGAATCTGAGATGACCATGAATAGGAGGGACCCCTATTGTTCAGGAGCCATACTTTCGTTTTGTTTTCCTTGGACTCTTGCCTTGACCCCTGTCTCCCAAGGTCAGTGTCACGTAAGGAGTGGGTGCTGACTTTCTTCTTGGCCAATCCTGGCCAGGCCCA
This sequence comes from Cnephaeus nilssonii, assembly GCF_951640355.1. Taxonomy (NCBI): domain Eukaryota; kingdom Metazoa; phylum Chordata; class Mammalia; order Chiroptera; family Vespertilionidae; genus Cnephaeus; species Cnephaeus nilssonii. The sequence continues at coordinate 2,183,545 of NC_137071.1, forward strand.
TCTCACTGGTCTCACACACACCTGTCTGGGAGCCCCACGTGGGAACCTCCAGCAGCAACAGTTGATTTCATCTTAAAGCTTCTTCCCAGAAGTGTGCTCCTTGGACCAGCAGCCTCAGCACCACAGGGGAGCCCCTTAGCAATGCAGCCCCACCCTCGCTGGACCCAAATTGTAACTAGATGCTCAGCTAATTCTCATGCAAGAGGGTATGGACATTGGAGAATCCTTACTGGAGGGGGCACCCTTCATTCTGAAGGGCCTTTTGGCACTTTCTAATAAATGTACCACCTCGTTGATAAAATCTCTTTCCTGGAAATATTCCCGCTGTAGTATAAATTATTATTGTCAGTTAGAGGGGCAGATTTTTCGAACTTGTCTAATAAAAACGAAGCTTGTCATACACGGTTACAATGAAGCTCTTTCCCACACGTTGTAAGTCTGCACACTTTGTAAATCAATGTCTTCCTTGCTGTGGAAATAATTACTCCCCAATGGAGAAATATTGAGAGCTTATTTTCTTCCTAGGGTTTTGAGCTCATTTCTTCGCCCTGACATACCTTGGGGAAATGCATGATCGGTTTTGTCCCTATTTGGAAAATAATCACGTTTGGACATAAAAAAAAAAAAGGGAGCAGAGCTTCCTTGTGGCCATTGCTGGAGCTAGGACAAGGCAATTCTGGATCTTTTCTCTGTGTTCAGTGATAACATGCCTATGTTGGGAGCAGACAGAATGAAAAAGATGAATGAACTCTGAAAGCTGGGAGGATGGAGAAAAACCAAATAGCCCTGATATTGGTGCTAATGGCCCTATTTTTTTTGGCTATACTTCTTATGCTTTTCACAATAAATGTAATTGTTCTCGAAATCGTTATGGAAATGTGAGGGCAGAAGGGGAAGCTATGAAAATAATGGAAGAGGGTGGGCTTTCTCTCCCACCTGCAGAATTTGAGGAGGACTCCAGCTCTTCAGCTGGGAAAATTAATGCCCTTTGACAGCTTAAACAATGTGAATGAGGCCGAAATAATGGTGGCTCCTAATAAGCATCATCTTTCTTGATATTAAAATAGTCTTAGAACATCACATTCTGTCTCGACAAGCTAAAAGAATTTTTATTGGAATTTTGGAAAGCAGCCACGAGAGGTTTTCCATTTTGGTTTTAGAAGCCTATAACACACCATTCATCCAGACAGTGGCCCTATGTACAAGACAAGATCAATGTTTCATAGATTTACAACTTCCCATAAATAGTCACCAATGTGATGGACTGAACTGAAATGTTCCGTGTTTGCGTCAGATTCCTTGGAAAATAGGAATCATGTTTGCTATCCTTGAGTGGTGAACTGTTTTCTCGGTGAAAATTTTTGTGGATTTTGTGTACCCGACCTTTTCCCAATCCTGTTCAAGATGATGGCCTTTGAGCAAGAGATTTGTTTAGTTGATGAAGGTGACATTTTGGACCTCAGTTATCACGTAGTCCAGCATCTTTATTCTATGTATAAGAAAATTGAGGGCACAAATAAAAATAACTGAATCAAGGTGCCACTGCATATCTGGGGTCAGAAAACTATAGCCACGTGACCAAATACAGATTTTTTTTTAATACAGCCAGACCCTTCAGTTTACAGGCTACTTGAAATATAACTGTAGAGTTGAGGGGATGCAATAGAGACCCCATGACCCTCAAAGCTGAAAATATTATCTGGCTCTTTATAAAAAATGTTTGCTGACCCCTGTTATAAATGGCACACTTAGAACCTATTCTTCTGCCTTTCAGGCCAGTGTGCTTCCCTCTATATGTTTTTTCCACTTTTAGTTCATAACAGGTGCATACATAGTCATATCGGTTCCTTTCCGCTCTCTCCCCTTTCTTCCTTTAAATAATCTCTTCCGTTTATTCCTGCTGATATCTAATTGAGGATAATTTTAAAGTAATATTTGATTATCTTACTCAGAAATAAAAAAAAACTTCATAGAATGAGAGATCGCTATTACATATACTTGTTAAACATAGGAACCTAAAATTCATTAAGCAAGGCTGAGAAGATTAAGAAAACTACGGCCCACTCAAGAAAATACTTCATACGGTAACCCATAAAAATTCAGAAGTGATGAAAATATATGTGCTTGTCCCCAACAAACCATGAAAATATAATTTTCACAATAGCTAGCTAGCGCAGAATATGTTTGAATTTTTTATAGGTAGTTCATGAGGATGTTCGAAGCCAGTTGGATTCAGCTGAGCTTGTTGAGTAGCAATATTATGTTATGAGTCATCTAAAAATAAGGCAAGTGTGAACTTGAATGCTGCCTCTCAAAATAATGAGTGTTTGCAAAAGTGTTTTAACAATGTACTTGAAAATTAGATTAGGCCATTTGGCAGATTCAGCCAATTCTGGGTTTCATTAATCCTATAATCGCTGTCAAGTTCAATGACAGGATACATTTGGTGGGTCCTCAGAGTATATTCAAGTTCGATATTATAGCTAAGAGCAAAGGCTGGGCCCTACATCAAGTAGGAGAAAGCATTTAATGGTCACTACGGGTGGAATTGTCTTCTGTGTGGGATAATTGGAGAGGAGCAAGGAAGATTTCCCATCTGCCATTTGCCAGATCTCCCAGCGTGGACTCCTACCCGAGGAGTTTCAGTGAGAGCTCAAGGTTCTGGGAACCACCAGAGCCAGGACAATGTTCCCAGTAGGGTGAGCAAGGATGCTTGCTTTCCTCAACAAGACCTTCAATTCCACGAGGGCAAGCACCCTATTTGCTTGTCAAAGCATTAGTCCCACACAATGCCTGGCACAATAGCCCTCAATAAAATGTTTTGAATGAATGAATGAATGATGAAGTGTCATGAGGTCACCAGGTGCTTGGAAGAGAGAAATAGTTCTCTGACTACATGATAGCCAAGAGTAGGAACTGTACTTTATAGGGTCTCTATCTCATACACAGAGCTGAGCACAGAACCTTGTAAAAAGGAGACGATGCCCAATGAATGCTTGTTGATTACCGGAAAGCCTCTTAGCTGGTTCAATGCCTTGTGTGTTCACTGATTTCTCTCTCCGTCCAGAGTGGCTGATCTTCTCTCCAGTCATCAGCTTCACCAAACTCTTCACTGTCTTTTCAAGAGCTTCATTTGTCACCCCAGATCCTTCTGGGAAGAGGAAGACCAAAGGGATAGATGCAGGTGTGCATTCACCAGCACATGCAAATGGTCTGGGCTGGCCGTGCCTTGAGCTCCCGGCCATCTGTCCAGGGCTTTCTCACGGCGGTAAAATGTTCTTGGCTGTGGAAACCCTGGTTCTGCTGCCTGTTGTGTATGTTGCCACTCTCGCCTGTCTGTCCTTTGGCCTGTCTGTCCTGCTACCTTGCCCTACCCACAAGCATGTGCGGGACTCTCAGTCCTGACTGGCCCAGTTCCTCCTCATAAGTTCTAAGACACTTTTAGTTCTGCTTTCTGGTTGCTGATACATTAAAAAGTTTGAACACTTGTGTGTCAGGTCAGTTAATAAACAGTGTCTGTTGCACAACTACCTTTGCCAGGCCCTGTGTGAACTCCAGAAGTTACCTCTGAGCAGATGCTATGGTGTGATTTACAAACATTCGTCATTATTCCTGGGTTTTGAAGGAAAAGCTTGCATCATCTTTTTTCCACTTTGTAGACTTAAAACATGTCTGAATAAAGAGATAGGATGACTAAATGGGAGACATAAAGCTTGACAGGACACTGAATCAAACAAAAGAAAACCTATAAAAGACCATTATTAGGATAATTGAGGAAATTTGAATCTGGACTACATATTAGATAACATTGTGCCAATATTAAATTTGATTTTGATCCAGTTTTATAGTTTTGAAGGAGAATGTCCTTTTTCTTAAGAGATAGATGCTGCCGAATACGGTGCCGAAGTGTCCTGATGTCTGTTATTTACTATGAAATGGTTCAAGTAGACATTTCATACACACAAACAGAGAAAGGGACAATCTAAAGGAGGGAAAGCAAATGGGATAAAACAAATGTTGCAAAATAGTAACAACTGGTAAACCTAGGTCATTGTTTTTCAACCCCCACGCTGTTGACATATGGGCCAATCTCCCTTTGTAATGGGGGCTGCTGTGCACTAAGACCAGTAGCAGCGTCCCTGACCTCCACCCACTAGATGCCAGTAGCACTTCACCACCCCCAGCTGTAACCACCAGAAATGTGTCCAGACATTGCCAAATGTCCACTGGAGGCAAAACCTCTCCTTTTTGAGAAATGCTGCTCTAGGTGAAGAGTACAGGAATGGTAGTTGCCCACTCCTTTCAGCTCTTCTTTATGATTCTTAAAGTGAGAAATCAAGGAAACTAACAGTCTTGGTTGGGAGTGTGAGCTTGCCATCAGTGAGGAGCTATTTCCGGCTAAGTGAACCTTGACCTGGAAAATGAAACTGATTTCATATCGAGGGAACTGATCAAGGCTTAATTTAGTATCCACAAGGTTTAGATGTAAACGCTTTGATCTCCATTGGGGGCCTTTGAATTGCAATTTTGTTTTCAGAAAAACAGAGGCAATGCGGAGGCAGTAGGTTTCTGTTGACCTCCGTATTACCTTCTGGGCTACAGCAGCCATCTCCTGAAATCGTGGACCCGCCTGGTCATTGTCATCTGAGTTCTGTTGTAGGATGTTCCACAGTGACTGCTCTTCATTCCTTTGTTTGTTCAAGCAAATGCTGTTAGGAAACAGTTTCTACATGGCAGATCCTGCTGTCGATGTCAAATGTGGTTGCAGCCAAAACCGGTTTGGCTCAGTGGATAGAGCATTGGCCTTCGGACTGAAAGGTCCCAGGTTCGATTCCGGTCAAGGGCATGTACCTTGGTTGCGGGCACATCCCCAGTAGGAAGTGTGCAGGAGGCAGCTGATCGATGTTTCTCTCTCATCGATGTTTCTAACTCTCTATCCCTTTCCCTTCCTCTCTGTAAAAAGTCAATAAAATATATATTTTTTTAAATGTGGTTGCAGGTGGGATTTAATAGTGCAGGGCACAGCCTCATTGGCCATGGGTGAACTCAAAGGAGTCCCATGGGGGCCACGCTATACATTCCCATCGTGTGGAGACAGACCCTCCAGCCAGTCAACAGCAGGAGGGGATCGAAAGCGTTATGTGATCACTTCCATGTATTCAGGTCTCCCGCCCAAAGACTTGATAATATTCCTATTTCTGTACAGCTTTGTGTATTTAGCAAAGCAAGTGCAACAAGACCACTTACATGTCTGCTCAGCCCACAAATAGTATGTATTGCACACCTACCATTGCCAAGTACTGTGGACTCCAGGGATATACAGCTAAAGGAGAGCGCCCCCGTCCTGGGGAAAATCGCAGTTGGCTAAGACAGTGGTCGGCAAACTCCTTAGCCAACAGAGCCAAATACCAACAGTACAACGATTGAAATTTCTTTTGAGAGCCACATTTTTTAAACTTAAACTTCTTCTAATGCCACTTCTTCAAAATAGACTCGCCCAGGCCATGGTATTTTGTGGAAGAGCCACACTCAAGGGGCCAAAGAGCCGCATGTGGCTCGCGAGCCGCAGTTTGCCAGCCACTGGGCTAAGCGATCTCACAGACAAAAAAGTCATTTCTATTCCAGGTGGGAGCTTGAATGAGAAGAGTTCAAGGTGCAACGAATTGATGAGCAAGTCAGTGTTTCTGGAGCGTTAGCTAAGTGCCGCCTGTGGAATGTTCTTTAAGGTATGAGCGCTCAGTAGCTTCTAATCTAGGAAGACACGGATTCCCTTGGGAAGCATGTTAGTAATTCTAGAAGGTGGATGCTACCTCAGTAGTGCAGCCAGCAGCTTCTCATGAGGACAGGGGAGCGAGGTCATCATTTTAGGGCAGGAGTATTCAGGGACTGTTCTCTTCAGGGACTGTTCCGTGTGAGTTTTAGAGGAGGGGCCCATTTTGAAGAGTGTGGACAGGAATGGGGAATCAAAGGAGGCGAAGAAGAGTGTTTTACCCAAGTGGATAGCATGAACAAAGAAACGGAGACGTGAACATGGAGGACATGTGTGTTCAGGGAATGGCAAGAGCGATGGTTTAAAACCCACAGAATATCCTTAGACAAAATGAGTGCGATGCCAGGCTAGAAGAGATCTGGCCCAGGTGATTAGGGGGGACTATTTCTCTGTCGATGCTTCTGGTTTTTATTTTGTTCACAGTCATATTCCAAGCACCTGGAGCAGCAATGTGGGACATCCTAGGTGCTTCCTATTCGCTATATTTGTCAGTATGTGCAAGGAATTCCAGCGGCAGCTATTTGGGGACACCTAATTCACGTAGTCCTTACCGCACTTCCCCAAGGTGCTTAGTGTTACCCTAAGTTTCCAGAAGAGAAAGCTGCTGTGTTGGTGAGGGTAAGGAGCTTGCTCAAGTTCAGATGCTAAGAGGCAGAGCCAAGTTTCAAAGCCGCTCTGTCCGAATCTAGACTCCTTGGTTTGGCCTTAGGCATGCTTTCTTCCTCTTCGGATTTCACACCCATGGTAGCAGGCTGTACATCTTTCCCTATCTTGCCTCTTTTCTTTTTTAATATATTTTATTGATTTTTTACAGAGAGGAAGGGAGAGGGAGATAGAGTTAGGAACATCGATGAGAGAGAAACATCGATCAGCTGCCTCCTGCACACCCCCCACTGGGGATGTGCCCGCAACCAAGGTACTTGCCCTTGACCGGAATCAAACCTGGGACCCCTGAGTCCGCAGGCCGACGCTCTATCCACTGAGCCAAACCGGTTAGGGCGCCTCTTTTCTTTTAAAAAATAGATTTTTATTGATTTCAGTGAGGAAGGGAGAGGGAGAGAGAGGGAAACATCAATGATGAGAGAGAATCATGGAGCGGCTGCCTCCTGCAGGCCCCCCACTGGGGATGGAGCCCGCAACCCGGGCTTGTGCCCTGACCGGGAATCCTACCTCGACCTCCTGGTTCACAGGTCGATGCTCAACCACTGAGCCACACTTGTCTCATTTCTTTTTATTTTCTTTTTAATTTACTTTAAGATCTTTCCAAATCTCTGTACAAAGAAATTATTTTTTCCAGAGGCATAGTATTCCACTGCGTGTTCGTGCCGTAGTTTGGTTCATTTCTTCCCTATCGATGGACCCTTAAGTCAGAGGCTGTACACATGTGCACTGCGGGAGAGACCCCTGGCTTGCCCTCCGTGGGGGACTCCTGGGGATGCACTGGGAGCCACCCCTGCGTGTTTCCCTCCCGCGGCACGAACACTATGCGTTTCCCACTTGCCATTGTCCCTCTAGAGTTTCTCCAGTGAATCCGCCACAATCCACAGGCAGGCCTATCCCTTTCTGTGTCTTTTGACTAAAATAAAATGTGAACTACAAAAATAATACATACTATTGATAAGAAATAGAGACAAAAGCAGATGCAACCCCACCCCAGTCTCCCAGCCCACAGACAGCCACTGGGAATCCATCCTTCCAGACGGTTCTCTCAGGCCTGCGGCCACAGATACTTTTATCGGTGCATCCTATTGTGGCACCCTCTCTCTGTAACCAGTTCTGTCTGTTAGCCTGATGGCTGAATGGTAGCCATTGTCTGAGCCGTCCTGGCGGCCACCAGCCCCTCTTGTTAAGCTGTTGTGAGATGTAAAATGGACCAGCCTGTGAAAATACCCAGAACAGTGGCTGCCTAATAGCAGTCATTAAACTCATATCAGCCGCCTCCTCCCCCAACACACACTCTTACCTGCTTGCAGGCAGGGAGCTACCCCTTTAATGCCTAAGAGGCTGAGCCAGTACCAGCATGTACCTCAGACTCCTGCATGCATTCATTCCATTCACACTGAGCTTCTGTTATATCCTGGATGCTGGTCTGAGTAAGAGACAGAGAAGGATGACGAAGGCCTGGTCCTTGCATATCCGCTGGCCCCGCGTGCACCGACAACAGCTTTCTGGTAAAAGGGTCTCGATTGTTGGGGGTCCTGACTGTCCCCACATTTCGCTCTGGAGTGCCTCTCTGGCCATCCTTGGCCAGCCTGGCCAGCCTGCATCTGTTTCCTGCGGTACATTTCGGGGCTAATTCTGATCGGCCTCCCGGATCCACGGAGCTGGAGAATTCAGTGTGCTAACGGGTGCAAATGCACTTTGCAAAGATCAAATGTCTCATTCAAGGCAGAGCTGCATCTGACTTTGATGGCCACCCCTGCGTGCAGTGTTTGGGGACTCTACATACGTGTCCTCAGACGCCCAGGATGTCTTGAGTATGTCACAGCATTTCATACAGAGTGAGGCTACAGTTCGTATGTCCAAATTTTTGGAAAGGGAACCTGTTAGCCTGGATGTAAGTCTCCTGGGAGTTCTCCCAGATCCCCAGTTAGGAAATGTAATTCAGTCAGCTGGTGAGAGGTTTGGATTGAAACTCACACAACAGAATCACACAATCGGTTTTATTGTGTGGGGTGCGGAACCATGCAATGAAGCAGATGAAGATCATTAGAAAAAGGTTCAAATGTGGTTATGAAAATAGACATCCCAATGTCTTTTACCAGCGGTAAACTCGTTTTAAAAATATATATATTTTTATTGATTTCAGAGAGGAAGGAAGAGGGAGAGAGAGAGATAGAAACATCAATGATGAGAGAGAATCATTGATTGGCTGCCTCCTGCATGCCCCACACTGGGGATCGAGCCTGCAACCTGAGCATGAGCCCTTGATCAGAATCGAACCCGGGACCCTTCAGTCCGCAGGCCGACGCTCTATCCACTGAGCCAAACCGGCCAGGGCGGTAAACAAACTCTTGATTAATACTGCATTGGAGCTTGAGAGAAATGGTTTGGTGATGAACATATTTCTGAGTTTCTGCTTTTAGGAGGCTTAGCATGAATTGTTAAAGTAGTTTTCGACTGCCTGCTTTCCCCCCTTTGCTGTATTTTCCTGTCCTCCTTGTCACAACAGAAGTGAAATCTTAAAAATAGTTGGTAGGCTGATTCCTGCTCCCGTCTGCGTGGCCTTGATGGTATTTTCACCCCATCAGTGTCGCTTTCTTCTCAGGCGCCGGCCCTGGCAGCTGCTAATGAGGGCGCGTAGGATGGAAACCTTCCCTCTTGCAGGAGACTGCAATGCTGTGGCTACTGGTTGAATGAAGAGAGTTATGTTCTTCTAAAAAACAAATACATTTTTTTTGCCCTAGCGGGTTTGGCTCAGTGGATAGAGTGTTGGCCTGCGGACTGAAGGGTCCCAGGTTTGATTGCAGCCAAGGGCATATGCCTGGATTGTGGGCTCGATCCCCAGTGGGGGGCATGCAGCAGGTAGCCGATCAATGATTCTCTCTCATAATTGATGTTTCGCTCTCTCTATCTTTCTCCCTTCCTCTCTAAAATAAAATCTAATCTAATAATAGACAAATATGCAAATTGACCGCACCTTCGCTATGCCCAAGCCACGCCCACCAGCCAAGCCACGCCCACCAACCAATCAGGACGGATATGCAAATTATCCAAACAAAGATGGCGGCTAATTTGCATATCGCGACAGCGTAGAAAGAAGCCAAGAGCTGCAGAAGGGAGCAAAGCTGCAGAGAAGCAAGCAAGCCGGGGGCGGGGAGGAGAAGGGAGGAGCGGAGGCGGGGCCAGGGGAGAAGGAAGTTGAGCAGGCGGGGCCGGGGGAGAAGGGAGAAGCGGAGGCGGGGCCAGGGGAGAAGGGAGGAGCGGAGGCGGGGCCGGGGGAGAAGGGGCGGGGCCGGGGGAGAAGGGGCAGGGCCGGGGGAGAAGTTAGAAAAGCAGGGGGCTGGCGGAGATCGCGGGGCGGGGGACAAGGGAGGAGCGGAGGCGGGGCCGGGGGAGAAGGGAACAGCAGGCGGGCTGGCAGAGAAGGCGGGGCAGGGGACAAGGGAGGAGAGCAGGCAGGGTGGGGTAGAGTGCAGCAGGAAACCCTATTGCAGGATTTTTCCTGCAACGGGAACGCTAGTATATATATATTAATAAAAAATAAAATAAAAAGCAAATACATTTTTATTGATTTCAGAGAGGAAGGAAGAGGGAGAGAGAGAGAGAAACATTAGTGAGGAGAGAGAATCATGGATCGACCACCTCCTGCACGCCCCCTACTGGGATGGAGGCCAAAACCCAGGCCTGTGCCCCAACCGGGAATCCTGGTTCATAGGTCAGCGCTTAACCCCTGAGCCACATGGTCGGGCCGAGAAAGTTATGTTCTGAGAGAGAAGAGAAGGCAGCCTGATTCCGAACAGGCCTGAGCACCAACAGCATCATTAGCTGCAACCAAAACACTGGGTTGGTTAGTCAGTTACTCATGGGGACACGGAACCTTGAAGGACAGGAACCCCTCCACCCTAATGGGGCACACCGAGGTGGTCACCGAAGGAACGAGGCTTCCGCCAAACTTGGAGCTTTTTAAATTCTTCCAGAACCATCTTTGGTTCGTTTTTCTCAGTCCCTCTCCGCTCCCTTTGCCGGAACCCCCACGGCACGTCCACCTTGAATGTCATCTGCTTACATGTCGCGTGAAGTTAGTTCTGTTATTTGGTGGGTACTAGAACCCAAGCTCCATTTAGAGCAAAATACGTGAAAAAATACTTGACATTTTGTAACACCATCTGTAAGACTAAATAGCCTTAGGTTATTCAGAAAATAATCTCTGTGAGTCCAAAGAAATAAGGAGGGTCACATTTGGGGTCATGTGTGATTTGCTTGGATGTGTGTGTTGTCATTCTCGGTCAGGGATGAATACCTGAATAGATGTGGCTTACCTGAAGTAGACATGATAATGAACTTCTCAGTCCCCATTCCCGAGGATACAGCTTCATCCTGGCTCCTGGCGTGAAATACTACCAGGTGTGCAAGGTAGCCCAGAAGTTCAAGTCAGACCTCGTTATGGTACAGTGTAAGTCAAGCATGTCAAACTCGCGGCCTGCGGGCTGCATACCTGGTTTATGTGGCCCGTGTCAGCCTTTGAGTTTGACATGCTTGGTGTACGTGAGATGGATTTTAAGAGTAGGAAGCCTCAGGCTTATGTCCTGGGTACGCTTCTAACTAGTTGTATGATGCCAGCAGGAGCTTTGCATGGGGTGAGTTTGGGTGGGCTCTAGCCTCCTCACCCCCCATTTCTACCCCAGTACAATGGCGGTCAAACACAGTCTCCCTTCCAATGGGATGGCTGGGCCCATCTCCCTCCAGGGAGGAGATCTGGTGCCTCCACTGGACATTGAGCCTCAGTTTCTTCACCTTTAGAATAGGCTCATTGTTGCTTCCCGCACACCTTGTTGCTTACTGAGGCAGGCCTGTGAGTACCCAAGGAATCCTGTCTGTAGAGGTGCTGTTGAAACGTGGAGGTCAAATACAAAAGTTACCTTCATTCTAATAGAACCACTTGTAACGCAGCGTGTGGTCTGATGGGACGTCCTGAATGAGTCCAGCTCTGTCCTGCGGGGCTTTCTGCATCTCACTGAGCTGCAGATCGTGGCCGTGAGCTGGGTGTTGCTTCCATTTGACACAAAAACTGAAACCCAGAAAGACCAAGTCATTCGCCCAAAGCCGTGCAGCCATTAAAGTGGCCAACCTGGGATTTGAAGTCGTTCTCTGTGACGTAAAGATATAATCTATATATATATAAAAGCCTAAGCGACTGTTAGGACTGGTCAGCTGCTCGACCGGTCGCTATGACACGTGCTGACCACCAGGAGCTTCCCCCTGGTGGTCAGTGCGCTCCCATAGTGGTTGCGCCGCTCAGCCAGAAGCCGGGCTCACGGCTGGCGAGAACAGCTGTGGTGGCGGGAGTCTCTCCTGCCTCCGCGGCAGCACTACCGAGCGGCAGCAGGCGCAACGGGGCTGGATTGAGTGGGAGCGGCGTGGTGCCTGGCCTGGGCTCGGGCTCCTCCCCGGCTGCCTGCGGCTTCACTCACCTCTACACCCCTCGGGGGATGTCAGGCTGCCGGTTTCGGTCCAATCTCCGCAGGGGTCCTGGAATGCGAGAGAGCGCTGGCCAGGCTGAGGGACCCCACCGGTGCATGAATCCGTGCACCGGGCCTCTAGCCCATCATAATTAGGCTTTGTGTGGAAATTTGCGAAGTCCTTTTCTGTTTTGTTTTAAGTGTATTAAGCACCAAGTATATGTTCAATTCTGAGCTCGGAATCATACACTCCTTATGTTACGAGCTAAGCGGGGCACATTGTCATTGAGGCAGGATCGTTCTGTGTTCGGGGGCATCCTCTGCATTGAAGGATGTGCAGCAACATCCCTGGTCTCATCCCTGAGCCCCGCCCCTAGCTGTGACAGCCACCAACGTCTCTAGACATTGCCATGTGTCTCCCTGGGCCAAAATCACCCCCGGAAAGAATCACTCAGTGAGACTAATTCCAGTTTCCAGGTAATGAAAATGTAGTAGAAGGGGTTTAACATCCAGGGTCACAGAGCTAGTGAATGGCAGGATTTGAATCTGACTCCAGACTCTGGAAACTGTTATCTTCCTTCGCCCTGGCAGCCTCCTTTTTTCTTTTTTCTTTTGTTTGTTTGTTTGTTTTTGTTAATCCTCACCCGAGGATATTTTTCCATTGAGTTTTAGGGCGAGTAGAAGGTAGAGGGAGAGATGGAGAGAAACATCGATGTTAGAGAAACATTGATTGGTTGCCTCCCACTAGGGCCTTGACTGGAATCGAACCCAGGACCTTCAGTCCTCAGGCCAACACTCTATCCACTGAGCCAAACCGGCTAGGGCTACAGCATCCTTTTTTCTGATACTGAGCTGCGTTTCCTGGGAAACTCAGGTCACCGTAGCAGCCTACAGGTCATTTCTAAGCCTTCCTGCTGCTAGGTCAGTTTTGCCCTCAAGATTTGGTCCAGGGCTGAGAGGTGTGCCCGCAGGAGGAGACCCTGGGTCGCTCACCCAAGGTCCCAACGCTAACCCCTCTGCAGCTTTGCCTGTCCCCTTCGCAGCTGCTCTCTCTTCACGCATCAAGATCTTTTTTGTCAGGACACTTTCAATCTGTTGCTGAGAATAGATGGGGGAAGCACAAAGTTGCCAACCAGTTCAGTGAGTCCTGGGGAGTTTCCGGAGGGCCTGAAATAGCCCGGCCGATGTAGGTCGCTATTTTTAAGGCTGAGCTAAGTGTTTGAAAGTGGCTCACACAGCCATGGTCTCGAGTTGAAGTCACAGAACATCGGACTTGCAAGGGATCTCGAGGCCGGGCCGAGACCAGTGGAAATTGACCCTCTGCGCACACAGCTGGGATTCCTGGCTCCTGGGGAGAAGTATCTAATATTTTCTTCTCCTTTGAGAGCAACTTAACCTTCCAGAGGTGTTACTGGGGCTAGTCTTAACCCGTTCTTGCCAGACTAGGGGGGAAAAAGTAGATGATGATCCTTCTACCCTTTTTCTATTTTGAGAATGGATAAAACCATTGTGCGGGCATCGCTCCCCGGAGGCCTATATCTCTCCAGGGTTACAGAGAGCTTTATCTGGCAGAGTCTTTAGAACACTTAGGATATTGTGAGCCAGGCAACATAGACTCCTTAGCACAGAGCTTGGCATCGCATAATCCCTTAATAAATGTCAGGAGTTGTTAACAACTTGCCTCTCTTCAAAATAGAGCCCATTCTTTTTACTATTATTTTTTAAAATATTGTTATGGATTTCAGAGAGGAAAAGAGAGGGAGAGAAACAGCCATGATGAGAGAGAAGCATGGATCGGCTGCCTCCTGCACTCCTCCTAGTGGAGATCAAGCCCACAACCTGGGCATGTGCCCTCGACCAGAATAGAACCCGGGACCCTTCAGTCCACAGGCCGAAGCTCTATCCACTGAGCCAAACCAGCTAGGGCAGGATATCTATATCTATATCTATATCTATATCTATATCTATATCTATATCTATATCTATTATGCACTGGCCCTGCTGCTGATCTACAAGCGGCCACCTCTTTGCCTCTGGGTAGAAAGAACTGTGTCTTCAGCAGTGATTGGATGGGCGGCATTTGGGAGTGGTGGGGAGTTTGGTGCAGCCATAGAGGTGGGATTCGGAAAAGGTTGCTGGAGCATCTTCCCAGCAGAGAGTAAACTGAGCTTCAAGGATGGATGTTGTTGTTGGGGTGGCCTTCCAGTAAGCACACTGCATAGAGCGGCAGCCAAGTCCCCCCAGTTATGACCTGCACCCTTGTTTTTTCTCCAGACCCTTATCGTTACATATGCACAAACACTGCTACCTTTGTTCTACTCTCACTTTGAATTATTTGAGTTCTACTCATGCCTTTCTGACCTGTGTATTTTTTTAAAAAATATGTTTTTATTGATTTTAGAGAGAGAAGAAGGGAGAGGGAGAGAGATCTAAAGAATCTTCAAGGAGAGAGAAACATCCATTGGCTGCCTCCTGCTGGACATCGAACCCACAACCAGGGCATGTGCCCTGATCTGGAATCCAACCGGAGACCTGGTGCATGAGATGATGCTAAATCAAGTGACCCACACTGGCCAGGGCCAGGGCCCATGTATTTCGTATTAACAAACAGGTGTATAGTCATGTCTGAGTTTAATTATTCAATTCTTTGTTTTGTAACAACTGCTGTCCCTTGACCTGAATTAACTCAATTAGTGTTTGTGGATTTTTCCAGTAGCTTCACTTGGTGTTTCATGACAAAAGGAAACAGCTCTGTGGACTGTTGCTGACAACTTCCTGAACATTCTGGACAGGACACAATGTAGCTCATAATAAAATGCAGGCTTCCTCCAGCTCCTTATTACAGTCCTTTCATTTACATGTCAATTGTATTAGAAAGGCTGTGTCTTTCTTTTAGTGATTTAGATTCTGGGAGTGGAGGGTTGGGAGAAGGGAAGAAAGGAAAAGAGAAGAGAAAAGACAGTGTACTGTGTTTGTCTTCAATAAGTTAGCCGAGCCCGAGCCGGGTTGGCTCAGTGGATAGAGCGCTGGCCTGCCGACTGAAGGATCCCAGGTTTGTTTGTTTGTTTGTTTTTAAATATATAGTCTTTATTGATTTTAGGGAGGAAGGGAGAGGGAGAGAGAGATAGAAACATCAATGATAAGAGAGAACCATTGACTGGCCGCCTCCTGCACGTCCCCTACTGGGGATCAAGCCGGCAACCCAGGCATGTGCCCCTGACTGGAATCGAACCCTGGACCCTTCATTCCGCAGGCTGATGCTCTATCCACTGAGCCAAACCAGCTAGGGCAGGATCGCAGGTTTGATTCTGGTCTAGGGCACTTGCCAGGGTTGCGGGCTCAATCCCCAGTAGGGGGTGTGCAGGAGGCAGCCCATCAATTATTTTCTCTCATCATTGATGTTTCTAACTCTTTCTGCTTCTTCCTTCCTCTCTGAAATCAATCATATATATACTAGTGGCCTGATGCACGAAGATTCGTGCAAGAATGGGCCTTCCTTCCCCTGGCTGCCAGCACTGACTTCGCTCTGGCCGGAGCCGCCTTTTCCCTCTGGCCCAGAGCCGCCTTCCCATGCTGCCCAGAGGCCAGGAGTGGCTGGGGTGGTGCGGAACGCAAGCGTCCCACTCTGCCCCTGCCACTCAGCGCCTGCCTATGAAAATTAATCTGCCATCTTTGTTGGGTTAATTTGCATACTCACTCCTGATGGGCTGGTGGGCATTGTGAAGGTATGGTCAATTAGCATGTTGCTCTTTTATTAGTGTAGATATATATATAAAATAGGTTAGCTGTCCTGGGAAAGGTCAACATTCAGATACAGTACATAAATGAATAATCCAGAATAAATTGTTGTGCTCTCTGCATAGGCCTCCTTTCACTTTCAAAAATATTCTTTGTGGCACCTCACACTGTACGAATCCTTTTCAAGCCTTTGTAATAGAGAACATACTGTGTTCATACCCCTCCGGGCTGGTTCTTTTGGGGGAGTGGGGCCTTAGAAAGCATTCACATGCTAGTGCAGAGAAATTGGCGGTTTCGGGGGTCCCTCGGGGTGGAAATTCATGTGTTTTCTCGCTGCAGGAAAGCAGCACCTTTTGTAAAACACCGCCTGGGGAAACGGCTGCTGCTGACTTTTGCATGAAGAAGAGGAACAAACACATTCTTTCCGTGTCTTTGTTATTTAATAGTCATCGGGCAAGAAATCACCGCGCCTGTGCATTCTAAATTTGCCAGACCCGTGTTCAATGTGTGAGCTCTCGCTCACCACACGTCATGAAGGATGTGGGAAAACCGACAGGAAGTTCAAGATCGAGGGAGGCGGTTAAAATGATGCAAAAGAGTCCCTCTGCACAGTACTTACAGGAAATGGGCTTGTTTCTCTAGAGAGTAGTGCTGGGTCTTGGTCAGGTGCATGAGGTGTGGGGGGGGGAGGGTTGCCATGCGTTACCCTGCAGCCTGGGGAATGAAGTCTCTCCTCATTACAGAAAGGTTGACACTCCTGCCTGACCAGCGTTGCTCAGTGGTTGAGCGTGGACCTAGGAACCAGGAGGTTATGGTTCGGTTCCCGGTCAGGGCACAGGCCTGAGTGGCAGGCTCGATCCTCAGTGGGGGACGTGCAGGAGGCAGCCAATCCTTGATTCTCTCTCATCATGGATGTTTCTCTCTCTCCCTCTTGCTTCCTCTCTGAAATCAATAAAAAATGTTTTTTTAAAAAAAGGTTGACAAATAAAAATAAATAATAAAAGAAAGGTTGACACCCGCATTTGGGGTGTTGTTCACATGCGATGTGTCATTGATAGTGTAAGTTGTGAATGTTGGGCCTGGCCTAGGAGGCGAGGCGGGGTATTGACTGGTGGATGGTGAGGCCTGGACAGGCGCCCCCGCGCCCCCCCCCCCCAATCCTCCCCACACTCTTTGGCGCCGGTCTGCAACTGGGAGCTATCCAGGCCTCTTGCAGGCCATCCGGGGAGTCACTGCACCTGGACTGAAAGGCCAAGGCATGCGCAGTATTGCTCAGCCCTAATTGGTATTGTTCAGCCCTAACTGGTATTGCTCAGCCCTAACTGGTATTGTTCAGCCCTAACTGGTACTGCTCAGCCCTAACTGGTATTGTTCAGCCCTAACTGGTACTGCTCAGCCCTAACTGGTATTGTTCAGCCCTAACTGGTATTGCTCAGCCCTAACTGGTACTGCTCAGCCCTAACTGGTACTGCTCAGCCCTAACTGGTACTGCTCAGCCCTAACTGGTATTGCTCAGCCCTAACTGGTATTGCTCAGCCCTAACTGGTATTGTTCAGCCCTAACTGGTACTGCTCAGCCCTAACTGGTACTGCTCAGCCCTAACTGGTATTGCTCAGCCCTAACTGGTACTGCTCAGCCCTAACTGGTACTGCTCAGCCCTAACTGGTACTACTCAGCCCTAACTGGTATTGCTCAGCCCTAACTGGTACTGCTCAGCCCTAACTGGTACTGCTCAGCCCTAACTGGTATTGCTCAGCCCTAACTGGTACTGCTCAGCCCTAACTGGTACTGCTCAGCCCTAACTGGTATTGCTCAGCCCTAACTGGAACTGCTCGTTTCCTTTGCATCGACAAGCTCTGTGGGAGCCTTGGGCCTCGGTGAGAGGTCAGTGGAATTTCTGCAGGCGCCCCGCCACGGGGCTCAGGCCTCTGGTTAGGGATGCTGACCACCTGCTCGTCACGCGGAGTCCCTGCCCCCTTCCTCTTCATCTTGGAAAGCCACTGTTGCAGCAAATTCTCTGTAGCCTCTCCTTCCGTGTCGCTGATGAGGCCACATGTCAAAGCTAACATACGGATTTTGGCTGGAAGTGACGTGGAGAGTTTGTCTAGGGCTGAGTGGCGCACCTTGCTTGCAGTGCGGTGACACGCGTGGAAAAATTGCCTTTTTGGGGAGGCGTTCAGGATACTGAGGCTTGGGTGGTTTGACCCCCAGACCCGTAAAACTGGGAGTTTACTTTGACTTGTGTGTTTACTGTATTGTGGGGTGATATCCACTTACCAGTACGCGCCAACCTGTCCTAGCGTCCTTTCTCAGTAGTGCTCGCCTCATGGAAAGTGTGCAGAACTTTTCCTCACAACTAGCTTGTGTGTCCTCAGGAAACACTTCGTCCTGCTGAGCCATTTGTTGTTTCCCCATCTGTAAAACGGGATAAGTACATGCACCTCACAGGGCCTCTGAAAAAGCAAGCAAGAGCCCAGCCGGTGTGGCTCAGTGGTTGTCTGGCATACCTTAAACCACTCTCCAGTATCAGACCCGGGCCTTTAAAAATCTGTCACATGCAAGATAAGTGTGTGGTAATAATTGGAAGAGAAACACACACCCACACCTTCTATAGCTGAAAATACTGGTGGCAACTGAGCAGCCCAGGGTCATTAAGTGGGGGTTTCTTGAATTGAGGTTCATGGACCGGGGTGAGTCTCTAAACCACCCATGTCAGACTCAAAGGCTAACACGGGCCAAAGAAACAAGGTTTACGTTTCTGTGGGCCGCAAAAGCTTCCATTTTCATAGAAACGTAGGTTTTTTTCCATAGAGACATGCTGAATACAAAGGGCTGAAATAAGTGAGTAATTATTAACATAATAATAAAACATTTTAATAAAAATTAATATTTTTTATTGAACATTAACTTACCAGACACTGAATAACTGCACAAATGAATAAGCATAATGCAAATAAACCTATTTTTCTTGTTCTCTGAAAGCGAAATATTTCCTGTTGCGCACACCTAACAAGTCAGTCCAAGACTAATGACGTGGCCATCGGCTGCTAGAATATTCGCTGCTGGTATTGGTGGGGAGAAATGGTGCGCCTGTGCTTAAGGCGCAGAAGAGAAATGAATGCAACACGATTATAGTCATCAGTCATTAGTGAACGTTGTAGTTCGTTATTAGTAATTATGTGTAACAGGATATTGTAAAAATTAAGTTGCGAAATTTTTATTAAAACGTTTCTTACATACCGTTACATTGGCTGGGCCGCAAAAATATTCATTGTGTGTTGTGTGCAGTCCGCGGGCCGCGAGTTTGACATGCTTGCTCTAAACCCTTTTAGAGGTTAGGTCAAAACTATTTTGCTAGCCCGGCCCATGTCACTCAGTGGTTTGCTTCTTGGTCAGGGCACATGCCTGGGTTGTGAGCTTGATCCCCAGTAGGGGGCGTGCAGGAGGCAGCCGATTGATGTTTCTCTCTCCTCATTGATGTTTCTCTCTCCCTCTCCCTTCCTCTCTGAAATCAGTAAAGACAGATTTTTTTAAAATATATTTTATTGATTTTTTTACAGAGAAGAAGGGAGAGGGATAGAGAGCTAGAAACATTGATGAGAGAGAAACATTGATCAGCTGCCTCCTACACGCCCCCTACTTGGGATGTGCCCCCAACCAAGTTACATGCCCTTGACCGGAATCGAACCTGGGACCCTTCAGTCCGCAGGCCGACGCTCTAGCCACTGAGCCAAACCGGTTTGGGCAAGACAGATTTAAAAAAAAAAAGAGTAAACAAGATTCTATATAGAAAAGTACAAAGCATGATACCTGCCACAAAATATTCACGTAGTCAGCTGGGATACAGCCCACAGTTGTGAGAAGCGTCTCAGAGGAAAGGTGCAGGAGTCCGTTGCAATGATGCTTTTCTTCCTTTCGTTCTTCTTTTGCAGCCACAGGACGAAGTCTTCAGGCTGGCCACCTCCCTCGGGGACCTGGGGCTTGAACCAGGTTCCGCCCTATGGATGGGAGATGACGGCGAACCGGGATGGCCGGGACTGCTTCATCAGGTAGGCGGCATAGACGACTTAACAGCAAGATCTCTGGCTCTTGGGGGTCTCTGTTTGACCCTCTACTCAGGAGAATTAACAGACTTCAGTTAGGGACCCATAGGCATTGGGCGGCCCTGACACAAACAGCTTGGTTCCCCGTGTTCTCTGTATCTTGTGACATGGCTTTGCTTTGTTCTTGGACAAGCACCATCTTAAAGTGACCGTTCCCGATAGGGCATGGTCACCGTGGGCCAGAACCGACGTTTTCCTGCCTAAATCCCAGGCCAGCCGGACTCATTGTCTGAGGCGACCACAGAAGTTGGCCATGAGGACTATCATTGAGCATGCTTTCTAGAAATAGTCAGCACCGAAATGGAACTGCCTCACCTATTACTCGAAAAGTCTGCTCAAAGGATGTATGACCCGATTCATTATGACCCATAATGAATCGGGTCATACATTTCTCACGGTGATATTGGTACCAGGAAACCCCCATCTGGGCTCGGGCTGCCTGTCGCTGTGTCCAATCATGACGGCAGGGTTGAGTCATATAAGGCGTTTATTGAGAAGGCCAGCCCACCAAGACAGGGTGTCTTACAGCAAGGTGCCGGGGACAGGATGATAAAAGGGAGTGGGCTGGGGTGCTGCGTGCAGGCCTGGGGGGTCTGCAGACGTCAGCTATTGTCCTTAGTCATCAGGCGATGAGATGATGTGGACGAGATGATGTTTTGGCTGCTGGTGGGTCGGCCTGACCACGCTCATCTGTTCTGCTTGCTGGATTCACCGCTGAGTCACCTCCCCAGTCGCTTCACACAGGCCTTGAAAAGGAAACTTAAGAAAAACTTAACTCCCTATTCACTTATCAGAAACTTAACCCCCTACTCACATAAGCCTGTGTGTTCTAAGATTTAAAACAATACGATTACTTTTCAGATTAATTCAGGTGCTCTATCTATTAGGTTATAAGTCCCCCTTATCAATATTGGGTAAGATTTTGGATTGTTGTGGAAGCTCCTATTTTTAATTCTGGTAAAATATATATAACATAAAATTTGCCATTTTTAGCCATTTTTAGTTGTACCAATTAGTGCCATTAAGTATGTCCACTATGTTGAGCAGCCATCACTAGTATCCATTTCTAGAACTTTTTCTTATCATCCCCAACAGAAACTCTGTACCATTAAACCAGCGGTCGCCAACCTTTTGGACCTCATGGACCACCAGTAGTTCGCACACCACTGGTTGGCGACCACTGCATTAAACAATAACTTCCTATTCCCCTCTCCAACCCCTGGTAAACTCTATTCTACTTTCTGTCTCTATGAATCTGTCTATTCTAGATACTCACCTAAGTGAAATCATATAGTGTTTGTCTTTTTTGTCTGGCTTATTCCACTCAGCATATTATCCTCAAGGTTCATCCATGCTGTAGCACATATCAGAATTTCATTTCTTTTCAAAAATTAATAATATCCCCTTGTATGGCTATATACCACATTTGTTTATCTATTCATCTGCCAATGGATCATTGGGGCTCTTGTGAACAGTGCTTCTATAGACACCGGTGTACAAGTTTCTGTTTGTGTCCCTGTTTTCCACTTTCTTGGGGATCTAGTTGGGAGCGGAATTGCTGAATCATATGGCAATTCAGCATTTACCTTTCTGAGGACCCACTACACATTTCCACAGTGCTCTGATGGTTTGCAGTTGTATGAGAATACTTACATAACACTTCTCAAAACAGCAGCGGTCCGCGCTGCTTTCTTCTCCAACCTAAGTGAAATTCTTAATTATGAGAAATTAGTGACATCGATTTGCAATCCGGAAGCACAGTTTGCCCTGGTCTAATACAATTGAGCAGAGATTGGTGGCCAAGGGGAACAAATCTTTCACACCGCGGGGTGAATTGTTTTATGGAGTGACCAGCGAACACAGGCTCATCATGAGAAGTGGGGAGTCATTTTTATAAGAATTAAAATACCTGCCAAGATTGGGGAATTGATCTCTTGGGCATCCCGCACCTTCATGTTTGGATTGTTGGAACATAGCTAGGGAAACGATCACATGTTTCCCAGTCTCTGCAGCTCAAATCTCTTCCCTTCCTAGAATTGTTGTGGCGGGGAGAGAACACCCCTCTTCAAAGTACAGTTGGGGGCTGAAGGGCTTGCCTCCTGGGTCCCTCCTGGGAAATTCAGGTTGCCCTTGAACATGACCCACTGCAGGGAGCCCTCATGTTGCTAGAAAGATATTTTTATACTGCATTGTGCCATCTATTTTGTAACATGGTTATGGGTTTATATAATAGACTCAGTTGTGGTGGCCTAGATACTTTGATTCGAAACAGTAAAAATTTCTGGCAAAAAAATAAAAATTTCAAAAAACATGGATCATGAATTTATGAAGGTGTAGCTCAGACTTCTCCTCTTACAGTGGGTTTTTCTTTTTCTCGGGTAGATTTGGGTTCTAGGCTATTTGATCCATAGATTAAAATCAAGACTTGCCCTGGTGTCATTTTAACATGTACAGTGGCCTAACGCCAGCTGTTGAATGTGTAAGAGCCAATCATCAAACGGTAAGTTTTAGAACCAGGTTATCAATGTCACTTTTTCAAATCTGTGGGGGTTTTTGTTTTTGTTTTTTCCTTGAAAAGTAAATTTTCACAATCCTCAGAGACTGTTTTAACCCTTTGCACTCGCTTGCTTTTTTCTCGATTCCTTTATTCTATTGCTAACCGTGTCGAGTCACACTCGACATCCGAGTGCAAAAGGTTAAGATGTCAAGAACAGTTGTACCTTGGCCTGGCTCATGTTGCTCAGTGGGGATCGCCAACCTATGAACCAGGAAGGAAGTCAAGGTCTGATTCCAGGTCTGGGAGCATGCCCAGGTTGCAGGCTCGATCCCCAATAGGGGGCGTGCAGGAGGCAGCAGATCCATGATTCTCTCTCATCATTGATGTTTCTATCCCTCTCCATCTCCCTTCCTCTCTATGAAGTCAATAAAAACATATATATATATATTTTTTTTAAATGTGGCTACTAGTGTATTTAAAATCACCTGTTTGCCTTGCATTATTAAAAAACAAACACCACAGTAGTACTTTGGAAATTATTTGTACTTTCCTCGTCTCTAATGAGTTTTACCAAATAATGAGAATCATTCTGATGTGTTTTTTCTTACCTACTGAGTAATGTCCATTATAAAGAGATACTCTAATTACCTGAGTTTCTGGGGAGCCCCAGTTTGCAGTGTGGAGTCTGTCTCTACTCATTAGTTGTAGAAGTTAAATGAACAACTTGAAAGTGAATCCATGGCTAGTAATTAGCCCCTTTGCACTTAATTTTTCACTCTCACATCGTCTCTTTGAAAGAGACTAGATGTCTTCTTTTTTTTTCTCTTTTCTTTTTTTTCTTAAATATATTTTTCTCTTTCCTCTCTCTAAAATCAATTTAAAAAACCATCCTCTAGTGAGGATTTAAAAAAGTCAAAAAGTCATGTAACTCAAACATTTACTGACTCTTACTTTTAAAACAGGTAAATGCTAAATACTAAATAAACGAATTTTAATAAGTTTCTAAGGTAGAATACTTTTATTGATTAACAGTAGAACTTTCCCAGCTCAATAAAACCCACACAGTTTGTGTGAATTCCTGATATGATGAAAATCCCCAAGTTAATCGATGATCAGTCCTCTTTTTATCATTATTGACTTTAGAGACAGAAAGGAAGAGGTGGGGAGAGAGAGAGATTTGCTGTTCCACTTATTGATGCATCCATTGGTTGATTATTGTACATGCTCTGACCAGGGATCGAACCTGCAACCTTGGAATATCAGGACGATGCTCTAACTACTGAGCTGTCTGGCCAGGGCCTAGATGATTGATCGTAATCCAGAAGTAGCTCTCTGTTCTTTGTATGTAAAAAAAACCCCAACAAAACCAAGTTTGTTTGGAGAGATGAAAAACCAATGATGCCAAAAATGACTGTTAGTTGTTCTTGCAGTCAAGGTGGTTGGTGGGTACTACACAAATATTTCTGCTGAGCAGGGCTACTAATATGTATAATAATTATAGAATAGAGAGCATCCTGTGTTATTTCTTTTCCATTCTTTAGTTAAATGGAATGACAACATGTTTGTATGTGGGGGTGGGGAGAGTTAATGCAAAAATAATATGCTTCCTAAGTTTGGGGGTTTGATGTTTGTAGATGGAGGCAAATGTTAAAACAAGGACAATATTAAAACACTTGCTGGCAAGATTGATTCTGAGGAGGTGAGTTGGAATCTGTGGAGAGGCATGGTGTGGGGGAGATTTCCATGTTCTACGTTTTCGAGACTGTGTTTTCCTTTTGTAACCCGCTGGTTTTCTGCCCCCCTTCACCCCGCGAGCCTATGAAAGTAGCCCTGCGTGCGTATTGGACAAGACACACTGTTCTCCTCTTCTGCCCGCAATTCCCATGGTGGGCAATTAAACAGGGTTGGGATCTTCTTAATGCAGAATTCAATTCTGAAACCTGAATAGTGGAGATTAGTCATGAGCCGTGGAAACTTCCACTTGATCCTCCAATATCGACTTAGCCCAACTAGGGAGGAGGTTAGCCCTTCCGATCCGCCAGTCAGTTCTGGGGTGAATGTGCAGTGTATTTTGGGCCCATCCATCTCCAGGACGGCCTAACCCGAAAAGAGGCAAGCCCCCTTCTGTGTTGATCACAGCAGAAGACAGTCAAGTCAGGGTGGCAGGATTCTGTCATCATGGAAATGAGAAATGGTGCCCGGCCAGTGTGGCTCAGTGGTAGAGCATGGAACTATGAACCAGGAGGTCACTGTTTGATTCCAGGTCAGGGCACATGCCCAGGTTGCAGGCTCGATCCCCAGCAGGGGGCATGCAGGAGGCAGACGACCCATGATTCTCTCATCATTGATATTTCTATCTCTTTCTCCCTCTCCCTTCCTCTCTGAAATGAATAAAAATCTATAATAATAAAAGTATAATGTGCTAATTAGACCAGACAGCCGAACAACCTTCCGGACATCCTTTCAGACGACCTTCTGGACGAAGCCAGAGCTGCGAGGGCCAAGCCCCTTCCACAAATTTTGTGCATCAGGCCTCTAGTATATATACACTGAGTGGCCAGATTATGATGATTTCTGAATGCATAATAATCTGGCCACTCAGTGTATATCCTATAGAATAAAAGGTTAATATGCAAATTGTCCCCTCGACCAGGAGTTCGACCAGCAGGCAGGCCGGCCAACCGCCCTTGTCCCCTCCCCCTGGCCAGGCTGGGCGGACCCCACCCATGCAAGAATTCATGCACCGGGCCTCTAATATATATATATATATATATAATATATATATATATATATATATATATATAATATATATATATATATATACTGAATGGCCAGATTATTATGCGTTCATAGATCATAATTTACACTGAGTGTATATTTTTAAAGAAATGCCAAAGCCTTACCTCATCTGTATGTGTGATTCTCAAAGTATTCCCTCTAAGCTCTGCCTACTCTAATTCAAGTGTCCCAAAGAGGGAAGAAGCAGTTGATTATCTTCAAACATTGTTTTGTAATGCTAGGGCTATTCTTCAGTATTTTTTCTCGATCTTTACCCCAAGATTTCATAAGAAGTCTCACTGTTATTCTGCGGATGAGACCCTCAATCTCTTACTCTGTGATATTTCTTCTTGAACTTTTCCTTCTCTAAATGTTTTGTAAAGAGTCAAGAAGGGTTCCATTATAAAGATAGATGTGGGTATCGTGGCTGCATCAACTGCTTGTAACAGTCTCCTATTTGAAGCAGATGTCAATTTCCTACTTTGTCGAGCCTACATTTTTAATGCACGTCCGACAAAAGACAAATGAATCTGAGAGATTACACAAGTTGTTACCCTTTGTTTGTGGTAATAAAATGCAGATCTTTCTGGAAATTAACTGTTCTGCCAATAAAAGAAATGAGAGAGATCTAATTGCGGTAGATTGCTCTATTATTTTGTTAGGTTTTAAATATCCAGAGTTAAAAGCTGGCTCATTTATTGACAGACAAACAGACAGACAGATAGAAAGAATTGGCATTATATTAAAGAAGAGGCCATTTGCCTCACTTTTGTGGTTTGGGGAAGAATGCTTAAATAAAATATATCGCTTGCAGTGCACACAATGAATTCTGCATAAACTGCAGATAATTGCCTAATGGCGAGAGCAAATGCCATTTAGTTAAATGAATTCCTTAGGATGCGAGCATCCAGTCAAGAGGAGGAAGGGAGATTGTCATTTTGGAAATGCAGGAACAAAGTTAGCGCGATCGTGTCGTTGCTTGAAACGAGAGGTAATCACGTGTCAACGTGAAAGCAGAGCGTTAGGGGCTGTGTCTCCCCTTCCTTGGAGCAGATTTGTTTTCTTGCGCTTCTGACAAAGCTCCTAGCCGCTGAGTTCATCATCTCTGCTCCTAGCGGGAAGGGAAGTGTGCAGAGCTGATGGGAAGGCTGTTAAAGGGGGGCTGGGCAATGACACTGTCATTCCAGCTCTCACTTGGCATGTGACACCGAGCTGTGTGCTGAGCAGACTTGTCCCTTATCAGAGGCTCTTGCCTTGTCCTGTGCATTTGTTCTGGAAACTTTGCTGCTTGCCCGGCTGGCGTGGCTCAGTCCTTGAGCATCCACCTAGGAACCAGAAGATCATGGTTCTATTCCGGTCAAGGGCACATGCCCTGGTTGCAGGCTCGATCCCTAGTGTGGGGCGCCTAGGAGGCAGCCGATCCATGATTCTCTCTCCTCATTGATGTTTCTCTCTCTCTCCCTCTTCCTTCCTCTCTGAAATCAATAAAAAAATTTTTTTTTTTAATAAAGGAACTTTGCTGGTTTTCTTAATCTGGCCATCACTCTAGGAGAAGACCCTCAAACACGTGGCTTGCTGGTCCGCAGGCCCAGGTCTCTGAAGGGACTGTCATTTCTGCAGTTCCCTGGGCCACTTGACAACAATGACAACACTTTTGGGTGGAGCTGGGGACACCTGCTGGACAAAGGCGCTGTTTCTTCTCCTGACCTCTCCGTGGCCCCGAGGGATGTGCACGAAGTGGGTCACAGAGTCCTCTGGGGGTCACACGGACAGCCCACCTGTGAGGAGGAGAGGCACCTGGGTGAGCAGGTTGCCGTCACAGCCTGTACTGGAAAGGCTGGCTCGGGGCAGCCTGCCACCCTCCGTTCCCCTGCGTGGCCTTTGGATCGCCTCCTCCCGGACTGAGCCAACCCTTGCAGAGAGCAATTTTGATGTCATCGCCCGAAGCTGGGGCACAGGCGGGACACTGTGGCCTGTGCCAAGTGCCAAGTGGGGGGGGGGGGAGGGTGTTGCTGCCAAGTGAATTGGCTGAACTTAAGAGGACATGGGATCACCCCTGTGGCAGGTGTCTGTTCATTGGTGTCTGCGCTCCCATAGAGCAGGGGAGGAGGGCTGGGGACAGAGAGCTTTGCCGTGGCCCACCAGGGGGGTGGGTTAGAGCAGTTCCCTGCCAAGCCCTTGTCCTCTAGGTCCTCTCAAAGCTTGAGTGAGCCCTAGCCGATTTGGCTCAGTGGATAGAGCATCGGCCTCAGGACTGAAAGGTCCCAGGTTCGATTCCTGGTCAGGGCACATGCCCGGGTTGTGGGCTCGATCCCCAGTAGGGGGTGTGCAGGAGGCAGCCGATCCATGGTTCTCTCTCATCATCGGTGTTTCTATCTCTCTCTCCCTCTCCTTTCCTCTCTGGAATCAATAAAAATATATTTTAAAAAACAAGGTCAAATGAGACCCCGTTATTAATAGCCAATTTCTGGGCCACAGCCTCTTCAGTGGCAAGGGTGCTGGGAGATGGCAGTCCTCTCTGTGCCGGCGGGCACTGGTCACTCAGAGTCGAGAGAAGCCATGTCACATCGTGAGCCGGGTTTGGGGACAGTACAAACTGGGAAGGCTGTGAGAATCTCCCCCAGAATGCTCTTTGGATGTTAAAGGACCGCTGCTCAGTCTGCGGGGCGGCCTACCTCATTTTCAAGACCCCATTGCAAAATGGGAATGCAGGCCTCTCGTTCTAAAGCAGGATAGAGGTGCTGATAAAGCTACTCAAATGGAAAGGTTTTCCCCGTCCACCCATGGTCCTTGGCGCCAACTCAAAGCCCACAGGAATCCCCGATTTGGGGCGTGATGGAGAGGGTAACTTTATTCCGTGCCAACCGCTCAGTTGTGATACAGCAGGGCCCTGAGTGAGCACAGCCTGTGTTGTGGAGCGAAGGCGAGTGAACGACCACTGGAGTCTAGACCAAATTAAAATTTAGGGAGCCTTTATTAACCAGCCAGCGACTGCTCTGCCTTTCTCCACTCATGGAGTTCCGAGGGCAGCAGTGACCCTTTGTGTAGGCCCCCTTTTAAGCCCATTTACCACATCCTGTTTTTGCAGAACAAGCAACCCAAGACAAAACAGTTTTTCCCAAGCAACGTCAGAGTCATGCCATTGACGACCATGTTATTCACAGGGTCATCCTGTTCTTCAGAAAGCTGACAGTGTTCTATGAAAGAAGGCCTACATGCTGGGAAGGGGCCATGAGTCCCAATCTCAAGGCCTGGCCTGGTGTCAGCACTGACAACTCTATCTGGGCCACAGTCCACGGCCTAATTCAAAAATTCCCACTCTCCAACACCTGTCTGTGAGGGGTCCTAGGGCCAGGCCCAGCTCCAGCGACACAGCTGTGCCCGTTCCTCCCATGATCTGCCCCGCTTTGCTCTATGCGGGTTTGCTTGTTAGGCTGGGCCGCTCTGGGCCACTCTGCTCTGGTGCAACACCATCAGTGTTTCAGCTCAGCCAGGGAGATGTCTTCAGTCTTCAGTGGACAGGGAACCTGGGCTCTCCCAGCTAGAGGCCAGGGAGCTGGCTTATATGGACAGAAGTCTCTGCCCCTGGTCCCTGATTGGTCAGAGCCACTCTGGTGGTAGCTGCGCAGCTCCAATTGGCTGGAGAAAGCCTCAGTCCTATTGGCTGAAATAGGGCGCCAGGCCCACCTTTATAAGCCTGGCTCAGCCAGCAGGTGGACATGCAGCAGGCAGTGCAGTGCAGGCTGCTCCCTGACATGCAGTTTGTGGGAGAGGGCCCTGTATGGAAATGGCTGCCAGGCTGTTTGCTTTATAACATTTGAGCCCACTTAGCCACCAGGAGCCCTTCGGAGGGGGTGTCTTCTATTTACAGGGTTCACTGCCCTTTCTTCTGTCAACATGGCCTACTCTTACATTTGCTATTTGATGCCATGCTAAGCAAAGAAAAACTAGAATTTGAAGCTGTTAGCATGAATTTTACTGCTCGTTCGTATATGGCACAAGGAGAGTTTTAGATGTAAATATGGGCATTTTACTCGCATGAGGGAGGAATCACTGAAATTACACAATTGCACTTCACAGCTCATACATGTGCATGTATTTCATGCGATCCAGAGAAGTAAAATGCGGCACTAAACTAACTCAGTAGTTTTTGCTTTACGTCTGTAACTCCCCAACCCCTCCCTGCGGCTTGCTGATGAGTCAAGAAGAACTGAAAGGAAAAGGAATGGTTGGCCTTTTCTTCTTTCTTCTTCTCTCATCACTTTTGGTGGAAGCGGATGGCCAATGGGTCCGGGCTGCCTGTCACTACTTGAGCCAGTTCATCAGAGACAGGATTGAATCATATGAGCGTGTATTCCAATCCTGCGGGCAGGATCGGG
The DNA here is from genome assembly GCF_951640355.1 of Cnephaeus nilssonii. Classification (NCBI taxonomy): domain Eukaryota; kingdom Metazoa; phylum Chordata; class Mammalia; order Chiroptera; family Vespertilionidae; genus Cnephaeus; species Cnephaeus nilssonii. The sequence goes on from NC_137071.1 coordinate 2,212,932, forward strand.
GAGCATCAGGTCAGCCACAAACATCTGCTCTGCCCCCCATAGGCCAGCTGCTTCTATTGGGTAGAAGGACACAGATTACATGGGAAAGTAAGAATTACAGGCAGGGGAAGGAGGCAAACTATAATGACTACAAGTTACAGGCAGTGCGGGCTGGGGGCAGTAGGGGCAGTAGGGGGGTGTCATAGAAGGCGGGTGCCTTTGGGCACCCCCAGGACCACATTGTTTCAGCAACCAGGTTGTCCATCTGCCACACATGTCGAACTCGCGGCTTGTTTCTAAACGAGGCATGTGGCCCGCCAGCCGTGAGTTTGACATGCTGGAAGACTGCATTAAGATGTTCGCTCCCATGTCCCAGGGCGTACAACTCCCAGCCAGGTTCCAATGTGCTTTCTCTGATCGGAACAGACCCATCGCGGTGAGCAGAGTAGGATTCCCACTACTTCTCGTCATCGCTGGTCCCCACTATTTGATTTCTGCCCCTAACAGTCACACAGGTAAGAAAGGACTTGACGACGTGACAGCGTTTCTTAGAGGCTACATCTCTCCCACACGGATTCGGACTCCGTGCTCACCTCCCAGCCTCACCTCTTGCGTTTTTGTAAAGCTTTTCTCATGTGGCCCAGCAAAGGGGAGAGCTCGCCTCTAGCTCCTGACTCCCTAGGAAGGCAACCGCCATGCCCCCCAGGAGGGTTACCTGCTCTTTGCCCTCCCCCGGGCCTTCATTTGCCAGGCCAGGCCAGTAACATTTTCTGTGAGAAAATCACAGAGGAAATATTTTCAGATCTGGAGGCAGTGGGAACTCAGTGGGGATTTAGCACTGCGCAGCTCTGCCATTGAAGTATGAAAGCTGCCATTAGCAATTGGTAAACAAATGGGCATGGTTGTGTGTCGGGAACACTTTGTTTTATTTTATTTTATTTTATTTTATTTTATTTTATTTTATTTTATTTATAGATTTATTTATAGATTTATTTATGTATTTATTTATCTTAATCCTCACCCAAGGATATTTTCCCATTGATTTTTAGAAAGCATGTGAGAGAGGGAGGAGGGGGGAGAGAGAGAGGTAGAGATTGAGTGAGACAGAGAGACATCAGTGTGAGAGAGACAGAGACATCAATGTGAGAGAGACACATCCATCAGTTGCCTCTCGCACACACCCCAATCGGGGCTGGGGTCGAATCTGCAACCGAGGTACATGCCCTTGACCGGAATCAAACCTGGGACCCTTCAGTCCCAAGGCCGACGCTCTATCCACTGAGCCACACCGGCCAGGGCCCCAGTTCATTTTTGGTGATGTTCTGCTCCAGGTTGTTGTCTTGGCTTCCATGACACCAGCCTCTTCGCTGGAGGTTGCTTGTCATGTCTCCTCAGCTGGTTGTTCTTTTGAGTTCAACATTTATACTTCAGGTTCCCCCATTGCCAAGCACACATTTCTACTTAGAATCCTCAACAAAGACACAGGGTCAGCCCGCCCGCAGTGGCTCAGTGATTGAGCGTGGATCTATGAACCAGGTGGTCATGGTTCAATTCCCGGTCATGGCACATGCCCGGGTTTCAGGCTCTATCCCTAGTGTGGGGTGTGCAGGAGGCAGCCGATCAATGATTCTCTCTCATCATTGATATTTCTCTATCCCTCTCTCCCTCTCCTTTCCTCTGTGAAATCAACAAAAATATATTTTAAAAAAAGAAACAAGGTTCATGAATTTCAGTATGCTGATAGCATTTGGTTTATGACCGAATATTGCTGGCAACTCATGAGTGTTCTAATAGACGAGATAAAGGAGATCGTCAGGGGTTGGTTTGCACTGCACAGAGTATTGTCTGGCCAATAGCAGGTGATTAATAAATATTTGCTGAGTAAATATTGAGATATATTTATGCCGGAGTAGATGGATGGATGGATGGATTAATGGATGAAGAATAGACTTTTTTCTGAATCATTTTATTCAGTAAGTTGTTACTACAGATGCTGATACACAAGTCATTGAGTGAAAATGATCTCTCTTTAACTTGCTGATGAAAAATTCACTCCAAAATGCATACTGTAATGAAGCTATCTTGGCAATAATGTGATTGCCGTGTATCCCAGCAGTACGTGTCATAGAATCAGAAAGCACAGAAATTTGATGTAAGAACACTTTAGCTCTTGTCCATACAAAGAGTGTAATGGTGGGCAATCATTTGGATACCATGGGCCTCATTTTTCTCATTACAAAGTAACTAGTAGCCCTGCGCACGAATTCGTGCACCAGTAGGTCGCTGCTGCCCGCCCCCCAGTAGCTACCCTCTTCCTGCTCCCCCCCTTATAGCTTGCTGCCCTGCCCCCTCCTGTAGCTCTCCACTGCCCGCTTGTAGTTTGCTGCCCCACCCTCCTGAAGATCTTTGATCTGGTCGTTATGTGGTCAGTCGTTCCGCCTCAGGGCGTAACGGATAATTAGCATATTTCTCTCTTATTATATAGGATGTGTTTAGACTCGAAAACTCCAGTTGGCTATTTTGTGAGTTACAAGCAATGGAAAATTCTTAACCAGTTTGATTAAATTATAAAAAGAATTTCTTGCCTTTTGTACCTCAAAAGTAAGTGGTAGAACTGTGATAGCCTCGAGGAGCCTAAGGGCACATGACAAGTACACATGATATGATAGCCCAGGTGACATTCTGGAACAGATAAAGGACACTAGGTAACGACTAAGGATATTTGAATAAACTATGGACTTTAGTTACTAATCGTGTAGCCATACTGGCTCATTAATTATGACAAATAGTAACTGATGCTGATGTAAAATGTTAACAATAGGGGATAGTGGCTGACAGATGTACAGGAACTCTCCGTAGTCTTTAGAATTTGTTTCATAATTCTAAAAGTGTTCTACAATAAATTTACATGTAAAAAATGCAAAAAGGAAGCTTTAAGCCCTTACTCCCCCACAGAGAAACTGAGTCAATACATGGACCAATGTGCTTTTGTGAAAACTCTAGAGACCAATTGAGAAATGACAGCCCCCAGACCAATGTAAAAGGAAGAAGGAATTCCAGCAAAGGGGGAGGGCATCTATTCTTGCTCCTCCCCTTGGTCTGACCTGGCGTGTTGCAACCAGGAGGAAACCGCCCACCCTGAGGATTTTTCCTCAGATCAGAAACTAAGCGTGGATCATGCATCCCAAGTTCTGGCTCATCTGAGGAACCCGTGTCTGTCTGTCTGTCTTGGAATGCTGACGGAGCTGTTGATCTCATGTAGAAGCTCCTGAAAGCAGCTGCGATCACCATGGCATGTTAGAGCTATGGCTCCTTGGTCACATTCCAGGGTGGACAAGAGATTATGGGCTTCTGAAGAGTAGGAACAAGCTATTTAATGAATTGAAAATAACTAAAGCCACACAAACAAGCCTAAAGAACGCGCATCCTCAGAAAAGGTTTGAGAAGTCCTAGAATTTCGAGATGGGCTGGGCAGTAAAGGCTTTTCCTGAACAAAACCAGTCTATAAAGGCTGGGAGAACCCAGCTGGAGTGGCTCAGTGGTTGAGCATTGACCCATGAACTAGGTAGTCACAGTTCAATTACTGGTCAGGGCACATGTTTGGGTTGCAGGCTTGATCCCCAATAAGAGGCGTGCAAGAGGCAGCCAGTCAATGATCCTCTCTCACCACTGATGTTTCCATCTCTCTCCCCTTCTCCCTTCTTCTCTGAAATCAATGAAAACATATATATTTTTTAAAAGATTGGAAGGTATTTTTTAAAGTAATACACATAATAATTCAAGAAGTTCTAATAACTGCAACCAAGATATATCCCAAAAGACCCACACTGAGACACATTATAATCATACTGTCAAAAGGCAAAGGCAAAGAGAAAATCTTAAAAGCAGCCAGAGGGAAAACTCATCACAAAAAAGGGAGCTTTCATCAGATTCCGCACATTTCTCAGCAGAAGCATTGTATGCTAGCAGGAGTGGGATGATAAAGTCAAAACGCTAACAAGAAGTCGTAACCAAGAATACTGTTTCCAGAAAAACTGTACTTCAAAACCCAAGGAGCAATTTAGACTTTCTAAGATAAACCAAAGTTGAGGGATTCATGATTAGTATACGTACTCTGCAAGAAATTCTAAGAGGAATTCTTCAAGGTGAAAGCAATAGATGCTAGATTAACACAAAGCCAAATGAATTACCCAGTTCTCCAGTGCAGATGAATACATGGACAAATATAGAAACCTATATTAATAGTGATATTGGTGCCTAAATTCCTTCCGATTCCTACAGGCCGTGCTATTGCAATGATTTTCACTTTCTCTCAAAACTGTTTTCTTTTTTATCTTCTTCCGCTCTCCTCCCCTCCCCCCGCCTCGCTCTGGCCAGGATCACCCTCTGAGCCTGAAGATCTTTAAACCCACATTTTGAATAATGACTCCAATCATTTACATAATGGAACTCCGACCAACGGCTGGAAAATAAAGCCTTTAAGAAATAGATCATTCTGCCCTAGCCAGTTGGCTCGGTGGATAGAGCGTTGGCCCTTGGACTGAAGGGCCCCGGGTTGGATTCCGGTCAAGGGCACGTACTTAGGTTGCAGGCTCAATCCCAGGCCCTGGCTGGGGCTTGTGTGGGAGGCAGCCAGTGAATGTCTCTCTCTCACATCAATCTTTCTCTCTTCCTCTCTGGCTCTCCCCTTTCCTTCCGTTCTCTTTAAAGATCAATGGGAAAATACCCTCGGGCGAGGATTAACACTCTTTTAGTTTAGATTACCCATGTTCTTTCCCACACTTGATTGTTGTATCCCATATGGTTGCATTTGTAGGGAAATTACCTCCAAATTATGTTATGTAATATTTTATTCCTGTGGAATAAAAGCTAAGGTGCAGGCAAGTCTGGTGTTTGAGTGTCAGCTCTGGATCTAGGCTGCCTGGAGTTGAATCTTTTGTATCTCTTCCCAGCTAAATGATGGTGGGCATGATGCTTACCCTTTGTGTAGCTTGCCCCCCTCATTTATAAAATGGGCAGAATAGTAGCACCTACTCTGTTGAATTGTAAGAGCATGAAATGACTTGTGCACGTGAATTGCTAAGAACAGAAAGTTTCATTCGCATTATAGCACATATCAGTACTTCATTCCTTGTCATGATTTAATACCACTCAATTGCATGGATATATGACATTTCATGTATCTGTTCATCAGATGATGGTGTTACAGAAAACCGAAGAAGAACCAAGCAATACTTAGAGAGATGGAGTTACATTTATTACGTGCGGATCCAGAGGAAAATGTCTCTCAAATTCTGGGCCCCAACATGCAGGAATTCTCCCTATTTATATGTTTTTACCTTCTTTGTCTCCCAAATATGGGGTGTTTCCGGCCCCTTTTGCAAGTTCTTAAAGAGCCCTATGTGCTGGGGCCTTGAGACCTCAACCAGAGGCCTGGCCTGGCGCCAGCACTGATAACCTTGTCTGGGGAAGGTTTAATGGCCTCTCTGAAGTGGGAGGAGTCTTAGCAAGCAAGCATTTACAGAAGCCAAATAGCAGGGTTAAAATTTCAAACAGCAGTTTTCATACAAGATGGATGTTTCAATGGGCGTTTAAGTTGTTTCCACAGCTTGAACTTTTATGCAAAAATCTTTGCCTGTGAGCAAATGATTATATTCCTCTTGGGTAGACACTTAGGGGTGGAATTGTTGAATCATATTGTTTCACTCTTAAAGAAACTGACAACTGTTTCCCGTTTTGCATTCCCGCCAGCAATGTATGAATGTGCCAATTTCTCCACATTGTCACCAACACTTGTGATTACGTGTCTTTTGATTCGAGCCATCCTAGTGGGTCTGAAGTGCTCTCTCACTGTGCTTTTGATTTGAATTTCCCTGATGGCAAATGATATTGGCGTTCGTTCCTTATGCTTCTTGACCATCTGTATGTCTTCTCTGGCTAAATAGCTATTCAAATGCTTTGCCCATTTTTCAACGGGGTCATTTATCTTCTTATTCATAAGTGGGAAGAGTCCTTTTTATATTCTGGCTGAAACATCTCCTTCGATTTCCTGAAATATGCGGTGGTGCATTTTGTCCCCAGCCTGAGAGTCCTCAGGGGAGGGCGTTTACAGCTGGCGGCCCTTAAAGTGCCTCCTCACAGAAGCAGCATGATGAGCCGTTCCCAGGGGCACGTGGCCCTCTGCGGGGGCCCCCTGCTGGGGTGGCTTCCTGGGTGTGGGGTGTGAGGATTCATCAAAGCGCACTTTCTGTCAGTCTCCCAACAGCTAGAGCTAGGTGTGCAGCAAGGCCTGGGTCCGACTGCTGTCATCTGACCTGAATTTTCATTTCAAGTTCCTTCCATCCTCACGTTTGCTCCTGAAATCCAGAGCAGCCAGAGTCTATAATGAGATCCTTCTTTGCTGTAGTCTTCTTTTTTGAAAAAAAAAAAATATTTTTATTGATCTCAGAGAGGAAGGGAGAGGGAGAGAGAGAGAAACATCAATGATGAGAGAGAATCATGGATCTGCTGCCTCCTGCATGCCCCCTACTGGGGATCGAGCCTGCAACCTAGGCATATGCCCTTGATTGGAATCAAACCCGGGACCCTTCAGTCCGCAGGCCGATGCTCTATCCACTGAGCCAAACCAGCTAGGGCGCACCTCTGTTTTTAAGAGAATTAACTGATGGGTACAACAGGAAGGTTTTCAATTTCTAGAAGGAAGTTGTCGTGGGAGAAAACAGTCTGATTTTCCACTAAGCCAAAAAGATTTCTTATGCTTTAAGAAATGATGTTGTCACCCGACGGTGTTGCTCAGTGGTTGAGCATTGACCTATGAAGCAGGAGGTCCGGGTTTGATTTCTGGTGGGGCACCCGTTTGCAGGCTCGATCCCCAGTAGGAGTCAGCCCATCCATGATTCTCTCTCATCACTGATGTTTCTCTCTCTCTCTCCCTCTTCCTTCCTCCCTGAAATCAATAAAAAATGCATTTTACAAAATGTTGTTGTCTTGTACATCAGCCTGTCGATCACCCAGGAATCACTCGCAGATGGCACTTAGTAAATTGTGCGTCTTTCACAACACGCTTGACTGTATGTAACATGCTGCCTCTGAGAGTCCTCAGAGTGGCAATCCTAGAATTCGAAAGCAAAAAAATAAGGAAGAAATTGTTTTCTTCTTATCTACAGTCTGCCTCCATCTGCAACCCCCGGTCACCATCAGGGGTTATCGGGTGTCCAAGATCAAATTTCAGAAAGCTGGGGGGGGGGGGGGGGGGGGGACTAGTCCCGCGGTCCTTGAAAATAATGGTCTTAGCTCATCCTTTTCTCTCTTAAACTGTGAACGCATAATCAGTGCATCTCTTGAGGGATAAATATTGGTTGAGTAACTACGAAGGTCCCCCGTACCTCATGGTGCTTAATTAAAGCTGCTACTGGCTTTCCCCTTGCTGGAAAATGACATGCTAGAGGCATCTTTCTGGCTAAGTCTGCCCCTGGAGAACTCGGTGAAGGTGTTCCCACTTCTGTTGCCTGGTATTTAGCCTCATTTCTTCCTCCGTTAATTTGCATTTCTGTTTATTTTATTGGCCCTGCTTCTGTTGCTGTAAATGATCCTTGCTAATCCTTCGGGCTCAGGGCTGGCGATATTAATTGGCTCTTACCCAACATCAGAGATCCGAGTTAAAGGGGGTTTGTTAGTGTGTTACTTTGTTTTTGTTTCTGATCTCCCTTCTTCATGAAGCCCAAGAAAATCACCTTGGCCTTGGAATCTGGGGGTGTGTTTTTCTATTGTTGGTCAGCTGGTTGATTTTGCGTTGCATTTCTGAGACCTCCTCCACTCCAGAGAAAAATCCTTCTCCCATTTTAACCATCCCCTGTTTGGCAATCAGATATAGACCAGAGACTAATTTGCATTGAGTCAATGTACTTGAAATACCCATGCAAAGGTTAGTCTCTAACTCCCTGGAACTCACCCACCAGGAGGCATGCGATATATTCATTTATTCTGCCATGATTGGGATTTTTCCTGAGGTATTAGATGACCCTTCTCGAATTTTCGTTCCGGTGGTATTTTAAAAAATAAGAAATCTCTTTAGATTAGTAGGGAAATGGAATGTTTTCTTATGTTATCATTTCTAGTGTTTTAAAACCTTTATGTTGTTACCCATCAACCTATCAGGCAATGGGAATTTATTGGGAAATTGCCATATGCCAAATGGTGTGTTAGGTGCCTTGAGAAATAGATAAAACTGCAAAATGCGGATGTTGTTTCTTTCTTTTTTTAAAAAAAAATTATTGATTTTTACAGAGAGGAAGAAAGAGAGATAGAGAGAAACATCGATGAGAGAGAAACATCGATCAGCTGCCTCTTGCACACCCTCTACTGGGGATGTGCCAGCAACCAAGGTACATGCCCTTGACCGGAATCGAACCTGGGACCTTACAGTCCGCAGGCTGACGCTCTATCCACTGAGCCAAACCGGTTTTGGCCGGATGTTGTTTCAAGGAGCCTTTTTCCCCCCTTTAATTTAGTGGGTGACATTGGTCAACATGATCATATAGGTTCCAGGTGTGCGTGTCTATGTTACAAGATCTGTATATTGCACGTGTGCCCACCCCCCAGAGTCAAATCTTCTGTCATTCAGGGAGCTTCATTTCGTTCATCTGTTCGTTTATTTCATCATTCAACTAATGCTTACTGAACACCCAGTGTGTGCCAGACACAAAAACTGGTTGAGGCAAAATAAACAGGACAAGTATACCTCAGGGAAGTCCCGTTGGAGATCAGAGACAGGACAAAACCTCTCAGAGGTAGGAGCTGGCACAGCCAGATTCCTGTCTCCCTCACAGGAGTCAGTCTTCTGGAGGCTTCTTTCACCTCTAATGTGATGGCAAAGCCTCCCTGACCTCACCCAGCCAGCACTGGGCTCCTCACATTGGAAGCACTTGTCAGAGTGAGAAGAAAGATGGCCGCATTGCTAAATGGAAGACTCCTCTTTGAAGGATCCTAGCCTTTGTGGCAAGGGAGCATCCTTGACAGCATAGATGTGCTGTGTATAAAAATGTAGCACCAGAAGTCCTGAAATAAATCTCACTTTCCAAAGACTTTTTCACATTTAACCCAGCATCCAGGATCATACATAACTATTCCTTAGTCATTCTTATTTAGCAGCCCACCAGATGGGTTCTCTCATTGTATTCCTCATCTACTGCTGCAATAGCAAACTACCCCACAACTTTGTGGCTAAAACAGCGCATAGCTGTTATGTCACAGTTTCTATGGCTCAGCCATTTGGGCAGGAGTAAGGTGGGTTCCCTGCCCCAGAGTCTCTCACAAGGTTGCAATGGAAGGGTTGGCAGGGTCCGGGGCCTCATTGGGAAGCTAGACTGGGGAAGGATTCCTGTCCCCCACATTTGAGGGACTGAGGGTCTCCGTGTTGGTCTGAGGCTGTTTTCAGTTCCTTGCCATGTAGGCCTCCCTGAAGTGAGCAGAGCTGCTCATGTCATCAAAACATACAACCCAAGCCTGGCCGGCCTGGCTCAGTGGCTGAGCTTCGACCTATGAACCAGGAGGTCACGGTTTGATTCCCGGTCAGGGCACATGCCCGGGTTGTGGGCTGGATCCCTATGGTGCGCTGTGCAGGAGGCAGCCGATCCATGATTCTCTCTCATCATTGATGTTTCTCTCTCTCTCCCTCTCTCACTTCCTCTCTGAAATCAATACAAATGTATTTTAAAAACATAAAAACATGCAACCCATGAAGGCCACAGAGACAATCTGCTAGCAAGATGGAAAGCATAATGTTACAGCCTAATAGAAAAGCAATATCTTCTCACCGTTAACATGGTCAATTAGGGAGCAGCAGGTTGCTCAAAGGGAGAAGATTGCACAAGGCAGTGAAATACGAGGAGGTGGGGATCATTGGGGGCCATCTTAGAAGCTGGATGGATAAATATTTTGTTCAGCAAACATTTATCACTCATCCAGCAGGTTTTCCCTAGGGTGCGACTGTGATCATAAGTGTCCCTTGTCCTTCAGGGCCTCACAGTCAGCTTGGGGACACGAGCATGTCAACCTCGAACTCGATTTTTCAAAAATATATTTGTATTGATTTTAGAGAGGAAAGGAGAGGGAGAGAGAACATCAATGATGAGAGAGAATCATTGATCGGCTGCCTCCTGCACACCCCCTACTAGGGATCGGGCCCTCAATCCAGACATGTGCCCTTGACCAGAATTGAACCCAGATCCTTCAGTCCGCAGGCCGATGCTCTAGCCACTGAGCAAAACTGGCTAAGGCTGGAACTCGCATTTAACATGGCCAATCTTATATTAGAGTCAGATCCAAAATCCAGTGAGAATATGGAAAAGAGGGATGTCTTTGTTCATGGTGGAACCCTCAATGGAAATGTCATTTGCTCTCACAGTTGAAAATGAATATAATGTCACTTCTACTGTGGAACTTTCTCTGATGCTCCTGCTTTTCCCCAATGAGATTCCCAGAAGAGGTGACATTTGAGATGGCTCTTAACAAACGAAGTGAGTAGGAATGGCTTTGGAAGTATAAAACACAGCATAATGAGAGGGACAGAGACATGGCACAGTGTGACACACTCCAGGAGCAATGGAACTACAATATCGCTAGAATGTTGGGGGTGTCATCAGGGATGGAGGATTGTTACAGCAAGAAATGAGTCTAGAAAGGTGAATAGGAGTCATATTAGGAAAAGAAGCTTGAATACTATACTATGGAGCTCGGGCTTGACTATACACTGAGTGGCCAGATTATGATGATCTCTGAACGCATAATAATCTGGTCACTCAGTGTATATTCTATATAATAAAAGGCTAATATGCAAACTGTCCCCTCGACCAGGAGTTCGACCAGCAGGCAGGCCGGCCAACCACCCATGTCCCCTCCCCCTGGCCAGGCTGGTCAGACCCCACCCATGCACGAATTCATGCACCGGGCCTCTAACATATATATATTGAGTGGCCAGATTATTATGTGTTCAGAGATCATAATAATCTGGCCACTCAGTGTATAAGAAGCAGAGGGCCCCCGAAGGTTTCTAATTAATAGAATAATGTAGTGAAAGGAACTGTCGAAGCAGGATAGAGCATTTACTGGAGATACCTGATAGGAGGCAGAGATAATGTTGCAGGGAGTGTTGATAATGACGTAAAATAAGCTATAGGACCAAGAAGGCCATGGAGATGGAATGTTCAAACTCAGCAGATGTTTTAGGACTAGAATTGACAGGATTATCAGATTCATGCATGGATTTAGAGGCTATTGTGCTGAGTGAAATAAGGCAGACAGAGAAAGACAAATGCCATGTGATTTCACTTATACGTGGAATCTAAACAAGATGAACAAATAAAACAGAAACAAACCCATAGATATAGAGTTCAAACTGATGGTTGGCAGATGGATGGGGACTGGGTGAAAACGATAAAGGGCTTAAGAAGTACAAATGGGAAGTTACAAAATAGTCATGGGTATGTAAGGTGCAGCATAGGGATATAGTCAATAATCCTATATAATAAAACCCTAATATGCAAATCAACTGAACGGCAGAACGACCGGTCGCTATGACGTGCACTGACCACCAGGGGGGCAGCTCCTGCGTTGAGCATCTGCCCCCCTGGTGGTCAGTGCGCTCCCACTGCTCAGCCAGAAGCTGGGCTCATGGTTGGCGAGCACAGTGGCGGTGGCAGGAGCCTCTCTTGACTCCACTGCAGGCAGGCGGTAAGAAGCAAGGGGTCCCAGACTGCAAGAGCCCTGGACTGCGAGAGGAATGTCTGACTGCCAGCTTAGGCCCGATCAGGCAGACATCACCCGAGGGGTCCCAGACTGCGAGAGGGTGCAGGCCAGGCTGAGGGACCGCCCCCCAAGTGCACGAATTTCGTGCACCAGGCCTCTAGTATTGTAATAATTATGTATGGGGCCAGGTTGGTACTAGATTTATTGGGACGATCACTTTGTAAATTGTGTGCCTAACCACTATTCTGTACGCCTGAAACTAATATAATATTGAATGTCAACTGTAATTGTAAAATAAAAAATTTAAAGAATAAAAAAAGAGTTATGTGAAATGAAGGCAGCATATGGAAGAGCTAAGGATTTCTCTGGAAATTTTATACCAAAACAAGAATAGCGTCTCAAAAGAGGGAGCATATCTTATTTGACTTGCAGATGGCATGGAGTAACCTCAATATTTTAATGATACCTGGTACTTGCTGGGTGGTACTCAATGGCCAGACAGGTGAGTGGAAGGCTGATGGATGGATGGGTACATGGGTGGATGACTGTACGGATAGTGATGTTAAACGTTCAAGAAAATACAGGAGAGAAATCAGTGTTGGGGATGGAGAGAATGGGTAGGAGGAGGCAATAGAACCCTGGAAACTGTTAAGAGAGCAAGTAGAAAATTAACCCAGGTTTCGTCTGGGTAATCCATGGCGTTGATAGTTTTCATCAGCAATGTATTATTCCTTCTGCTTCAGCACGTTTTAAGAAAGAGTAGTTTCTTTAGAGAACAGAACTCTGTGCAAATCATATCACCATGTTGGAAACTATCGCATTTCTTCCTCAGCACTTTATACTAAAACAATATGCAAAGCACTATGGGACTGGCCACTGCCGCTGTTTAGCAGCTCTTCCATTTCAGTAAGGGACATGGGAATACTGAAAATATTTTCCAAAAACTCAATCAAAAGTTCCTTCCTTCCATACCCTACCCCAAGCTCGCCTTTAACTTCCCATCAATAGTATGATCATGCCTCTCAGCAATTCTCATGTGTCTTGGACGTCAGATTTCCCGAATCAGTGCTTCTCCAGCTGGAAAGTGTACCACCTGGAAATCCAGTGAAAGTGCGGGTTCTGCTTTTGAAGTCCGGGGTGGGGCCCGCGAGTTTCTCTTTCTAACAACTTCCAGGCAGTTCTGCTGCTGCTGCTGCTCCGTGGTCCGCGCTGTGAATGGCAAGGCCGTGAAGGTATTCAATGTTGGTGACTTGGCTATCATCACTGTTGTTGTTGACACAGTGAGGTTGTCAGCTGCCTGTCAATCCAACATTTCATTTACCTTCTGTTCTTGGGCACAACCTCCCTGGGCGATTCTTTATTATCTCTCCCTTCCCTGCTGCCTCCAGCTCCTCTGACTTCATAATAATATTGAGGGTAGCCCCCGTGTGCCGTCTTCTTCCTCCTGCTGATCTCTAATGAAGCTATCAACGCTGGCCTCATCCCTCCCCCTGCGTTCCCCACCATCTCGCAGCTTAATGTTTTGTTTACGGACCTTTGATGTAGTCATTAGTCTCTTGTTCCTTGAAGTCTTTGAGCATCCACAAACAATCAAGGTTCAGTGGTCAGCCATGAAGTCCAGTTTTGGAGTATGAATTTGGGATCCGATCATTTTTGCAGTGTGGGGAAGGTCAGCATTGTGTGCAAACAAACAAATGAGGAAAGCAGCCGGCCTGGGTCACGGGGGAATGTTGGCTTAGCTTGAAACAAGGCAGCTGGAGCGGAACCCTTCTACTAAATAATTGCATGACCTTGATCTAAGCGCTTAGCCTACCTGAGCCAGTGTTCTGTCAGCTGTAAAATAGTACATTACATTTAAATGATCGCTATGGTCTATTAAAATCAATTATGCAGAGGCGGGTCTAGCCTTATGTCTTCATTATGTGTCTGAACTAGAAAAGAGGTTCCTAACCCGAGGTTCATGGATCTCCAAGAACTCTGGCTAGAATTCAGAGTCTGTGAACCTTCATTGGATGGATGGTGTGGCATTCCATTCCTGCTTTCACTCATTCCTCACTGGCGGTGAACATTTTCTTCAATCAGGAATATAAACAACGGACTGGTGTAGTATTTGCAGTGCCTGGTCACCAATAGAAACCACAAAGATAGTTTGTTTATGTCACATTATTATTTTTGTACATATCATTTCTCTTTTAAAAAAATATTTTTTATTGATTTCAGAGAGAAAGGGAGAAGGAGAGAGATAGAAACATCAATGATGAGAGAGAATCATGGATCGGCTGCCTCCTGCACGCCCCACACTGGGGATCGAACCCACAACCTGGGCATGTGCCCTGATCGGGAATCAAACTGTGACCTCCTGGTTCATAGTTCGACACTCAACCACTGAGCCATGCCGGTCAGGGCATATCAAAATATCCTGATGCTCACCACTAGTGCCAAGTGTTGGTGCTTCTTAGACCCTCAACTGCATCTTCTCATTGAACATGCAATCAAGAAGCACATCTATTACTGTAGGCCTGTGCTTGTCAGTAGGGAAAGATTTCACCCCAGGGACCATTCGACAGGGTATTTTTTAAATTCCTAATATGCACATAAATTTATTTACATTTCAACTAAAAATGAAAAAACTAGACCAGTCGCTCCATGATATACTTCATCTGGGAGTTACAATTATCATCTTAATGGGCCCAATTTTCTTTACTCTTCCTGGCCATACAACAGCAAATCTGCGCCAATGCCTTAACCAAGAGCTAGTCATTCGGTGGTTTTGAGTCTCTCGTTTATTTCTGTTCTCAATTCTTGAGCTTCGTAGGCTTGAGAGATGCCCGGGCCCTCTCAGGAAGGCGAATGTGGTGTCAGGTACTGAGATGCCTTTTGAGCAACGGTCACAGCTGGGTGTTGAAACTGGCATAGACATCCAACTGGTTGTTCCCATCCCAGCTGCCGTTTCATCGGATGAAATCGGGATGTTGCCATGCCATCATGTCGGAGATTTTGTATAACCAGCAATTTCAGCCAGGGACTCAGCAGATCCTTCTCAGGAACCTTCTAATGGGGTGTCCTAACCCTATAGGCCCAGCTGCTGTTGGTGAGCCTACAGCTTTATAGGAGTGTGGGCATGTACCCCAGCTTCCCGGAGTTGAAATATATAGACACTGAGTGGCCAGATTATTATGATCTCTGAACGCATAATAATCTGGCCACTCAGTGTATATCCTATAGAATAAAAGGCTAATATGCAAATTGTCCCCTCGACCAGGAGTTCGACCAGCAGGCAGGCCGGCCAACCACCCATGTCCCCTCCCCCTGGCCAGGCTGGCCAGACCCCACCCATGCACGAATTCATGCACCGGGCCTCTAATATATATCTCTATATATATACTGAGTGGCCAGATTATTATGCGTTCAGAGATCATAATAATCTGGCCACTCAGTGTGTATCCTATATAATAAAAGGCTAATATGCAAATTGTCCCCTCGACCAGGAGTTTGACCAGCAGGCAGGCCGGCCAACCGCCCATGTCCCCCCCTCCCCTGGCCAGGCTGGCCCCCACCCATGCCCGAATTCATACATTCAGAGATCATAATAATCTGACCACTCAGTGTGTGTGTGTGTGTGTGTGTGTGTGTGTGTGTGTGTGTGTGTATATATATATATAAAACCTAATTTTTCTTTGCCTCCCAAAACACTGCAAATTGCACCCATATTAATCACGGGATTGGATTTTGCAGTTTTGCTTCTATATTAATATAAATGTCCTTTCTGTGTAAATTTAAGATTCTCGAACGTGGCAAAAATATTGCTTCTTTTATATTCTCAGGACCCCCCATGTCCTAGGATAGTTCAATCTGATGCTGCAAGTTCTTTAGCTGGCTGTCTAGCCTGTCACCACAACTTGTAAGGCTCCTTAATAGCACCCCGAATCACAGAATTTTGTTGATTCTAGATATGTCCTCCTTGGCTCCTCCAAACTCAGCCCTTCCCCCCGGATCAGCTACAGGGTAAGCGCTCTTCTCATTCAGGCCTTCTGTCATCAGGGTCAAAGTGTAAGGGACATCCGACGTCTCTCCGGATGATGTGTGCCCTCGGGCAGTCCCAGTGAACAACATACGCAAAAGGGTAACCCACAAGATTTCCAAAATTCCCTCCAATGGGCTTAACTCCCTGGGGAACTGTGTGGCTTGGCTTGCCAGATGGGGAGATGGGCTCTGTGTGCTACTTTCAGGAGCCCACACGACTGTGGCCTAAGCCACAGCCCCCCACAATGCAGATTCATTTGGGAAGAGCAATGGAATGGCGTTTAATGGTGAACTACAAGGTGACGGGCAGGGAGGAGGGGAAGATGGCATGGAGTAATCTTCCTTGCACTTCAGCCCATGCGCCAGCCCTTCATCAAAGCATGCCTTCCACTTGAGGGCTCCATAGCTTAAGGGAGATTTGCAAAACAGGCACATCTTGAAAGCAGGAATGAAAACTCCTTAATTATCAGTTAGCTGCATGACTTAATTGTGCAATAGTTAGGTGTTCTGTTTAAAACCACTGCAAGTAACAGCTGGAGGGTGGAGGGAGGGTGAGAAAGGTAACTAGAGAAAGGCATCATTTAAAAAAATTATAAATAAAATTTATTGATTTCAGAGAGGGAGGAAGCAGGAGAGAGATAGAAACATCAGTGATGAGAGAATCATTGATTGGCTGCCTCCTGCACGCCCCACACTGGGGATTGAGCCCGCAATCCGGGCATGTGCCCTGATTGGGAATCTAACCGTGACCTCCCGGTTCATAGGTCCATGCTCAACCATGAGCCACACTGGCCAAGCGAGAAAGGTGCCATTTAAAACCATCACTTTGAGCTGCAGTTCCAGTTTGTCTATGAGCGAGTTGTTCAAATTGTGGAATATCATTTTCTAATGAATTTTAGTTGTATGGGAGCCATCACTTGGTGAGCTGTATTGTATTCTAAATTGTGAGAGTTTTATTTCTTGCCAACAGCCTTTATTCCTGTTCTCTTTCTAGGCCACAGGCAGTTCTATTGCTGTCTGTGCTCATGACCAGAATGTTTTCCAATTGCTAATTTGTAAGCCAGAAATTGGAACGCGGAATGTACTTTTTCCATAGATACCATGTTAAAAATGGCAGCAAAATTCCAGGCTATCCCACAAAAGATACTTCGTTAACGTATAATTTAGCGATAGCTGGGAATATGGAGAGTTTGTTCCATATATTTCCCATGTGGCAATCAATTATGATTCCTTCATTTCAATTCTGTTGCCCCAGAGGCACACATGGCAGATGGGCCCACCCAGGAGACACTGTGGAGCCAGATCCAGCTGAGCCCTTTCCCGCACTGACCGCACTCTCTGCCACCACCCCTGAATCACGTGATTGTGGTGGGTGCAATGCACATATGACAACCAGAGCAGTAATAGCCCAGCCGGCATGGCTCAGAATCAACCTGTGAACCGGGAGGTCACGGTTTGATTCCCAGTCAAGGCACATGCCTGGGTTGCACGCTCCATGCCCACTAGGGGTTGTGCAAGAGGCAGCCAAGCAATGATTCATCACTGATGTTTCTCTCTCTCTCTCTCTCTCTCTCTCTCTCTCTCTTCCCCCCTTCCTCTCTAAAATCAACAAAAAATATATCTATTTTAAAAAGAGGAATAATAGCCCTGACTGGTTTGGCTCAGTGGATCTGAGGGTCCCAGGTTCGATTCCAGTCAAGGGCATGTACCTTGGTTGCGGGCACATCCCCAGTAGGGGGTGTGTAAGAGGCAGCTGATCAATGTTTCTCTCTCATTGATGTTTCTAACTCTCTATCCCTCTCCCTTCCTCTCTGTAAAAAATCAATAAAATATATTTTTAAAAAAAGAGGAATAATAAAAAAGGTGAATGTTTATTAAAGGGTCCTTATGTGTTCTTCAGTGATTAAGTCACCCTTGCCACAACGCTGCCACGTGGTGCTACCTCCCATTTTACAGTTGAGGAACTGGGCATGAAGATGTTAAGTGGCTTGCCCAACCAAGGTCATACAGCTGGCAAGTGGCAGAACCAAACCTAACCCAACCTGTGCCGTAGCTGGTGTGGCTCAGTCTGTTGGGTGTGGCCTGTGCACGGAAGGGTTGCGATTCGATTTCTGGTTAGGGCACATGCGGGCTCAATGCTGGGTAGGGGGCATGCAAGAGGCAGCTGATTGATGTGTGTGTGTGTTTTTTTTTTCGCTTTCCCTCTCCCTTTCTCTATCTCTCAAAAAAATAAAATAAAAAATCAACACACCCAAGTAGTTTGATTCCAGAAGCCATACTCTTAGCCACCGGAGTGCAGGAGACACCTAACTGCAGCCCCACCTCCTGTTACTATAAGGTGTGCAAACTAAGACTGCTTTTACCGTTTCGAAGGGTTTGGAGGGAATGAAGAATAATATTTTTTGCCTGGCTGGTATAGCTCAGTGGTTGAGCATCAACCCAGGAATCAAGAGGTCACAGTTTGATTCCTGGTCAGGGCACATGCCTGCTCGATCCCCAAGAGGGGACGTGCAGTAGGCAGCCCATCAATGATGTTTCTCTCGCATCATTGACCTTTCTATCTCTCTCTCCCTCTCCCTTCCTCTGTTTCTAAAAATCAAATAAAACATATTTGTGACATGTGAAAATGATATGAAATTTAAATTCCAGTGTCCATAAAGAAACACAGAAGCATGGAACAGGCTGGAGAATTTCAGAGGGATAGTGGGGAGAGTGGGTAGGTCGGGAAAGATTAACGGGAAACTCATACTATGCATAGTCAGTCCCTGGACACAGACAATAGTGTGGTGAAGGCCTGGAAGGGGGCGGATGCAGAGTGGAGGGTTCAATTGCAAAAAAAAGAAAAAAAAAAGAAAGGGGACATCTGTAATACTATCTATATATATAAAAGGCTAATATGTAAAGTGTCCCCTTGAGAGTTCAACCGGGAAACCAGGGCTTCTACCGCTTGCTATGGCACACGCTGACTACCAGGTGGTGGTGCGAAATGAAGTAAGGCCCTGGCTGGCAGCTGGCAGCTGGGGAAGGAAGGCCCTGGTCGGCAGCCAGAAGGCCCCGATCGGCCCTGTTCACCGGCCCGGCTTAGGGACCTACCCATTCATGAATTTCGTGCACTGGGCCTCTAGTCAACAATAGAGATAAGTTTAAAACATAGTCTTATTGGAAAACAGCCACACCTATTCCTGTACATATTATCTATAGCTGCTTTGGGGTCGAAATTGCAGAGGCGATTTGACCCTGTGGCTTCCAAAGCTTAAACCACTATCTAGCCCTTTCCGGAAATATGCCAATATCTGCTCTAGTGCATGAAAAGCTGTCAGGCCCAGTGTCCATCTTTCTGTAAATCCTCAATAAATGTTGGCATTTGGAAAAACAAATTCGTCTCCCTCTCAGTGCTGGAGTTGATGCTGTAACTCCAGGGTTTCCGCTGCAAAGTCAAGGTTCTTGCATTCAGAAGATCCCCCCCCCACCCCCGCCCAGACAGCCCAGTCCCCAGTTTCAGGACCCCTGTGGCATCCCCTGCTTTCAAGACCCCCACCCCCACTGCCTCAAGGTCAGGGTTCGATGAAAGGTTTTGTACTGGAGGTTTTGCTTGTATATGTGGAAGCCAGAGTGACAGCAGTTCCCATGACATTGACTAGTGAGGCCCCCAGGCAGACCAGCAGCATCTTCTGGAGGGTTAGGAGGTGGGGAGAGCAGAATGACTGAATCCAGCTGCCTCGAATGGGCTGAAGGTATCAACAGCAAGGGGTACTTGGGAACCTTAACATTCTTAACCAGTGTCCTCCCAGCCTTTAGGACTGGATCTCTAGAATCGAGGATCTTAACATCCAGCAGAAGTGGTATGAACAAGTGAGAGGCTCTGGCACATGTGTGCTTGGAGATGATACAAAAATACGCAGAGGAGCATTTCCATAGCAAAAACCTGGTCATATCCTAAATGTTGATAGGCAGGAGAATAAATAAATTTTGCTTATTCCATTGCCTTCTTCCAATGTTTACTCAACTGATACATTATCAAAGAGACCTACCCTGTCACACACATACACATACACGGAAGGGGGCCAGCTGAAGGTGAAATACATGGCTCCTGTGGCCAGTGTGGAACAAGGCTCGCTCACAGTTGTCCCAACTGAGGGGCAGGTGTCCAGTGCAGGGTTTTCTTACTGATGGAAGGAAGAGTCCTAGGAAGCACTGACACGTTGGCACCTCTTTGTGCTGCTGTCAAGCTGAGGTGCCCCTGTTGCCGGAATAAACACCCTTAGGCAGAAAATCCTAGGCTTGTAGAGTGAAGGTCAGAGACCTGGGGTGGATTGTCAACTGCTATTGCTACCTTCCAGCTGGAGGTGATGGTGACATCACCCTTGACCTCTGCTCTTCTGAGATGGAGAACTTGCCCAAGTCCCCTAAGACACTGCTCTAGACAGAGATGAATAGACTCCCTAAGCCCCAAGCCTCTACACTCAGGCATGTTCACTGAAATTTAGTAAAATAGCCCCGGCCAGTGTTGTTCAGTTGGTTGGGCATCGTCCCATGTAACAAAGGGTTGCAGGTTCGATTCCCGGTCTGGTCAATGCCTGGGTTGCATGATCCCCAGTAGGGGTCATGCAAGAGGGAGCTGATCAATGTTTCACTGCCGCATCTCTCCTTCTTCCTTCCTCTTTCTCTCTAAAAATCAATAAAAATATTTTGTAAAAAAAATAGCATAATATGCCTGACTGGCGTGGCTCAGTGCTTGAGCATCGACCTATGAACCAGGAGGTCATGGTTGGATTCCCGTTCAGGACACATGCCCGGGTTTCAGGCTCAATCCCAGTGGGGTGTGCAGGAGGCAGCCAATCAATGAATCTCTCTCATCATTGATGTTTCTATCTCTATCTTCCTCTCCCTCTATGAAATCAATAAAAAATATTTTAAACAATTAGCATAATAATATTTCATGTCAGATGTTATTGACCCCTGTCTCAACCAAATGTATTGCAATGAAATAACACTGCCTTGAGCTCTATACATTGCCACTCTCTTGCGTTCCCCCAAGATAAACTTTTAAAAAAATAATATCAAAGTAAATGGATGAAAGAACTTACATAGTTATTATTTATAAGCCAATTATCAAGAGTTCTGAAAACTCCATGGCCTAAATTTACTGTTTAAATATGATATTAATAAAATATGTAAAATGCTTCAACTAAAAGAAAAAGAAAATAATTCATTCCCGTTGGCCCAGTGGTAGTACATCAAAGAATATATCCTTTGAATAGAATCATGAATGTAACATGATTTATGTATAAAAATAATCATTGGGATATTTTTAACAATAGAGAAAATTGAAAGCACTTAATTCCCAACCTTGCCATAAACATTAAATATATTATGTTATAGACATATTACTGCTGTTTTCTACCATTGAAATTCTTTTTATAAAGAATGCTAAATATTTGGCAATGTTTATGGCAAAATGATAAGGGATAAAGAAATATATAGGAAGTATGATTTCATTAATTTATACAAAATGTTTCAACAGAGAAAATACTGGAAAATAATGAAAAAATTAACAGTGGGCTGTAGGAAAATGGGTGATTTTTAAAAAATGTATTATTTTTCTGCAGTGATCAGGTATCACATTTGCAATAACAAAGTCTACTTGAAAAATTAAGTTGGCAGAGGACAAGTTAATTTGTCAAAAAACAGAGGGGATTCTAAATGACAGGAATAAATAGACTTTTAATGAAAGACTCTGGGATCAGAGGTTCTAACTGCAGTGTGTTTATTGTAATGACCTGGATATAAATCACCGTTGGGTGATTAAAAATTGTCAAAGGTAGATTACAGGAATTTTAAGTCACTCTCATAATTATGATCTTCATAAACTTCTGAGCATCTTTATTTACCATATATGTCCTTATTAATTCTAAAATAAGGGAAATGTGGACCATAAGATTCTGTTTGTCACATCATTATTTAGTTTCTTTTTTCAATTTTTATTTATTGATTTTAGAGAGAGAGGAATGGGGGGGGGGGAGACAGAGAGAGAGAAATATCAATGTGTTGTTCTACTTATTTATGCATTCATTGGTTGACTCTTGTATGTGTCCCAACCTGGGATTGAACTCATGACCTTGGCGTATGGGGACGACACTCCAACCAACTGAGCCACCCGGCCAGGGACATTTATTAATTTCTTAGTGTTGATATCCTGAAATGAAATTTTGCCCTGTGGTTTTATTGCCCTTCTGTGTTGTTATTATTGAAATGCAAGATGTCTGAAAGGTATTGCTTTACTAAATTGTAACTAATGAAGAAATCTTATTGATAAGCTGGGTATTGTAGGATGGGGTGCAGGGGTGGTTTAAATGGAAAGGATTTTATTGGGGAAACTAGAGGCCCAGTGCACAAAAATTCATGCACTCAGCAGGGAGGGGGGTCCCTCAGCCCGGCCTGCACCCTCTCGCAGTCCGCGACCCCTTGGGGGATGTCCACCTGCCAGCTTAGACCTGTTCCCCGGGGGATCGGGCCTAAGCTGGCAATCTGACATCCCTCTGGCAGCCCAGAGCCCTCGGGGGATGTCTGACTGTGGCTTAGGCTGTAGAGGAGGCAGGAGAGGCTCTCGCCACGGCCACTGCACTCCCAGCATCAGCCCGGCTTGTGGCTGAGCAGAGCTTCCCTGTGGGAGTGCACTGACCACCAGGGGGCAGCTCCTGCATTGAGAGTCTGCCCCCTGGTGGTCAGTGCATGTCATAGCAACAGGTCGTTCCAGGTCATTCTGCCATTAGGGTCAATTTGCATATTATCCTTTTATTATATAGGATTATACCCTTATAAGGGTTTTAAAGAGGGCCTTCTTTTACTAGTTTACACATGCAGCTGTCCACATTATGCTCTCATACCTTATGCCATTCAATTATTGCAACATGGTGGTTTGATCCTTTCTGAAATCTATGACTCAGATACATTTACTTTCCCAAAGTCCTGTAGCTGTTAAATGCTAGTCTTGCCTCATATCTAATTATATAAAATTGTGCTTCTCAACTGTTTGGCAACATGTCAACATGATTCCATCCAGTATCACTCCAATAGGCCTAACAGAATTCTACATTCTATTGTACCTTCGTTCTCATTAAAGAATGCCATTAAATCATGGCATCCCTTTTCTCCACCTCTCTGTGGATTACTTGAATGAGAAGTAATTTACTGGGAATTAATAGGCAACTGGCCACCTAGTCTAGAGCAGTGGTCACCAACTGGTGGTCTGCAGACCACTGGTGGTCCATGAGGTCTGAAAGGTTGGCGACCACTGGTCTAGAGCCATGGTCGGCAAACTGCGGCTTGAGAGCCACATGCGGCTCTTTGGCCCCTTGAGTGTGGCTCTTCCACAAAATACCACAGCCTGGGCGAGTCTATTTTGAAGAAGTGACATTAGAGGAAATTTAAGTTTAAAAAATTTGGCTCTCAAAAGAAATTTCAATTGTTGTACTGTTGATATTTGGCTCTGTTGACTAATGAGTTTGCCGATCACTGGTCTAGAGCATGGCAGATGCTCAACACTCGAAAGGATAGTAGACAAGTTTAGGTCTTGTCTGGTTGAACAGGCAGAAGGTGTTGGTTTACAGCTTGTAATGTGTCTGTTACACCATCATGTCAGGCCACGCGTAGGTTGGCCAAGTGGCTGGCTCTTGCTAAGCCTGTAATGGGAGGTCAGGATTAGGCTGGTGAAAAAAGCAAGTAAGGCCCATGACAGGAAGGGGCTTGAGCCTTCATCATAGGCTTCTCAAGGAGGCTGCTCAGCACCATGGACAGTTCCCAGGTGAGACAATGCTTCTGAAGGAGACTGGTTTCCTTAGTGTCCCAGGTAGCCTTTTTTTTTTTTTTTAAATTTATCTTTTATTGTTGAAAGTATTACAGATGTCTCCATTCCCCTTCCTCTCTCTTCCCGCCCCCTCCCCAGGCCTTCACTGCACTATTGTCTGCGTCCATGGGTTATGTATATAAGTTCTTACAAAATAAGCTTTCTTCTGAAGAGTCTACATACATGAGTTCCCAGATTAGTAGATAGATTAGTAGATAGAAAAGCTGTCACCTCTAGCCAGGATAAAGAAGGATTCCATGAATTTTGGTACGGTGGGGGACATATGTCCTTATGGTCCCCCTACAGCTTCTCTCTCCTGGGTCAGCTCCGAAGTACTAACAACCCTCCCTCTTTTTAAGTTTTTGAGAGGAAAGAAATGTCATTTATTTCACAAGTCTGATTTCTTCAGTGTACCTATTTAAAAACTCTATTTATTGTATCAGTATTGATTGTTCTTAATTTCCAATAAAATAAGATTAGTCAAATTGTAGATCCCTTTCATTTATATTCTACAATTGTAATTAATGTACTCTTCCTTACTTAATTCTCAAAATGAGTTTCTATTTTGTATCAATTCTCTGTAACACAAAAGCCGAGTATGTATCCACATAGATGGGCTGGTTTGTTCTGCATCTGGTTGAGAAAATAGAAGTTCTGAATTGGAGCTACAGAAACACTGAATGCGCTGCACGCTGCCAGGTCTAATGACCATTGCTGGCAGTATCCAGACGCCAATAGGCCATTTCCCAAAGTGTGTTCTACTGAACACTGTCCAACCAAAAGCTCTGGAAAAGCAAATGGGTCCAAGAAAGAGAAGTTTGGAAAAGTCTCCCTTACCTGCTACTTTTTTTGGAGAATCACAATGCTCATCAGCATCTTATGTTCTGAGTAAAGAAAGCGAGTGCATGCTGTTCAACCCAGCATTTTCCAAAACCTAGAACCTTTTTGTTGTTGTTGAATTAGGGGTAACCATTAGCATCTCCTCGATCTACTATTTACCACAAAATGCTCAGATACCGTTGAGGGGACTAATGCATAGAATGCATTAAGTTAGTGAGATTTAGCCTGAGGATCTATGAGTTTTATTACCCTAGCTTAAGTATTTACATTTGTGACAGGGCTAATTTTAGTTAGGAATAAGCGAACTCGTACTGATGTATTTCTGAAATAGAGCACTTTGGTACTTCAGGAAATATTTTTCAAGCAGGGAAGTAGTTGAAAGTAGCAGGTATAGCCTGGCCAATGTGGCTCAGTGGTTGAACCAGGACGTCACAGTTGGATTCCAGGTCAGGGCGCATGCCTTGGTTGTGCACTGGATCCCCAATAGGGGGCGTGCAGGAGGCAACTGATCAATGATTCTCTCTCATCATTGATGTTTCTATCTCTCTCTCCCTTTCTCTCTAAATCAAAAATGTTTTTACGAACCTAGAAAATTGATAGACAATGCATTCTATTAATATTCTAGAGGAGAGTTCCATGTTTGGTATAGAAAATAATCATGCTGAAGTGTTAAAAATGTCTCGGACTAAACTGATTCCTAATGACCTTAAAAATGTAAGCATCTCCTGTGAAGAATAAAACTTCTGAATATTTAAAAACAACAACTACAACAAGAGCATTCTATCTGATATTTTCCGCCGGAGGAGTGGAATGATTTATTTTGGGTTCACTGAGGTGCGCTGTGGAATATTGCAGAGCAGCGTGCCAAGCGCAGGAACCGAGGACTGTGCTTGCAGCTTCTACTTTGAAAGCAGTTTTCCAACTCATTTGTTTAAAGGTATTCATTTTCTGAGCCAAATGATGTAGCAAAAAAAAAAAATTGTTCACTCTATATACACAGCACTTTTTTTTTCCCCCTTTGGGGCCTAGGGTGCAGAAGATTGATTTCATAAAATGTACTCCTCAATTCATACACATATATACATCTGTGTATGTCTATGTGTACTCTCTCTGTTCCAGTTTATGTAAGTATATATGGATAGTGTATATATTCTAATATTATCACATATTAATACCCTTTTTATTATGTGTAAATATATATGAATGTGTATAATATACATATAGTATATCAGATACATATGTGCTTAGGTGAATATATCTTATCTAATAAAAGAGTAATATGCAAATTGACCATTCACTCCAACACACAAGATGGCTGCCCCCATGTGGACACAAGCTGGCCGCCACAAGATGGCCAGCAGGGGAGGGCAGTTGGGAGGGACCAGGCCTGCAAGGGAGGGCAGTTGGGGTGACCAGGCCAGCAGGGGAAGGCAGTTAGGGGTGACCAGGCTGGCAGAGGAGGGAAGTTGGAGGCGACCAGGCCTGCAGAGAAGGGCAGTTGGGGGGACTCAGGCCTGCAGGGGAGGGCAGTTAGGGGTGACCAGGCCTGCAGGGGAGGGCAGTTAGGGGTGACCAGGCCTGCAGGGGAGGGCAGTTAGGGGTGACCAGGCCTGCAGGGGAGGGCAGTTAGGGGCAAACAGGCTGGCAGGGGAGCAGTTAGACATCAATCAAGCTGGCAGGGGAGTGGTTAGGGGGAGATCAGGCTGGCAGGCAGAAGCGGTTAGGGGCAATCAGGAAGGCAGGCAGACAAGCAGTTGGGAGCCAGCAGTCCTGGATTGTGAAAGGGATGTCCGACTGCCCGTTTAGGCCAGATCTTACTGGGATTGGGCCTAAACGGGCAGTCATACATCCCTCAAGAGGTCCCAGATTGGGGAGGGTGCAGGCTGGGCTGAGGGACCCCCCCCCCCTGCACAAATTTCGTGCACCGAGCCTCTAGTGTATATATATTTCATTTCACTCTCTCCCAGGGAGACACTAGAGCTGTTGAGTCAAATTTCTCTTCTTGAAACTTACTTGAAATGTTTTTTTTCTCTTTACACTTATGTCACCAACTCAATTTACACTCAGGTTCCTTTCTTTCCTTTTGCTTTTATTTGTTGATAAAATGCTTTTACAATTTAATCTTGTTCTATAACTACTTTACCTTTTTACCTGGTTCCAAAGTGAAACTACAAAGTAAAATGTATTCAGAGAAGGCAAAAATTTACCCCTTCCTCTCCACCTTGTTCAGTTTCTGCCTCAAAGGTAGTAAAGTTTTGCTTCATTTTTTCTAGTTTTTATTCTATCCTCCCCTTGTTTTTTGGACATGAGCATGTATATGTATATGTCTGTGTGTCTGTCCCGTTTTGATGGTAAACGGTAGCCTACAAAATATGCTTTACTCCACCATGTTTTTCTTTTCTTTTTCTTTCTTTAATTTTAATGTTTTTAATCTATTTTATTGATTTTTTTTTATAGAGAAGAAGGGAGAGAGATAGAGTTAGAAACATCGATCAGCTGCCTCCTGCACACCTCCTACTGGGGATGTGCCCACAACCCAGGTACATGCCCTTGACCGGAATTGAACCTGGGACCTTTCTGTCTGCAGGCTGACCCTCTATCCACTGAGCCAAACCAGTTAGGGCCCCACTGTGTTTTTCGATTTGCAGCTATATGAGCAATGCTCACTCCATGTTCCAGCTGCAGAGATTCTGATGGGCATCTGTATTGTTTCGGGGCTACTCTACACAGTGCCATACAGCACTGCCATCATGAGATCATCCATATTCTCCAATGTACATCGCGTCCTCTGCTTTTAACGGCAGCAACATCCTCCATGTAGTGTAGCCATCACGCTAGTCTTTCCTCTAGTCCTGTCTTCACTATGGCCTTCAACCCCCTGCCCCTCCCCCAGGTCCCCAGGTCCTTCCCTCACCACCACCCCCCCCCCAAAAAGATGCAGAGGGCACTGTCCTTACAGCTGGTGTCTTAGTTGTGCCCAGCTTCTTCTTGAAGGAAGCATTTCAGGAGCAGCTTCTATGTAATTTAAGTATTAAAAACAGCTGTCCTTTTATTTTTTTTAAAAATATTTTTATTGATTTCTGAGAGGAAGGGAGAGGGGAGAGAGATAGAAACATCAATGATGAGAGAGAATCATTGATCAGCTGCCTCCTGCACGCCCCACACTGGGCATGTGCCCTGACTGGGAATCAAACCTAGAACCGTGACTTCCTGGTTCAAAGGTCAACACTCAACCACTGAGCAACACCAAGCAGGCAAAACAGCTGTGCTTCTTATCAATGACCGGAGTTTGTCTGATAGACAGCATGAGTTCTGTACATGGCTAGATTTCCCTGGGTGTTTGCTTCCAGAAAGTTTAGTCCCAAATTCATGACCCACTCATAGTAAGTACATCAACTACATGGTTGTATTGTTTTCTTGTTTTCCAAAACTCATTTTTTAAAATCAACATTATTGTGGGCATAATTTTTTAAGAGATCAGCTCATTCTAGTTCTGCAAAGCTCAGTCTTGCAGCAACATGGCTAGTTTGTATGCAGGCCATGTCAGCATCTTAGAAGGACATAGCAAATATATCACGCTATTCCATTTAAGAGGATGTTTATAAACGTCAGTGCCCTTGAAAAATGATTCTAACTACAGCTTTCCAAAAAGCCTGTGAAGCTCATTTCCCCACACCCATGACGTTTTGAGGGGCTTCTTTGAATGAAATAGTCACCTGATTCAAGAAGCAGGGAGTTGCCCAGCCGGTGTTGCTCAGTAGTTTAGCATCGACCCAGGAACCAAGAAGTCCCAGGTCAGGACACATGCCCGGGTTGGGGGCTTGATCCCCAGGAGGGGGCATGTGGGAGGCGGTCAGTCAACGATTCTCTGTCATCATTGATGTTTCTGTCTCTCTCTCCCTCTCCCGCTCTCTCTAAAAATCAATAAAAATATATTTTTAAAAGAGAAACAGTGGGTTCAGGGGGTTTATACAGGAAACTATAAATCCTGAAAGGCAGAGCCCTGCTTCATCATTTTCTATCTTAGGGGGAAAAACAGAAGTTATCTTTGCATTTTATCTTTAGTGTTGTGCTTGTATTTGTATATATCTTTTAAAATATATTTTATTGATTTTTTACAGAGAGGAAGGGAGAGACACAGAGAGTTAGAAACATGGATGAGAGAGAAACATCAATCAGCTGCCTCCTGCACACCCCCTACTGAGGATGTGCCCGCAACCAAGGTACATGCCCTTGACCGGAATCAACCCTTCAGTCCACAGGCTGATGCTCTATCCCCTGAGCAAGACCAGTCAGGGCTTGCATTTGTATATTTGTAAATCAAAAGACATATTAAGATACATATAAACAGATTTCAGAACTTGCCAAGTAGTCACCTCTGCTTTTTTTTAAAAAAAAAAATTTATGTTTCAATTACAGTTGACATTCAATATTATTTGGTATTAGTTTCAGGTGTACAGCTTAGTTAGACAATCATATACTTTACACAGTGTTCCCCTGGATATTTCCAGAACCCACCTGACACCATACATAGTTATTACAGTATTATTGACTATATTTCCTGTGCTGTATTTTACATCCCCGAGACTATTCCTAAGTGCCAATTTGTACTTCTTAATCCCTTCACTTTTCCACCCAGCTCCCCAACAGCCCTCCCCTCTGGTAACCATTAGTCTGTTCTCGGTGTCTGAGTCTGTTTCAATTTTGTTCATCTGTTGATTTGGTTCTTTAGATTCCACATATGAGTGTAATCATGGGATTAGTCTTTCTCTACATTAAAGAATATATTGCCTGTAAGAGAGAAACATTGTTTATATGTACATGTATGTACATTTCTCCTTAATAGTATGCTTACCCCGCCAAAAAGCGAATCTAGGAGACTGTGTCTGTGTAATGCAGTGTTTTATACAATCTTTTATCAGATACAAACATAATTTCATTATCTGGCAACATTGCCAAACTAGGCGTGCTATAGCAGGGAGTATGTCGGGGTACCTGGAGGAGCTGATCCCCAAAGCAGGGCCCCCTAGACATTCGGGGGCTGCTGACTTGCAGCGGATGGTAGTTCTTAGGCAAAAGAAGATCCCCAAAGGTTCTCGGGGTCACTGTTTTTCAAATGATAGCCAATGCACTACTCACATTTTATTTTTTTAATATATTTTTATTGATTTCAGAGAGGAAGGGAGAGGGAGAGAGAGAAGCATCAATGATACCTGGTAATCATTGATTGGTTGCCTCGTGCACACCCTCTACTGGGGATTGAGCCCGCAACCTGGGCATGTGCCCTTGGCTGGAATCGAACCCGGGACCCTTCAGTCCTCGGGCCGATGCTCTATCCACTGAGCCAAACCAGCGAGGGCACTACCTGCGTTTTAAAATACAACCTAGATTAATGTAGAAAGGAGAGTGCATTGTGCATATATAAATATTACGTTGGCAACCTTGTGTTTCGTTATAAATAAACATGCATATTTGCAAACTAGGTCAGAAAAGGAAGTTTATTTCTTCTTGTGTTTTGGGGGTGGCAATCAAGAGAGGGGGGAAAGACCCTGCTCTGGGTGACTGTGGGCCCCCAGGCACACTACTCGCTGACAGGGGGGCTCTGTTCATCTCCCCAGGGCCATTTCCTCTTCTTTCAGCGCCAGAGATACATCCAATATAGCCACCATCCACTTCCCATGTCTTCTCTTTACTTGGAAACTTGTATCTCATGAGTCTTTCTTTTTTAATTTTTAAAAAAATATTTTTATTGACTTCAGAGAGGAAGGAAGAGGGAGAGGGAGATAGAAACATCCATGATGAGAGGGAATCATGAATC
Organism: Cnephaeus nilssonii; assembly: GCF_951640355.1. Lineage (NCBI taxonomy): Eukaryota > Metazoa > Chordata > Mammalia > Chiroptera > Vespertilionidae > Cnephaeus > Cnephaeus nilssonii. Next base: position 2,243,183 of record NC_137071.1, read on the forward strand.
AGCTGCCTCCTGCACGTCCCCCACTGGGGATGGAGCCCACAACCCAGGCATGTGCCCTGGACCGGAATCGAACCTGGGACCTTTCAGTTTGCAGGCTGACACTATCCACTGAGCCAAACCGGCTAGGGCTCATGAGTCTTGATTTGTTCCACAGAAGGCTAGAAATCTCTCATATTCTCATTCTTTCAAAGGGCCTTCCTCCCCCTCCCCTTCCCCATTCTTATTCCCCTCCCCCTTCCCATTCTCATTTTCCTCCCCGTCTCCTCCCCCTCCCCTTCCCCCTCTGGTGAATCCTAGAGTGTCAGGGTGGACTTCAGGCCTTTGTGTCCTTCCTACTCTGTCAGTCCGCACAACTTCAAAGCTCTTTTTACCCCCTGCTTTTTTTTTTTTTAATTGGCTCTTACAGTTTTACGGGTGTCGGGAGACTTCATTCCTTTTACTGATCTTAAAAATTGAATTGAAATATATTGGGAAAAGATTGTAGGTTGGCTTAATATAAACTGATGGATTCAGAAACATTCTCCCAGTAGGGGAAGAAAAATTATTTTCTCTCTACCCCTCTAAGTTCTTGGCTGATACCCTCCTGTAATAAAAGACAGATTAGCAGGAGAAAAACAAACGGAAGTTTCATACTTCACATGTATACCTACCTCCTCTATACAAGGAAGAAACCCAGGAAGACTGAAGAACTCCCAGAAATGGCCCAAGCCACCACCTTAATACCATGTCTAGCTAAAGACCAAGGAGGATGAGGGACTGGGGTCCAGTGAAGGGAGGTGACCAGGGAAAGCACACTAAATGAGGGTGACGTTTGTTATGCAAATTTAAGCCTTGTTCATTGACTAGAGTTTCTTGAGATTTAGTCATTTATTCCTTTCCTGGTATAGAGAGGAAGACACCCGTAAATGGGGATGTCCCTTAGAAATGTAACTCTCTCACAAAAGGACAACTTCTGCTCTGTTTTTGGAGATTCTCCAGTGTCTGCTTTTTCTGGCCTGTGTTGCTGTTGATCACCCAGGTTGCTAATTTGATTCCCGGTCAGGGCACATGCCCGGGTAGCCGATCGATGTTCCACTTGCGCATCGATGTCTTTTTCTTTCTCCCTCTTCCTTCCCCTCTCTCTAAAAGTCAATAAAAACATTTTAAAAATTAAAATAAAATTTAAAAATTAAATGTGAAAAAAAGATAAGCAGCTCAAAATCATCCTTATCCCAAAGAGGCATATTTTAAGGTGGCATATTCTGCTCCCCTCTGTTAAATGATAAACTGAGGCATATTAAAATTTTTAAGTTTATTTGAGCAAAAATAGATTCAAAGCAGACAGTGCCAAACCGGAAGTAGTCAGGAGCGCTGTGCTGACAGTAGCCAGAGGAAAGACTTATATAAGGAAAGTATGAAAACGAAGAAAGGAATGATTGGTTAGCTGTAGCTTTAAGCCTAGTTGGCTGTTTGTGATTGGCTGTCCTTAGCGTTTTACAGGCTGAGATTTTGGTTTACTTATGTAGACCTCCATGGCATTAGTGCCACCTCAGTCTAATCGCCCTCTTGTTTAGTTAATTTTACATCGTCAATCTCGTGAACCAGGGTTTTTCTCTGTTCAGAAGGGGGCTGGATGAGAAGGAGAAGACAATAAATACTGTGTTGGCCTTCTTTGGATCCTGTGAACTCATTTAATTTTCACAGTGTCTTCTGGGGTAAACATCCTTCGCCCTTTTTGTAGGAATGAGACAACAGACTTAGAGATATGAAGTCCTATCGTTAGTACATAATCAGAGCAAGATTTGGAAGGACATTGATCTAAGACAGTGGTCGGCAAACTCATTAGTCAGCAGAGCCAAATATCAACAGTACAACGATTGAAATTTCTTTTGAGAGCCAAATTTTTTAAACTTCTTCTAACGCCACTTCTTCAAAATAGACTCGCCCAGGCCGTGGTATTTTGTGGAAGAGCCACACTCAAGGGGCCAAAGAGCCACATGTGGCTCGAGAGCCGCGGTTTGCCGACCACGAAGCTAAGGCATTCATGCGTGATACTAACAGCCACCATTTGCACCTCCCTTTGGGGGCTGCAGTGAACCTGTATGGGTTTCATATGATCCCCACAAGGTTGATTTGCTCATGCAAAACTGCCATATGCTTTCCCCTTACAAACAGTTGAAGGGCCCTAACCGGTTTGGCTCAGTGGATAGAGCGTCACCCTGTGGACTGAAAGGTCCCAGGTTCGATTGCGGTCAAGGGCGTGTACCTTGGTTGCGGGCACATCCCCAGTGGGGGGTGTGCAGGAGGCAGCTGATCGATGTTTCTCTCCCATCGATGCTTCTAACTCTCTATCCCTCTCTCTTCCTCTCTGTAAAAAAATCAATAAAATATATTTTTTAAAAACAAAACAGTTGAAGGGACATTATTTGGAAGTGAAAAGGAATTGGGTCATGCCTAAGTCCCTGATAAAAAGAAAGTGCCCCACAGACATTTAGATGATCAAGGTTGTTGTTCTGTAAACGAAAGAAAAGCAATGCTTAGTCTCTGTCTCTGCAGCTGTAAGGTTACCGGGAAAACCAGGCGTTGGGTGTTTTTCATTTATAACTTTCTCAGGAAGTGATCTCAGGGTAAAATGCAAGCTGTAGCCCAGCCTGCGTGGCTCAGTGGTTGAGCATCAACCTATGAAGCAGCAGGCCACAGTTCGATTCCCAATCAGGGCACATGCCCGCGTTGCGGGCTCAATTCCCAGTGTGAGGTGTGCAGGAGGCAGCAGCTCCATGATTCTCTCTCATCATTGATGTTTCTCTCTCTCTCTCTCTCTCTCTCTCTCTCTCTGTCTCTCTCTCTCTCTCTCCCTCGCCTTTCCTCTCTGAAATCAATAAAATATATATATTTGCTAAGTGATGTCTGTTATAGCACGCATGATAGATGGCAACTTTTTCCAAGTCATTTTGTTTTAAATAGGTGATCGCAGAGAAAAAAGACACAATTTTCTTTTCCTTACATGTGGCAGGCCAAGCAAAAGCAATGTCTTTCTGGAAACAGCAGTCTTGGTTACTAAACGGCTTGTTCAAGAAAGGAAAGCATTAAAATAACCTGCCAGAACGAAGGGGCAAGTTTCAGGGCCTGCTACCGTTGTCGGTGTTCTGCTTGAGTTTTGCACTGGCATCCAGATCTGAAACAGGAGGAATCGGTTAAATGTCTGCATTTTCAATTGTGAAACTGCCAAAATTTGCCCAATCACCCAAGATAATTCTCAAGCACAGAAACATTAGTTGAGCGGCATGTCCTATGTGCTGCCAGACTTAAATGGAGAAATGCTTATTGGTTAATTGACTCAATAATAAACATACCTTCTGGCAAATCATTAGTACCTCTGAGAAAACAAAAGAGAAAGAGAAGCCCGGCCAGTGTTGCTCAGTGGTTGAGTGTCGACCCATGAACCAGGAGGTCACGGTTTGACTCCCGGTCAGGGCACATGCCTGGGTTGTGGGCTCGATCCCCAGTGTGGGGCATGCAGGAGGCAGCTGATCAGTGATTCTCTCTCATCATTGATGTTTCTATCTCGCTCTTCCTCTCCTTTCCTCTCTCTGAAATCAATAAAAAACCTCATTAAAAAGCAAAAGAGAAGTATTGGAGGAGTAGAAAGAATTATAAAAAGGATTAGATAAAATGGAAAGGGTTAACAAGTACATGGGAGGTTTAGAAATGAGGCAAAAGAAGTTTCTAGTTAGGGCATGATTGTATACTACATTGGAGCCTTCATATAACTTATTTGACAAAGAATCTACCTTCCTCAAATAAACATTTAGTTACAGAAACATGTGTAGTATAGGGGACTTGTGACTTGCTCAGTTGAACAATTATTTTAAACTAGAGGCCCGGTGCATGAAATTCGTGCAAGAGTAGGCCTTTCTTTCCCTGGCTGCCGGCACCTACTTCCCTCTGGCACCCGGGACCTGGGCTTCCTTCGCAACCCCAGCTTCATCCAGAAGGATGTCCAGTCTAATTAGCATATTACACTTTTATTTTTATAGGTAGTAAATTTAGGCGAGGGAAAAACAATGTCTTCAAATTAGGTTCTGTTGTCTGAAGAATAAAAATGTCTCTTCTAGTTTCAATATGCCCTCCCTGTTTTCAGCCCAGTAAACTTAAGATTAGAAAATTAGAGCTTTTTACAAATACCTTGCAATTATACAGCTGACAGGATTTATGTAGTTATTCATGATATGTTCTTCAAAATCCACTGAAGACTATATTAAGTTAACTCTGAGTAGAATATTAGGCAGTATACATAGATTTAGGATTCTTTCCCTTTAAGTATAATGGTCTGAGATTCCATAATCAGTATTTTTCCCTTGTCAAACCTGTATTGAAATATAGACTTGTTTTCTTTTTTCTTTAATATATTTTTATTGATTTCAGAGAGGAAGAGAGAGATAGAAACATCAATGATGAGAGAAAATCATGGATTGGCTTCCTCCTGCACATCCCCTACTGGGGATTGAGCCCGCAACCCGAGCATGTGCCCTTGACCGGAATTGAACCCTGGACCTTCAGTCCGCAGGCCAATGCTCTATCCACTGAACCAAACTGGCTAGGGCTAGACTTGTTTTCTTATCTAAAGTTCATTTATCTTCAAGTTGTGAAAACCACGTACAATAGTTTGAGAACCCCGGGACATGCAAAAATGGCCAACCCGGATTGATGGAGGAAAAAGGGAGTGGGCAAGGCACAATGTACAAGGAACCCCCAAACCCAGAATCACCTGAGGAGCCTCAAAGGAGGCCTCCTGCGTAGACTTTATAGTAATTTTAGTTCGTAACAATGACTCATTTAAGAAAAAATATAAATAGTGCATGCTTTCTTTAAAAATGAAAAAAAAAAGCAGTTGTGGATTGGAAAATAATACTAGCAAAACAGAAAAATAAGATAAATATTTGGAGCTAAAAACATTTAGTTTCATTAGCTGCATCTGTTTATCATGTCCAGTAATTCGGAGTAAGTTCTTGCTGCATCTTTGTAAGTCTGGTCTGACATGTGTCTGGACAATAATAGGTGTGTAGCCCTAGCTGGTTTGGCTCAGTGGATAGAGTGTCAGCCTGCGAACTGAAGGTTCCCGGGTTCGATTCCGGTCAAGGGCACAGGCCTGGGTTGCAGGCTCCGATCCCCAATAGGGGGTATGCCGGAGGCAGCCGATCAATGATTCTCTCTCATCATTGATGTTTCTATCTCTCTCTCCCTCTCCCTTCCTCTCTGAAATCAATAAAAATATACTAGTATTTTAAAAAATAATAGGTGTGGATATATTTTTGAGACTTTACAGCATCTGAGAATAGGAGTTCTCCCTAGTGTTTGCATCTTCCCTTGTCTTGTTTGATGGCTTTAACACTAATTCTCAGTCAAATGAAAATTGTGTATGTTATTTACATAGTGTTACTTTTCATGGGCCTTGAGAAAATCGGTAATGCCACGTCTAAAAATCTGCAGATATTTCCACTTTCTCAATCAATCCCGCCATTGATCCTCTCCACTTTACCAACCCCTCTCCACCAGGCTTTCACCACACTATTGTCTGTGTCCATGGGTTATGCATATATGCATAGAAATTCCCTGGTTAATCCCTCCCAGCCACCCCCACCTTCCCTCTTAGATTCGTTTTTAATAAATACATAGGTTAAAAATATTTTCTCACTGAATTCGTGTTCCCTAGAGAATTTTCTGCCTCTCTCAAGTGATATTATATACTGTAAACACACTTATCTGTATTACATTTTCCTGCAGGCTGCTAAATATGCAATCAAATCCCATTATCTTTTTAACACAATCATATTGGCATTGATGAATATACCTAGCCTATGCAAGGCACTAGTCTAGGTCCTATAAAATATTTAAAAATAGCCTTTGTTCTCAAAATGCTTAAAATCTTGTTATCATAAACATAAACTAATCATATAAAGTAGAGTGTGATGCATGCCAAGTACATCAGATTGGCAAAGTATGGGAGTTTGAAGAAAGGATTATTATCATTATAATAATTAACATGTATCTGTTCCAGGCATCGTGTTAATTTCCTTTTCCCAGCAACCCAGAAACACTTTTGTTAGTCCAAACCCTTCTGGTTGCAAATGACAGAAACTGTAACTCAAACTGGGTTGAGAGCAAAGAAGGCTTTGTGGGCTCATATCCAGAGGTAGAGCTGGATCCAGGGACTCCAGCAATGTTCTCGGGACTCGGCCACTTCTGTTCCCCTCTGGGCTCCTTCATTTCCAGGCAGATTCTCTTGGCCACCAGCAGTCTTAGGCTTCCGTCTTATACGCTTTGGGACCAGGAGCAAGAGTGCCTCTCTTTGAGAGCAGTCCTTTGCACAAAAAATATAGGTCTAACAATAATCTCTTTAAGTCCACCCATTAGTTTCATATCCAGGATTTAGGCTTAAAAACCTGCCTTAGGTAGGGGGTTCGCGTGGTGGTTATTTCCCAAAGACGTTTGAAAAGGAATTATTCTGCCCAGCCGGGTGTGGCTCAGTGCTTGAGCATTGACCTGGAACCAGGAGGTCAAGAGGATTCCCTGTCAGGGCACATGCCCAGTAGGGGGTGTGCAGGAGTCAACAGATAGATGATTCTCATCATTGATGCTTCTGTCTCTCTTCCTCTCTCTTCCTCTATGAAATCATTTTTTTTTAAAGAAGATAAATGATCCTTCCTATACTTGAAAATATTCTTTTTTTAAAGTTCTGTCCTGCCAGGACTGACCAGCAGACCCTGGGCGACGGATGAATGGAAAGAGAGGGCTAAGGGGCTCCTTGGCTATAGGAACCAAACAGCCCTGTTCGCCTGCCTTCTTCGGCTTTTATTGTCACAACAGCTTGAACTAAAATTAACTATTAGATACTATCAGCAGGGTAAGCATCCCTGAGAAGACACATGCACCTGTAGTGTCCTTTAAGCAAGGACATTTTGAAGTCTAAACATTAAGATTCCAGCAAAACACCCGGGGGCTCAGACTTTTTTGGAAAAGTCAAAGCAGAGGCTGCCACCTTCGGCAAGGTTCCCGCTAAGGCCCCTGACCTTTCAGAGATTCCTCCTTACAGACTTTCAACCACATCCCTGTGCCGCGCCAGCACAGCCAAGGGTTCGGCGAGCCTGAGGGAGGGCCCGTGAAGGATGAAGAAAAGACAGACAAAGAGAATAAGCTGGGTCTAGGTGGATCTTCTGTGCCTGGCTGAGGCCACAGAACAGATCCAGACTGCAAGCTGATGTTTTATTTTATAGTCAGAGGTAAACAAGGTAATTTACAATGTTCTTGTAAGTTTCACTTGTTTTGGCAGCACTTGCTGCCCCTCCCACAGCCCATTAGCTACCCAGGAAAGATCTAGGGAGCAGTAACAAGATCAAGCTTAATTATGCTTAGAGGGCTGTGCCCACCAAGCTGGGACTTGTTTGTGACTTTGCCAGCAGGTCAGTCCGAGGCTTAACCCTATAACCGCTCCCTACAATCCTGTGCTTCCCCACACTGTCCTCTTATGGGGATTTCGTCTTACTTTTTTGCAAAGAAAGCCAGGCCTACCTGAAATGATACAGTCAACCCTTTTGAATATTCTCTGCTGTGCTCTCCAGGAAGTTGACCCATTTTGCTGCTTCTTGGTACTGGCTATAGGCAGACACAGCTCTGCCCCATTTCCCTCGTCTGGACAGTTATGAAAATCCTTGCAGCCTGCATGCCTGGAGACTTCTTTCTGCATCTTTCCGGAGCTCGGTGGGATGGCATCTTAGCTCCTTGGGAGGACAACAAACAAAACAAGTGTGATGCGTTTGATGAATTCCTGCATTCTTTTCAGATGGTGTTAGTTGCAAATGGAAAATAAATAAAGACAGGAGATGGAGTTGAAAATTCACATAAACGCACGCTCTGTGAGCTGTCTTGCATGCTGAGAGCCAGGGTGAAAGCCACTGGAAGAACAGATTGGGCTAAAATCTGTCGAGAGGCCGGACTGGGCAGAAGTAATCGTGGTCTATTTTCTAGTGGAAGGCGATGAAGTACAGACATTTTTCCCAAGTGAAACTGTGGAACTTATGTATATACTAGAGGCCCGGTGCATGAAATTTGTGCACGGGGGGTGGGGTGTCCCTCAGCCCAGCCTGCACTCTCTCCAACCTGGGACATCCCTCTCACAATCCAGGACTGCTGGCTCCCAACTGCTCGCCTGCTTGCCTTCATGATTGCCCCTAACCGCTTCTGCCTGCCAGCCTGACCACCCCCTAACCACTCCCCTGCCAGCCTGATTGATGCCTAACTACTCCCCTGCCAGCCTGTTTGCCCTTAACTGCTCTCTCCTGCAGGCCTGGGTCCCCCCCAACTGCCCTTCCCTGCAGGCCCGGTCGCCCCCAACTTCCCTCCTCTGCCAGTCTGGTCACCCCTAACTGCCCTCCCCTGCAGGCTTGATCGCCTCCAACTGCCCTCCCTTGCAGGCCTGGTCCCTCCCAACTGCCCTCCCCTGCTGGTCATCTTGTGGTGGCCATCTTGTGTCCACATGGGGGCATCCAACTTTAACCACATGGGCGCAGCCATCTTGCGTGTTGGAGTGATGGTCAATTTGCATATTACTCTTTTATTAGATAGGATGGTAGTTCTCATCTGGGGTGACGATCAAAGTATTTTAGCAATGTTTACAGTCTGGGCACAGCCAAAGCCGGGGGGATACGTGCCCCAAACCACTGGTATCACCAAACCGGGGAGCGCCTACAGAAACACAGCCCTGGTTTCCTTGGGGGATTGGTTCTCAGTGTTGAGTCTGAAACTATAACCGATCCAAAATGGTACTCTCAGGCTCACAAAGCAGCCTGTCACGTATTTAAGTGTCACACACACATACACACACACACACACACACACACACACACTCACCCCTCTGGATCAAACCCCAATTCCTTCCAGGGCGATTCAGCAAAAGCCAGACGTGCCTACCTATGTGTATAGGTTGTGCACCACAAACAAGGAACTGTAGAATGCTGAGACCCAGAGCTTACATAGGACATGCTGGCCCCTTTATCCATCCTCTCTGAAGAGAGAGAGAGAGACAGTAACATGGGTCTGAAAGGAAAACAAATCTCCTGGGGGAGTAGAGGACCAGGTTTATACCTCACCCCCCTGGGCTGTAAGCACAGGGCTCCAGGGAGACACAAGGCTCTATGTCACTACCAAGGGCTCAGTCTTTTTTGGTTTAATATTTTTATTGATTTCAGAGAGGAAGGGAGGAGGATAAAGAGATAGAAACATCAATGATGAGAGAGAATCATTGATCGGCTGCCTCCTGCATGTCCCCTACTGGGGATCCAGCCCACAACCTCTGCATGTGCCTTTGACCAGAATTGAACCCGGGACCCTTCAGTCTGCAGGCCAACGCTGTATCCACTGAACCACACCTGCTAGGGCCAAGGGCTCCGTCTTCATGCCTGCTATTACCCAGTCAACCTTTAACCCAGGCTTCATGCTGTTTCCTTAGGTAGCCCTGAGCATGCAGAGACATGAACATGTTCATGGAGCATTTTTTCTTGACCCACAATTTTAGATGCCCGATAGAAATCCTGAGAGCTTGGCTTTCCCCTTAATGACAATTGGTCTGGAATGCGTCCGAAAGAATTTTGACCCCATCGTGTCCTGACAATTGGGTTGAGAACCCCCACTCTAAGCTACATTGTAATGAAACATTAGGAATTGACTTATACTAAGAGCATGTATTCAAGACGATTGTTGGACATTACTGTGTAGCCTGAGCATCTCACTTGTTCTACATGGAATTTACTTTGCCGATGGGAATAAGCATACTGCTTGAAACGTTGCGGCCGTAGCTGGAGATTAATTGAATGATAGTATTTTGAAATCTGAATGGCTCAGATTGCTATTTGATGGTAAAATAATGACAAATTATTTCATATGAGCTGGTATAATTTATTCTATTTGGCAAAAAGGAATACTTCAACCATGTGTTGTTGTGTGAAGACACTGTTTAGTCCTAAAGCAACACTGAGTCAATGCTATGTAAGTGTAACATTTCCCCCCAAGAGATAATAACTCTTAGCTCAGAACCTATAGTTTCACAATTTAAAGTCTAATTTTATCCTTGGCCACTGTGGCTCATTTGGTTAGGCATCATCCCCTGTACCGAAAGGTTATGCACCGAAAGGTTGCCGGTTCATTCCTGGTCAGGGCACATGCCTGGTTTGCAGGCTCGAGCCCCAGTGTGGCACGTGCAGGAGGCAGCCAATAGACAATTCTCATCATTGATGCTTCTCTCTCCCTCTCCCTCTCCCTCTCCCTTCCTCTCTGCGATCGATAAAAACATTAAAAAAAAAAAGAATAAACTGATGGTCCCTACACTGAAGAGGTTACTATATCCAGGAAGGAACCAATATGCGGAATATAAACACAACACATGTGGCCAGGGCTGCCCTAGAGAGCTGAGCAGGGAGGCAGAAGGATGCGTACATGGGTGATGCCCGCATGGTGACCAGGAGTGTACTCTCTATAGATAAGCAAAGATTTGGGGGGAAGAGGGAACAGCAGGGATGGTCAGGCGCCAGACAGACATGTTCCCTGTGCTAGGATCGGTGCCCTGGGATGCTAGTGAGGGGCCACGTGGGATGACCTTGGAGAGGACTGTTCTGGCAGGTTCTGAAGAGCCTACTTTGGTGCGCAGAAGACACTGGACTTTTTGGTCTAGGGCTTGTGAACCAACAGGTTTGTAACCAGTAATGTCTCCGTTTTTGGCTATTTAAAGAATGACCCAGTTTTGTGGATGTGGAGTTAGAAGCACTTCTGGAAAGGCTGTCTACAAAAGAACACTAATAATGACAGTCACGCCATGGAGAGGCCTCTCTGCTGCCCCCCAGAGGCCGCCAGGACTCAGTGCTTTGGAAAATATAGCCCTGAACATGCATGCTACACGCTTCATTTTGTTTGCTAAGAAAACATTAGCGGTAGGAAAAGTGTAAGCTAACCACCCCACTAGCAGCTAGAGTGACAAATTGATACAGAAAGCTGCTCTGTGGCATTAGTAATTCCTTGCATTTCAAAGTCTTTTCGCTTTCAGTTCTGCAATTCAAATAGTTTTCCGCATGCTTTATTTATCGAAGAGACTTGCCATGCATTATAAACCCTAAGCTGGCAATAAGGATGGCAATTAGCAATAATTGTTTCAACATTTAAATAGATTAAGGCTCAAATACCAAAACGAATTTAAAAGGCCAACTGGGAAAATATTTGCAATGCATATGATTAACAAAAAGGAGTTATTAATGTCTCCCTTTATTCAATTAATACATCTTGACATTTTCCATATCCCTCTCCCATTCTTTTCGAATGCTACATAGAATTCAATGCTATGTGATTTTTTTCAATGATTTTTTAAATCATAGATGAGTAAGAATGTTGTATGTCATTAAAATATATCTTTAAGGATACCCTAGAAATGGTTTACTTCTTCTGGGCAATGGGCCAAAGACTTTGAGAACTTGGGTAAGATCCATATTTTCCATTTAATAGTATTTGAATTTTTCTCTTAAAACATGTTTACTTCCATCATTTTAGAAAGCTGGTCTAGGATAAGAAATTAGCAGTAAAAAGTATGGACTCACTTAACCTAGTCTCTGACTCAGACAGTTCAAAGGGTTCAGCTGTAAGGTTGATGGACATTTCAGAGTTCCATGGCCCACAAAGCACGCCTACATTTCAAATACTGAAGATGTCACTCAAGACTGAAATTTCAGAATATTTCAAGGGAAATTTTTGGTAAATTGCGCTAAAGAGAGCTATTTATGCTAATGCACCTTGTATTAAAATGCTTTGAGGCCGAAGTCAGGAGCCCAGAGTTTAAAACTTCTCGATTCTAGGCATTAAGATCATTTGTTCGCTGTGCCTCAAATTATCTATATGGGTGGCAGAGCAAAATCTCTTTCCCTACAATTCAAAGTCTATAAGAAATTCAGCTGGAAATTTCAGAAAATAATTTTTTAAAAACTCCTAATTTTTTGTTTCCTACTGTTAGCTTTTACTCATAGTTTGTGTTTGTAGAATAACATTTAATTTAGATTTTTTTCCCCTCTTGGTCTAGGAGTTTGGTTTAAAAACAAAACAGGTGTCTGCCCAGCTGGCGTGGCTCCGTGGTTGAGAGTTGACCTATGAACCAGGAGGTCATGATTCGATTCCCGGTCAGGACACATGCCTGGGTTACTGGCTCGATCCCCAGTAGGGGACGTGCAGGAGGCAGCCAACCAATGATTCTCTCTCATCGTTGATATTTCTATCTCTCTCTCCCTCTCCCTTTCTCTCTGAAATCAATTATATATATAAATAAAAAATAAAGACAAAACAGGTGTCAATAGAAAGAATTGAGCACTAAAAATATCCTTAAACCAGAGGCATTTTAGAGACTAAAATGTGGATGGTTCGCTCTGGAGGTAAATGCCTTAAGTTTAGGAACTACCCTAACAGATTCATGTATCTATAGCAGTACCTGGTGCAGCATTTGGCATGCATTAGTTACTTAATAAATACCCATTAAAAGACAATTTTAAAAATATATATTTTATTGATTTTTTTTTACAGAGAGGAAGGGAGAGGGATAGAGAGTTAGAAACATCGATGAGAGAGAAACATCGATCAGCTGCCTCCTGCACACCCCCTATTGGGGATGTACCCGCAACCAAGGTACATGCCCTTGACTGGAATCGAACCTGGGACCCTTCAGTCAACAGTCCGATGCTCTATCCACTGAGCCAAACTGGTCAGGGCAAAAAGACAATTTTTATTATTTTATTTTATTTTATTTATTTATTTTTTATATTTTATTGATTTTTCACAGAGAGGAAGAGAGAGGGATAGAGAGCTAGAAACATCGATGAGAGAGAAACATCTATCAGCTGCCTCCTGCACAGCCCCCACTGGGGATGTGCCTGCAACCAAGGTACATGCCCCTGACCGGAATCAAACCTGGGACCCTTGAGTCCGCAGGCCAACTCTCTATTCACTGAGCCAAACTGGTTTCGGCAAAAGACAATTTTTAAAACAAGGTAAAATCATGACTCATACAGACACAAATGAGCCCCCAGCACATTTTATGCCACTCATTCATGAGGAAACTGCTATGATGTTAGGACCACTGTGAAGGAGAATCTGAAAAAAGGACGCTGGCCCTTATAGTCGGAAGTACTGAAATGAACCTGCGCGTGGAGGCCCACTTTGCTTCCATAGTGGGGGAGGGAGAGCAATAGGGTGGGGCTTGCACATACCTCTATGGAGAAAACGGCCTTTGCATTGCTAAGAGCTTTGTGCAATTTACAGGCTTATAAAGTAGCTCCCACAGAATCAGCAGATAACCGTGTGTCCTGGGCAATGCAGCGTTTTATTTTATTTTAGATACTAGAGGCCTGGTGCACGAAATTCATGCACGGGGAGGGGTGACCCTCAGCCCGGCCTGCACCCTCTCCAATCAGGGACCCCTCGGACATCCCTCTCACAATCTGGGACCGCTGGCTCCTAACTGCTTGCCTGCCTGCCTTCCTGATCGCCCCCCAACTGTCCCCCTGCTGGCCAGTCTGGTTGCCCCCCAACTGCCCTCTTGCCAGCCTGGTCGCCCCCTAACTGTCGGGAAGGGTGTCGGACGTTCGGAAGATGTCTGGTCACCTGGTCTAATTAGCATGTTACCCTTTTATTAGTATAGATATTTTTATGGATTTCAGAGAGGAAGGGAGAGAGAGAGAGAGAGAGAGAGAGAGAGAGAGAGAGAGAGAGAGAGAAACATCAATGATGAGAGAGAATCATTGATTACCTGCCTCCTGCATACCCCGCACTGGGGATCGAGTCTGAAACCTGGGCATGTGCCCCTAATGGAATTGAATGCAAGACCCGTCAGTCCCCAGGCCAATGCTCTATCCACTGAGCCACACCAGCCAGGACAATGCATAGTTTTACACAATTTCCCACCTGCAACGCAACCTAATTTTCATTTCTCTAGGACAGCGAGTTCCAACCAGTGTTCCCCAAGATTTTTTAAAAATATGTTTTTATTGATTTGAGAGAGCGAGAGGAAGGTAGAACGGGAGAAACATCGATGTAAAAGAATCATTCCTCAGTGGCCTCCTGCACGCCCCCTTCTGGGGATCAAGCCTGCACCCCAGTTATGTGCCCTGACCAGGAATCGAACCAGAGATCTCTCGGTGCCTGGGCCGACACTCAACCACTGAGCCACACTGGCCAGGGCCCACAGAATTTTTCAAACATGCAATACCTGACTATTTACTCCGGGCCACTGACTCGATTTCCCTTAAATCATCCAAGAAAGAAAATGACAACAGCCAACACAACAAAAGCCATCCGGTGTGAATGAATCAAAAGTATACCTTTTGGGTTTGTTTTTTTGGTCAGATCAGCAAAAATATATATTTTTCACGTGCCGCAGAATTTCAGGAATTAGTGTGTGTGCGCGCCATGAGATGAAAAAGGTTGGAAATGGCTGCTCTGGACATGTTTGTGAACACGTATGCGTTTATGTCCTCTCAAAAAAACACTACCGTATTTTCCGGCGTATAAGACGACTGGGCGTATAGAAGATTTTCCTGGGTGAAAAAGTCGTCTTATACGCCGGAAAATACGGTACATTTTTCTGGTTTCAAGGAGAGTAAGACCCAAGAAAGACCAAGGAGAGCCGCAGTCTCTGTGCCCAGAGGTGCGATGGAGAGCCTGCTGGGCCCGGTCCGCCCTTGCTGCTGGGGTTTGTTTATTGCCTTTGGTATATTAAGGATCAGAGCACTTAATGTGACAACTGCATATGACGGACGTGCTCCCAATCAATGGCAAGGTGGGGGCAAAACACATTTCCTGAATACCTACTCTGCGCCAAGTGCTTCCTGGGCATTTTCTAGTCCTAGATGCCTGTAAACCTCACCATGAACCTCAGCTGAGGAAACAAACATGTAAGTGAAGTCCAGTAACTGTCCAAGTCCATGATAGAAGGGATGGAAAACGCAGAGGGGATCTGACAGCCTGACCTTTGCTCTTTCACCTTATAACATAACTAGAGGCCCGATGCACGAAATTTGTGCACTTCGGGAGGTCCCTCAGCCTGGCCTGCACCCTCTTGCAGTCCGGGACCCCTTGGGGGATGTCCGACTGATGGCAGTACGAAGCTGGCAGTCGGACATCCTTAGCACTGCCGCGGAGGTGGGAGAGGTTCCCGCCACCGCTGCTGTGCTCGCCAGCCATGAGCCTGGCTTCTGGCTGAGTGGCGCTCCCCCTGTGGGAGCGCACTGACCACCAGGGGGCAGCTCCTGCATTGAGCGTCTGCCCCCTGGTGGTCAGTGCATGTCATAGTGACCGATCGTTCCGCCATTTGGTCAATTTGCATATTAGCCTTTTATTATATAGGATGCTCCAGGCCCTGGCTGGGTAGCTCAGTTGCTTAGAGCATCATCCTGATATGCCAAGGTTGCGGGTTTGATTCCTGGTCAGGGCACATACAAGAACTAACCAATGAATGCATGAACACGGAACAACAATTGGATGCCTCTCTCTACCCCCACACCCTCACCCCTGGCCTGACTAGGGCTCCATTGAATTTTAGAGAGAGTGGAAGGGAGGGGGAGAGACAGAGAGAGAGAGAAACTCGGGGATCGAGCCTGCCGGCGAGATATGTGACTAGGAATCGAACCTGTGACTCTTCAGTCTGCAGACCAATAATCTATCCACTGAGCCAAACTGGCTAGTGCAGTGGTCGGCAAAGTGCGGCTCGCGAGCCACATGCAGCTCTTTGGCCCCTTGAGTGTGGCTCTTCCACAAAATACCACAGCCTGGGTGAGTCTATTTTGAAGAAGTGGCATTAGAAGAAGTTTAAGTTTAAAAAATTTGGCTCTCAAAAGAAATTTTAATCGTTGTACTGTTGATATTTGGCTCTGTTGACTAATGAGTTTGCTGACCACTGGGCTAGTGCACATTATACTCTTAATTAGTACTCATCTGCAGTGTAAAGGACTTTTGCACTGTTCTCTCATTTGGGTTCAAGTAAATTTCCCAACAATTGCCAGAAGGGGAAGCCTTAGGCCGGATTGTGGCCCCGCACACCCACTGCCCTTTGCACCAGGGCCTGAGGGCACCTCCATCTGTCATCACCTTGAAAAGTCACCAGTCCACGCCCCTGAGCTTTACTCATCAAACAGGTATCTGCCTTCAGCTTTCCCCCCAGAATCACCGTACAAAGCAGGAAGTACTGTGATCGTGGTAAATAAAAATAAACACCATTTTTTTTTAAATGTCTCTAAGTAATCTCACCCAAACCTCAACTTTGACATGAAGATTCTCTCCCCAAGTCCTAGCTGGTTGAGGGCTCGGTCCCCACTAGGGGTGTGCAGGAGGCAACTGATCAATGATTCTCTCTTATCCTCTCTAAAATCAATAAAAAATATTTTAAAAAAATATTCTCTACCCCATCATAAGTCTGACCTGAATTTATATATACTGTATTTTCTGGCGTATAAGATGACTTGGCGTATAGAAGATTTTCCTGGGTTAAAAAAGTCGTCTTATATGCCGGAAAATACGATATATATATATATTGATTTCAGGGAGGAATGGAGAGGGAGAGAAAGACACACAAACATCAATGAGAATCATTGATTGGCTGTCACTTGCACACTCCCTGCTGGGGATCAAGCCCTCAACCTGGGCATGTGCCCTGGACTGGAATCAAACCCGGGACCCTTCAGTCCGCAGACCGACGCTCTATCCACTGATCCAAACCAGCTAAGGCCTGACCTTAATTTATTGAACTAGTAAAGGCCCAGTGCATGGATACGTTCCATGTTTCCCTGCCTGTGTGTTGAATGTCTGCCCCTGGTGTTCAGTTTGCATCATACGTACCTGTTGAACAGTCGAACCATTACTTAGACTTTTATATATATAGACTAGAGGCCCGGTGCATGAAATTTGTGCAAGGGGCTTGGCCCCCGCCGCCGCAGTGGCTGCCTCAGCTGCTGCAGCTTCGTCTGGAAGGTCGTCCAGAAGGGTGTCTAGAAGGATGTCCAGTCTAATTAGCATATTACGCTTTTATTATTATTATAGATTAAGCCCTCTCCTCCCACAGAGGATAATTCACTCTTAATCCAGGCCTGCCTGTGAAATAATTAAATGAAAACCACACAAATGATCACAAGAAAACCCTTATTAACTTGCACATAAAACATTTATGCTATTTACTGATAGGTGTTGCTATGGCAGCAGTTTAAATTTTTAAAAACTATTTGGCACACTAAAGGAAGTCTCGGGGTGGGGCTTTAAATTTTAAAAATATTTTTTAAATATATTTTTATTGGCTTCAGAGAGAGGAAGGGAGAGGGGGAGAGAGATAGAAGCATCAATGATGAGAGAGAATCATTGATTGGCTGCCTCCTGCATGTCCCCCACTGGGGATCGAGTCCTCAACCCAGGCATGTGCCCTGACTAGGAATTGAACCGTGACCTCCTGGTTCCTGGGTCGATGCTCAACCACTGAGCCACTCCGGCCGGGCTGTGGGTAGTTTTTTTAAAATGTGCGTTTGCATGATGTTGAATGTGACAGTGGCTTCATGGGAACTAATCAAGGCTTGATTGCCCCCTCCCCTTTGCTGCCTGGTTCTCCTTCCTCGGAGGAGCCGTTTCAGGCTTTGGATCTTGATGAACGGTGGCTCAGCATTGGAGAGAGCAGCTCAGAAGAGTCATTGCGTCCCCTAATTGCAGATGATAAATTTGAATTCCACTCTGTAATTGCCAATAATCAGGCCATATTCCGGCTTTTCTGGAGTGCTCAATTAGAGGCTCGCGGCCCTCGCCTTCTTACGCTTCCCGCTCGGCTTCTGTGCCTGACTCCTCGCCGTCAGAATGGCTGTGTCTGTAGTTACACGATGTGATACACAGGCTCAGATTGGCAGGGCTTCGAAAGGGAGCTGCCTAATTACTGCTGTTCGCTTGATTGCAAATTCCGCAGCTCTAAAGCTATGGTCTGCTAATCGGGAGGTCACCGAAGCCCTCATTGGCTTCAGAATGGTTTGTCGTGTGTGGTCAGGAGTGAACACTGGTATAAAGTAACAGTGATTTTTCTCTTTTTCTTTCTCCCTTTCTTTCTTTCTTTCTTTCTTTCTTTCTTTCTTTCTTTCTTTCTTTCTTTCTTTCTTTCTTTCTTCTTTCTTTCTTCTCCCTTTCTTTCTTTCTTTCTTTCTTTCTTTCTTTCTTTCTTTCTTTCTTTCTTTCTTTCTTTCTTCCTTCCTTCCTTCCTTCCTTCCTTCCTTCCTTCCTTCCTTCCTTCCTTCCTTCCCTCCCTCCCTCCCTCCCTCCCTCCCTCCCTCCCTCCCTCCCTCCCTCCTTTCTTTCTTTCTTTCTTTCTTTCTTTCTTTCTTTCTTTCTTTCTTTCTTTCTTTCTTTCTTTCTTTCTTTCTTTCTTTCTTTCTTTTTTCTAAACAAAGGAGTCTTTCCTAAATGGAAGACAAGACTTGCCTGTGAGAAATGCTCACCTGTCCAAATTCAAATCACGGACTCGGAGACAGAAGTATGGTGAAAATGAGACTTTTAATGCGTCCTTGCAAGACCGGGTGTCCGGTTATACAGGCACAGGGAGCAGAGATCACAAGCTATTTATCCCTAGGGTGCGAGTCCCTCCTCCGGCTCCTCATTGGCTGAGTACTATGGGGTTAACAGTTTCCTCATATGGCGCCTAGGTCTCATTGTCTCCCATTGGGCCATTAAAAAAAAGGGGGGGGGGGCTGAGGCCTTTTCTAGTTGCCTCGCCCTCCCCCTGTCTAGCTAAGGTGGGCACCTTGAAAGCTTCCACCGCGATGCTGGCTCAGGTACACAGTTCTTTGTTCTTATACCCTCTCCCCTCCTCCCTGCATGCTGCTTGCCCTGGGGACGTTCAGTAAAAGTTGACTCTGCTGGAGATGGACCACAGAGGCCCATCTCCTCCATGGCCTCGTCTTAAAAAGAGATTCTCCAAGCACATTCCTCAGGTTCTCTTGCCGAAGGGCTCCCTACCAAAGGAGTCCCTGTCCCCAAATGCCATGCATTATGCCCCCCTTTAGGAGGTTTGCAGTGTGTTCTAGGCTTTTAAAACCTCTGGATAGCCCTGGCTGGTTGCTCAGTGGTTAGAGCGTTGGCCCGAAGACCAAAGGGTCAAGGGCTCGATTCCAGGTCAATGGCATGTACCTTGGTCGGGGCACATTCAGGAGGCAACTAATCAATGTTTTTCTCTCTCTCTCTTTCTCTCCCTCTCTCTTTTTTCCTCTCTCCCCCTCCCTCCCTCCCTTCGTTCTCTCTAAAAATCAATGGGGAAAAAAGATCCTAGGGTGAGGATTAACAACAACAGAAACTTCTGGAGATTCTTGCAACAGCAGCAAAAATCCTGCTTGGTTTACTTTTACTTTCTCAGTCTTAGATTAACCCATTGTCCCCCAGTGACTGGAAGACCCCGTTTTCAAATGCCACATGTTCAACTGAGCTTATATGGCATTCAACCATTTTCAAAATCTGATTATAAACATATTAAGGTTATTCCATTAGGATTCTAAAAACTCCTTTAAAAATATGAAGGAGGAGTGCTTAAGGTCCCACTTTAAAAAGCAGAATAAATGTTGCCTCTAGACAAAGACATGCCCACGCTGTCAGCTGAAAAGGAAAATAAAGCCATTCTTTCTAGCAGGGCTTCTAACTGGCACTATTGGTGTTTGCGGCCAGATGCTTCCTTAGCCATGGGGTCACTGCTCTGTGCGCTGCGGGATGCTGGGCACCGAGCAACATCTGGTCTCTGCCCATAGAGGCCAGTAGCAACCCTCATCCCCAGTTGTGATGACCAGGAATGTTTCCAGATGCTGCCAAGTGTACCCTGGGTGGAAAACCGCCCCCTTTGAGAACTGGTGAAGAGTGAGTAGCTGACAATTCATTTTCTACATGAAATATGAAAAGTTCTTCACGATTTCACTCACCCCATCAGCGTCTAGTACTAAAGGGGGTAACAAATAGGACAATTGAGCTTAGTCGCTCAGTGTAATTGAGAGGCAAGGCGAGGCAATGTTCAAAGGGACCCCTGAGCAATGTTTTGGCTTTTAGGTGAGCGCTGAGTGGGGCTCTGCCTCTTTGGCTTTTAAAAAAAAAAAAAGTTTGTATTGGTTTTTAGAGAGAGGGGAAGGGAGAGGGAGAGAGAGACAGAAATATCAATGATGAGAGAGACACATCATCGATCGACTGCCTCCTGCACGCCCTCTACTGGGGATCAAGCCCACAACCAGTCACCTCTTGGTTCCTGGGTTGACACTCACCCGCTGAGCCACCCCAGGCCAGGCCTCTTTGATGTTTTAAGTGGGGCTTAAAGGGAAATCTGCTTTTATTCCCCGCTCCCTGGTTAATCACTGCTTACAAACTCTGCTGGTATGAAAACTCTCAGAAGAAACTGGAGCATCAAGAGGGAACCAGGCCTATGACGAAGGCATCTTAGGGCAATGGGAGAACCGCCCACCACAGACTGACCGGGACACCAGACCGCCCAGGCCTCCTGCTCCTCACAGTTCTAAACCCTAAATTCACTCACAGTCAGGAGATGGGGTCATAGAACAACCGTTCACTTTTTAAGATGTTTTTTCTCCGACTTCAGCTCCAGGGCATGCTCTGTGCAGCCCATCCGTCTATTTGTCATTTATCAGGGGCCTGGAGGGTACTCACTCACTGGTGGAAAAATAGAGCAGCGATTCTCAAACTGTGATGGAGGGACTCACCACAGGGTCACGAGGTTCAAAACTGTTTGCAGCCCGGCCGGCGTGGCTCAGAGGTTGAGTGTCAACCTATGAACCAGGAGGTCAGGGTTCAATTCCCAGTCAGGGCGCATGCCTGGGTTGTGGGCTCGATCCGCAGTGTGGGGCGTGCAGGAGGCAGCCAGTCCATGATTCTCATCATTGATGTTTCTATATTTCTCTCCCTCTCCCTTCCTCTCTGAAATCAATCTATATATACAGGCAGTCCTTGGGTTACTTCGGACTCGACGTGCATCATTTTTTGGTTATGTCACCATCTCCCATTTATTCATAAAAAAAAAATTTCCGTCATTTCGACATATGTACATATGTGCTTTATGTTTTCTATTATTTATTTACCACAAGTAAAGGTCAGGAATTGTTATCTTTCTTTTAAATTTTTTTTTACTGTTTCACTTCATTACTGCTGTGTATGTGCTCCATGTGAGTGACGTAGGTGCTTATGTAGGTAGGTTCTGACTCACGGCGTTACGCCGCGCCGTAGGAACGGGTTCTGACATAACCCAAGGACCTACTGTATAAAAGGCTAACATGCAAAGTGTCCCCTCAGGAGTTCAACCGGGAGACCAGGAGTTCGGTCGCTCGTTATGACGTATGCTGACCACCAGGGGGCGGCGCGGAACAAAAGAAGGCCCCAGCTGGCAGCCGGAAGGCCCCAATGGGCCCTGATCGCCGGCCAGGCCTAGGGACCCTACCCATGCATGAATTACGTGCACCGGGCCTCTAGTAAAAATATATATATTTTAAAAATAACTGTTTGCAGAATGATACTGAGGTGTTAGTTGTCCTTTTCTCTCTCATCCTGTTACAGTGCACAATGGCATTTTCTTTCTTTCTTTCTTTCTTTCTTTCTTTCTTTCTTTCTTCTTCTTTCTTTCTTTCTTTCTTTCTTTTATTTCCACAGTGGTCCCAGATTGGAGAGGGTGCAAGCTGCACTGAGGGACACCTCCCCCCATGCATGAATTTCGTGCACCAGGCCTCTAGTATTTTGTAAATATGTTGCTTATGTTACAATATGAAGGGTTTATTTTTGTTTTAATGAATTAATACATATTTTTGAATGTCTCAGTTTTTTTTTATTTCCAACATGGTAAATATGATCCACGGAAACAAAAGCCCTTTGAGGCCCCCAGCAGTTCTTAAGCAGGCAAAGGGGTTCTGAGAGCAAGAGTTTAAGAAGCACCTCGCTAAGGAATGAGCAGATTCTGTTGGGTGTGTGTGGGCTGATAAAGATCAGACCAAACTCCAGGCGCTCTGAAGCCTGGAGGAGCCTTTTAAATACACATTGAAAGGTAGAGAGAAGGCTCAGGGCTGGGATTCATTACCATCTTCAACCCTATAAATGCCACAGAGAAACGAGGCTGCTCTCTGACACTCTCCTCTCTCCTGAGGGGTCTCATTAAACAAGAAATCCGTGAAGAGTCTCTCTTCCTGACAGCTTTTGTGTCTTCACCTTCTGCCAACTCATCCGGAGCAGCTCTGATTTCGGGAGAGGGACTGCACGTCCCCTGGCTGTCTGGCTGTCCTCCCCACCAGACCATTGTTCCCTGCTGGGAATGACAGATCAAGGAGGTCCCTTCCGTGACCCTGTTAGTAGAGAATTCATTCGTGTGCATGAGCATTTGAATGCCAGAAGACATGGAAAATGTTCTTGGAGCCCGGATCATTAGAATTTGCCTTCCCATCAGTCTTTTCGTGAATCTGGCAGCTCCACTATCCTTTCATTTTCCTCATTTGTTGAGTAGGCTGTTAAAACTGCCCAAGAAACTAAGATAATTTCATTTGAAGAAATCACCACTTTTTAGTCCCTTTCTGTCTGTAGGAAGGAAATGTGTAAGAGAGGGCAGTCACTCAGACCAGTTTAATGAACTGTGTCACCCGGGCTGGCCACAGGTCTCTAAGGGACCAGGGAGGCCTGAATTCCATGACCGCTGTCACTTTAAGCCTCTGCTTCCTGTTACAGGGTAACTCCATGGACCTGTCTTAACGTATCTGCTGATTTCTAAGCCCCTTGAGGAAAAGAATCATGCTCATTCATCATCCTTCTATTTCAGAATTTTGAAAATTGATTTCAGGGAGGAAGGGAGTGGGAGAGAGAGAGAGAGAAACATCAATGATGAGAGAGAGTCATTGATCGGCTGCCTCCTGCACGCCCCCGACTGGGGTTGGAGCCTGCAACCCGGGCATGTGCCCTTGACTGGAATCAAACCCAGGACCCTTCAGTCTGCAGGCCGACGCTCTGCCCACTGAGCCACACCAGCCAGGGCCATCCTTCTTCTATCTCAGAAGCAAAAGCTTCATACCTAGTGGGCGCTCAGAACATGCTTATTAGTTATCGGGGAGAGTTGATACTTTAATTTTCATCCACAGCTGTTTGTTCCTCCCAGGCATTGTGTTAGGCGCTGGATTTCTAAAATAAACCACCAAATAGCCATCTCTCTCCTGGAGAAGGCTAACATTCAGGAGAAGTGAGGAGACCCTTATGCAGAGAACTGTCATGTGAGCTAAAGGGGATGAGTGCAGTGGGACAGAGTGAAGGGGCGTGCCAAGTGGGGGGCCAGTATTTCCAGAATGAGGGAGGAAGGCTTTGGGGAAGAGGTTCTTTTTCGAGTTGAGTGTTGGTGGTCAGTAGGATTTTCTTTAGAAAATTTTAAGAGCCCTAACTGGTTTGGCTCAGTGGATGGAGCGTCGGCCTGCAGACTGAAGGGTCCCAGGTTCGATTCCGGTCAAGGGCATGTACCTTGGTTGCGGGCACATCCCCAGAGGGAGGTATGCAGGAGGCGGCTGGTCGATGTTTCTCTCTCATTGATGTTTCTAACTCTCTATCCCTCTCCCTTCCTCTCTGTAAGAAATCAAGAAAATATATTTAAAAAAGAAAAAAGAAAATGTTAAGAGTCATTCCACCAGGAGAGGGCTATGTGGACAAGGAGATGAGAGAGTGTGGGGCGCCTGAAGCCAGGAAGGTCGGCCATTGTTGAGGTGCTAGGATGGGTGAGGAAGAGGGAGTTGTTGGTCTTTTAAACCTAGCACGACATAGGAGAGCTGCTCAGGTGAGTGAGGGCTGCCCACGCTTCGGAGGCTTTGGTGTTGCTCATGAGATGAGACGGCATTGAGACCTGCCAAGGCTGTGCCTCTGCCACTAGTCTTGGGTGTTTCTTAGCCATTGTGTGAAGTCAGGGATGATCAGAACTAAGTTAACCCTTTGCACTCGCTTGCTTTTTTCTCGATTCCTTTATTCTAATGTTAACCATGTCAAGTCACACTCGACATCCGAGTGCAAAAGGTTAAGGCACAGCTTTTCGAGATGATCATCGTATTGAACTAACAGACTCACACAAAACCCCAAACTGATATAAATATGTAGTTATAAAATCTATATCTACACTAATAAAAGAGAAAGATGCAAATCGACTGTACCTTTGCGACGCCCACCAGCCAATCGGGAGTGAGTATGCAAATTAACCCAACAAAGATGGTGGGTTAATTTGCATATGCAGGCGCTGAGCAGCATGGGAAAGTGGGGCCGGAGCGGAAAAAGGCGGCTCCGGGGCCAGAGCAGAAAGGCGGTGCCGGCAGCCAGGGAAAGGAAGGCCAATTCTTGCACGATTCTTCGTGCATTGGGCTTCTAGTCTATTTTATAATTGTGTGTCTCTACCTAATATATATTTAGATCTATAAATAGATAGATATGGATAGGGAGAGTGTGTTTATATCACTGCTTCTTTTTTAATTCTTTATTGTTTAAAGTATTACATGAGTCTCCTTTTTCCCCCATTGACCTCTCCCTTGCCCCCCACCCCCAAGCACTAGCCCTCACCCCCCTAGTGTCTGTGTCGATTGTTTTTGCTCATACGCATGCCTACAAGTCCTTTGGTTGATCTCTTGTCCCCACCTCCCCTGCCTTCCCTCATAGGTTGTACAGCCTTTTCGATTTTTGTTCTGGTTCTATTTTTGTTCATCAGTTTATGTTGTTCATTATATTCCACAAATGAGTGAGATCATGTGTATATCCCTGCTTCTTGATCTGTTTTTCATACCCCTGCCCTCCCTGCCGCACCCCCCCCACACACACACACACACAAGGGGCCTTTTTAGACTTTTTTAAAATATATTTTTATTGATTTTCATAGAGGAAGGGAGAGGGAGAGAGAGAGAGAGAAACATCAATGATGGAAGAGAATCATTGATGGGCTGCCTCCTGCATGCCCACACTGGGGGTCGAGCCCGAAACCTGGGCATGTGCCCTTGACCAGAATCAAACCCGGAACACCTCAGTCTGCAGGCCAACACTATCCACTGAGCCAAACTGGCTAGGGCTAGACTTTTTTTAATTGCCTCTTCATGAAATTTCAATACTACAGATAGTGCATCTAAGTTTGTGTACTCTATGTGTACCTGTGCTTTATGTATATGAAAAGAGTATGATTTTGTGCCCCCCCCCATCCCTCAAGAACCAACTTTTACCTCTTGGAAGTGATGTCACTTCCATTTAGAATACATCGTCTATATCTATATGTGTGTGGGCATGTGGGTGTCACCTTACTGCAAGGAAGAGTTAGGATCCCAAATCAGATGCTATTTATTCATTCACAGTGGGAAGTGTAACTTTCCAAAGGAATGAATATTCCCATCTTTCATCCAACTACCAGGAAAATTGAAGTAGTAAATTGGAAGGGTAAAAACTGCTTCTAGAGCATTGAGTCAAAAGAAAATAAATTGGATAGTCATGGAAATATTTCATCCAAACTATAGAAATGCCTGATGAACTATTTCTCACTCTAACACATAAAACCTTACTTTAGTGAAGAATTATATCCAACTCTATAATAGATGAAATATTTCTCTTTGATAATGCTGACTGAAGTCTCAAAATATGATTTTTTCATCCTGTTGTTTTTTTTTTGTACACCCTTTAGATCACTCTTACAATTTCTTGATAATACAGTGATTGTCTCATACTTGTTACAAGGAGTCGTTGATGGCCCTCGAAAACCATCTTAGTTTCTTAATTGGATTAGACTGCAGACTCTAGTCTCATCAGGGACATATTTCGAAACCATTTACTAAGGAGAGTTACTTCAGCAGATCCATTATGTGTTGTTTTGAGTAGTTTCCGCTTCAGGACAACCTCTTCCTGACCTTGTGGCCAAATCCTTGTGGTCCCCCAGTGGAGCACACGTGCAGTGATCATGAGTCAGGGACTGGACTACGCTTGCTCTGTTCAATCTAGCAGCTGATGGTTAGCTCTACAATGTCATCATCTATATATATAAAAGCCTAATATGCAAATTGTCCCCTCGGGAGTTCAACCAGGAGACCGGTAGTTTGATTGCTCGCTATGACGTGTGCTGACCACCAGGGGGCAGTGCAGAATGAAGGGAGGCCCTGGCCAGCAGCCAGAAGGCCCCAATCGGCCCTGATCACTGGCCAGGCCTACGGACCCTACCTGTGCACAAATTTCATGCACTGGGCCTCTAGTTATATAATAATGCTTGAGTGAGAGAGAGAGAGAGAGAGAGAGAGAGAGAGAGAGATCCCTGGATTTTTGTAGACACAAATCAGTTTTGCATCTATCAAGAGCTGAGTAATGAGTTAGTGCCTTCTCTAAAATTTTTATTGGACAGACAAGTTGAATCCAGATTCCTTGAAGAATGCTTCATTAAAGTTCCAAAATATTCCCAATAAACAGAAGAAAACTCAAAATGCTTTCTTATTACAGGCTTCAGAAATAGATGATGATGAAAAGAGAGAAGATGTTGAAACTAAGAAATCAAATGCCTCTGGGACAGTAGAATAGAACTTCATTTCATTAGAATGAAAGCTATTTGGGTTAGTAAAATGTTCAAATTGTAGACTTGTTTAAAAATAAAAATAGGTTCCCATTTCCAGTATGGCCAAAGAAATTCCCACCAGATTGCCTCTTTTCAATATAATGACTAAACTCTGGACAAAACTTTTAAAATTTTAAACACCTGTCACCAGACATTGGAAAATGAATAATGGTGGGCAGATTCTCTAGGGGATTTGATACTTAGAATGGCAGGGGATAAGTGTGTCAGTTTTTATGGCTTTTAATGTCACAGTTGGCACCATGTCAAAAGTGGCTAGAATTCCAATGGAAAACTTCCAGTCTTTCTGGCCTAAAGAACAAGAGGGCAGAGTTAGGGGCAAGCAGTACTGATAGAAAGTCAAGGAGGGAATCTCGTAAAGGAACAAGCCAAAGAAGGTGTACCCTTTATTCGCTGCATAAACTCTGCCCGAAATCTCTGGCCGACTGCGGAACCGTCTATGTGGGGTGCCTGGTACCTAGAAGCCCCTCAAACTAGATGACCAATTATTGGCATATGTTTGTACTTCAGGAAGAGCCTATCATGGTGTGTGGTGCAGTAGAGGCATTCGGGAAATATTTGCTGCATTATGGAAGGAGAAACCGAAGCCCAGATGCTAGTTAGTGACAAAGCCAAGCCCCCTCACACTGCATGCTGTGACCTCCCTGTCTTCCTTGTTGTCAGAGCCAACATTTGATTAAACACTGGAGAACTGCCTTGGCCAGATGTTCAAACAGCTAAAAACCCACCTGATTGGGCTATGCCCAATCACTTAGAACTTCCACCAGCTGGTTCCAAGATGGCCACCTTTCAATCTCAACCACTCTTTAAAAAAAAAAAAAAAAGTATATTTTTATTGATTTCAGAGTGGCAAGGAGAGGGAGAGAGAGAAAGAACATCCATGATGAGAGAGAATCATTGATCGGCTGCCTCCTGCAAGCCTCCTACTGGGGATCGAGCCCGCAACCTAGGTGTGTGCTCTGACCGGCAATGGTACCATGACCTCCTGGTTCATAGGTCGACACTCAACCACTGAGCAACACCAGCCGGGTCAACTACTCTTGAGGCTTGGGTTTTGCTATCATTGAACACGGGAAGTATGGACACAATGCCAAGGTCGTATCCCGTGGTTCTTCAAAATAACTGATATCTTGCCCTAACTGGTTTGGCTCAGTGGATAGAGCGTCGGCCTGCGGACTGAAGGGTCCCAGGTTCCATTCCGGTCAAGGGCATGTACCTTGGTTGCGGACACATCCCTAAGAGGGGGTGTGCAAGAGGCAGCTGATTGATGTTTCTCTCTCATCGATGTTTCAAACTCTCTATCCCTCTCCCTTCCTCTCTGTAAAAAAATCAATAAAAAATATATTTTTAAAAAGTGACATCTTTAGTATCTGATGCTTGCATCTTGGGGGCACCGCCATTTTTACTAGAGGCCTGGTGCACAGATTCATGCACTGGTGGGGTCCCTCGGCCTGGCCTGCACCCTCTCGCAATCCAGGACCCCTCTGGGAATGTTGAACTGCTGGTTTTGGCCCAATCCCTATAGGCCTCTAGTATGCATATAAGATCTTTGGTTAATCTCTTCCTTCCCTTCTTCCCCTACCCCTTCTCTCTGAGATTCATCAGTCTGTTCCATGTTTCCATGCCCATGCATTGAGCGTATTCCCCCTGGTGGTCAGTGCGTGTCATAGCTACTGGTTAAATGGTCGAATGGTCACTTAGGCTTTTATATATATAGATTACAGAGTTAAATATTCATCAGCGCTGGTTGCTGACTGCACAGTTTGATCTGGACCAGGGATCTACCTTTTTTAATTTACCTACTGAAGTTATCAGCCAGAGCATACGGACATAAGCTTTAGCTGTCACTTGTTCTCTCACTGATACCCAGAAGTCTGAGGACCAGAGCTAATTCTGCAGCAATGAGTCTCCTGCCCAGAATCACAAACACTATTTATCAGACCAAGAACGTTCCCAAATATTGCCAAACTTTCCCCTAGCAGGTGGGGTTCATGTTCTCTTCCTTGTTTCAGATTCCTCCTTCATGGATTACCTTCCTCCCCCTTCTTCTCCCTACTCCCTTCCTTGGAAAAGATCCTATGAATAATGGTTAGGGAAATGTAACACTTATGCTCTGTAAGGGAGCTCGCATTTCTTTTTAATATTATCCTTACTCCCAGGCGATGCCCCATAGGGGCCTAGAAGGGAATGAGGGATTTTCTGGGAGAGAATTAGCCCCTCAAAAGAAAATATTTTAATGCATTTTTTTATTGTGCTAAAGTACACATAATCTAAAATAGACCATTAGTGACATTTAGTGCATTCATAATGTTACAGCTAGGACTCTGTGCCCAGTTCCATTGCGTGGGAGTGTTCCCCTCCACCACCAAGCAATTATTCGACACCAGCTGGGTGAACTACAATTCAACTCAGATCTTTTGTTTTGTTGTTGTTGTTGTTAATCCTCACCTGAGGATATTTTTCCATTGATTTTTAGGGAGAGTGGAAGAGAGAGGGAAGGACAGAGAGAAACATCGATGTGAGAGAAACACATCAATTGGTTGCCTCCTGCAAGAGCCTCGTCCTGGGCCTGGGCCAGGAAGGAACCTATAACCAAGATACGTGCCCTGGACCGAAATCGAACCTGGGACCTTTTGGTCTGCAGGCTGACACTCTATCCACTGAGCCAAACCGGCTAGGGCTCAGCTCAAATCTTGGAGATGGCATCAGATCTCACAGGTCCCACTTGACTGCTCCCTGCTCCCAGCACACTTCAGTTGCTAGTCACAAACTTAGGTTGTTACCTGTACTTCTGACCAAGTGTCTATAGACGGAGGTTCCAACAAACCCCTCCTTGGGTTTGATTAATTTGCTAGGACAGATCACAGAACTCATAGAATGGTTTTACTTACTAGATTACCAGTTTATTAAAGGACTAGAGGCCCGGTGCATGAATTTGTGCATGGGTGGGGTCCAGCTGACCCACTTCCATTGGGCTGGGGAGGTGATTGGGGGCGGGGCCATCCAGGGGGAGGGGCCACAGGTGGTTGGCCAGCTGGCCCCGCCCCCTGGTCAAACTCCCAGTCAAACTCCGGGTCCAGGCGACAATTTGCATATTAGCCTGTTATTATATAGAATATAACTCAGGAACAGCCAAGACTGAAGAGAGGCATGGGGAAGGGTATGAAGAAAGCACGCAGAGCTTCCACGATCTCTGAGCAAGCCACTCCCAAATCTCCACGTGTTGACTACCCTGCAAGCTCTCAGAGCCTGTCCTTTTGGGGTTTTATGGAGGCTGTTACATAGGCATGATTGATTCAGTCACTGGATATTGGTGGTTGATTCAACCTCCAGCCCCTCTCCTGTCCCCAGAGGTCAGAGACTGGGACCTAAAGTTCCAACTCTCTAATCACATGACTATTCTTTTGTTAATGAGGTAGCTTTCAAAAAAAAACTAAAAATAGGGGGCTGGCTGCCAAGGGACCACCCCCTGCCCCTAGCAGCCCCAAATCTACTTTCTGTGTCTATGGGTTTGCCTATTCTGGATGTTTCATATCAATGGAGTTGTACAATGTGTCGCCTTTCGTAATTGGCTTCTTTCATTTAGCATAATGTTTTTGAGGCTCATCTATATTGTCTCATTCATTTTTATGGCTGAGTAATATTCCATCATATGTGTATATGGATATGTATGTATATGTGTATGTATGTGCATTATGGGAAATCATTTATCTTTAGCTTTTCTAGAATAAAGGCTTTTCCCAAGTCAATATTATCCAAATATTTGGTTGAAGACACATTTAAGTACTTTAGACTATTTTCTGAGTATAGTCAGATTATTCTCATAATGCACACAGGCATTTTAGGCTCACTAATATTTGATAGGTTGGAATGTTAGAAGCTTTTGAAAAAATGTCATCCACTTTGTTTTCAATTAAGCTAATGCCTAATGTGATTTTTCCCCTTTAGGCCAAAACCAGGTGTTTTCATGGCAACTTCCATTGCCTAATGATAATATTTATGAAAGCAGCCGTGCAATTATCTTTCCAGAGGATCAAACCGCTGTTCATTCCGCTGCCCCATCACAAATTCTCAGGACTCAGGGAAAACACTGCGGGGGAGAAACCCAGGCTCGCAGGTGTGAGAAATCTCACATCTCCACAGATCTGAAATGGAACACGTGTTACATTCTGTTTGCAATAATAGTCACACACAGAAAATGTTTATCTTTTCATGTAGTATAAGTTAGGTAAGAAGGCTTAGCAATTATGTTCTTATCTAACTCCCTAATTTGATACCAGAAGAGACGTGTTTAAACTCTTTGTTTACCCAACCCCCCGTTTTTTTACGCTTTCAACATATTCAACGCTTCTGAGACCTGCCTAGGAAAAGTGAATTCTGGCCGCTCCAGGCTTAATTTGCTTCGTAATCGTGCCCGATTTTATCATGCCCATAAAATAATCCTTATAGCATAACATTTCAAAGGCAGCGCTTTTCAGAAAAGGAGCGTTAGATTTATTTCCAGATGTTTCTGCCGAGCGTTTGCTTTCCCTCGTCCTACACCCCGATTTCATGGTTGAACAGTGCAAAGCTCCAGAGCAAAAATGCACCCGCTGATTCCTTCCACCTCCCACCTTCCGTTTTCAGGGTTCCACTTGAGACAATCATGCAAGCCTGCTTTGCATAATGCTCACAGGAGACTATCGGGAATTAAATGATGACGTGCGGTTGACCAGTAGGCTCCAGCGTGGACTGAAGCCACAGTGATTGCTTCGCTTTACCCTTCGCCCTGTGTTTGTGTGGGATACAAACAAGCAATTCATTTGCAACAGACGTTAGGTCCCTGGGGGAATCTATTTTTGTTTTTTTAATTTCAGGAGAGGACAATTTCTTAAATTGAAGAATGACGGAGCACTTTCATGTGACTGCCTCTTTGATGAGGGATTAATAGATATGCTCACAAACTTTAATAAGTGATAATTATCCACTTTACGTTTCGAGTTTTGCCTTTAAAATATTTCTAAAAGCTTTTATGATAGCTTTTCAATTACCTGTATAAAAGACCTGTTATTCATCACGTCTTTCTAAAGCCTGAAATGAGCCTTACAAAAGTGTGTACTCTTGGTTTATAATCTTCATTATAGTCTTTCTATTCCAATTAGATGCAGCGAAGTTGTCTATACCAAGTTTAAAACTGAAACAATGGTTCTAAAATTTCAAGTGGAGAATAACATTTCTGGAGTTTTGTGTGAAACTCCATAGACTACTATTAAATTAAACTTAAAAAACTGAATACAGCCTGGGTGGCAGGGCTCAGTATTTGAGTATCAACCTATGAACCAGGTTCAATTCCAGGTCAGGGCATATGGCCAGGTTGTGGGCTGGATCCCCAGTAGGGGGCATGCAAGGACCACCGATCAATGATTCTCTCTCATCCTTGATGTTTCTACCTCTTTCTCCCTCTTCCTTCCTCTCTGAAATCAATAAAAATATATTTATTTAAAAAAACTGAATAGATAAGTTTGGCTAAGTTATATCTATGTATATTTTCCAAGCATTCTTTGCACAGCAACTCTATACCACACAACGTGGCAGAGGGTGAAAATAGAGATACTCAACCTTCAAGTGCCTCTGAATCTAGTGGAACTCATTTATAAAATTGCCAAGGGGATGCATTTAATAGTGATTTACCTGGACAAATACTCGAGCAAACTTTCAATTCAAGTATATTTCACCCATTGGCCTTTTCTATCCTAAATATTGGGAAGGGGCTATCATTACTTAATCAGAGTGGGGCAAGCATTTGTGCTCTTGACATGACTTTGAGTATCAACAGAGAGCATTCCTCCTAGGAGCTAAATGAAGACGGAATTTTAAGTGTTCATCTTTAATAGTCTCCCTAGTGATATTTTGGACAATCATACTCTATAGTTTCTGTAAATGTGGTGATTTCCCACATATATCTAGATCTGAGGTCAGTGAACAGTGGACCACAAGCCAGATCTGACCCTCTGCCTGTTTATAAAGTTGGATTGGAACAGTCTTTATGTATTTGTCTGTGCTGCGTGTGAGCTACAGCGGCAGAGTTGAGTAGCTGTGATGGAGACCAGGTGACCTGTGAGAGGAAGCAGAGTTAGCCACACCAAAACAAGACCTTTTGAGATATTGATATTTTAAGCTTTTTTTTTTTTTAAAGAAAGGCTCAAGAAAAACCTTGACCTTCCTCCCAACTGCCTAAAAGAATTTAGAGGACTTGTTCTAGAAAAGGAGATAGGATCATAGCTTGATAGGAAGTAGGTGCTATAGATAGGGAGGAACCTAGCAAGATCCATTAGTTCAAACCTCTCTGTGTCCCATGGTTAGCTAAGGGCCAGCAAGCAGTTATTTACCAAACATTCGCTTTCCCATCTCCATGTGAATTGCCTTCCTGCCCTTTGAGGGCCCAAACCACAAATCGCCTTTCTCCTTAGCTCAAGATGCCTCTTAAACCTTAACTGCCAGATCGATCCTGAGGGCTCATATTCTTATGGAACAGTCTTATGGACACACATAATAATGTTGGTCATTTTCTCTTGTTCCTCCAACTCATGTTAAAATGATTATTAGTCCAGCCAGAAGAATTTAGAAAGGTGGAGGAAGATTTATTTTTTTATCCCCCACACCTACAAAGTCTAAAATATTTGCTATCTGACCCTTTACCCCCGCAAATCTGCCAACTCCTGGTCCAAGTAATATAGTTCAACTGGTGTTTCTGGGATGACCAATTTTGGACTTCTCCCTACTGGTTGCTCACTCTTTCAGATAAGGCCTAGATTGGTTGTATCTTTCCCCACCTCCTTCTCAGGCTCCTACCTAACCAGTGTGGCTCTCTATCGAGCTATAAAATAACTTTGTGATTTTGATAGATAGCGCACCTGAGTTAATCTGAAAAGTAATCATATTATTTTAAATCTTAGAACACATAGACTTGTTAAGTTTCTTACATATGAACTAGAGGGCCGGGTGTGGGGGGTAAAAAAATATATATATATCCCTCAGCCCGGCCTGCGCCCTCTTGCAGTCCGGGAGCCCTCGGGGGATGTCCCACTGCTGGCTTAGGCCTGCTCCCTGCCTAAGCCGACAGTAGCACTGCCACACAGGCGGGAGAGGCTCCTGCCACCACCGCTGTGCTCGCAGCTGTGAGCCTGGCTTCTGGCTGAGTGGTGTTCCCACTGTGAGAGCATACTGACCACCAGGGGGCAGCTCCTGCATTGAGTGTCTTCCCCCTGGTGGTCAGTGGGCGTCATAGTGACCGGTCTTTCCTTGGTTCAGTGAATTTGCATATTATCCTTTTATTATATAGGATAGGGCAGTGGTCGGCAAACCGCGGCTCGCGAGCCACATGCAGCTCTTTGGCCCCTTGAGTGTGGCTCTTCCACAAAATACCACGTGCACGTACAGTGTGATTGAAACTTCGTGGCCCATGCGCAGAAGTCGGTTTTTGGCCTGGGCGAGTCTATTTTGAAGAAGTGGCATTAGAAGAAGTGGGGGTGTCAGTCGCATGTGGCTCGCGAGCCGAGGTTTGCAGACCACTGGGATAGGGGGTTAAGTTTTTCTTAAGTTTCCTTAATCGCCTGTGTGAAGCGATTAAGGAGGTGACTCAGCTGTGAATCCAGCAAGCAGAACCAATAAGCATGGTCAGACCGACCCACTAGGAGTCAAAATATCATCTCATCAGCATCATCTCATCCCCTGATGACTAAGGACAATAGCTGACATCTGTTCCCAGCCTCACCCTAGCTCCTTCCCCTTTATAATCCTGTCCCCTGCACCTTGCTGGAAGACAAGATTTGATGCTTGTAAGCTCCCTGTCTTCTTGGTGGGCTGGCCTTCTCAATAATCGCCTTATATCCGTGGTTGGCAAACTGCGGCTCGCGAGCCACATGCGGCTCTTTGGCCCCTTGAGTGTGGCTCTTCCACAAAATACCACGGCCTGGGCGAGTCTATTTGGAAGAAGTGGCGTTCGAAGAAGTTTAAGTTTAAAAAATTGGCTCTCCAAAGAAATGTCAATCGTTGTACTGTTGGATATTTGGCTCTGTTGACTAATGGGTTTGCCGACCACTGCCTTATATGATTCAACCCTGCCTTGGTGATTGGACACAGCTACAGGCAGCCCGAGCCCAACCGGGGGTTTCCTGGTAACATATTTTGGAGACTCTGGTGAGACCATAAGGTAAGAGCCTTCGGGGAGGGCCAAAGGACTCGGGGCAGTTGCCTGGACGTGGCAAACTTCTTGCCGGCACCTGTGGAAACTCCTAGCAGCTGCAGAGTTACTTAACTCAAGGACTTGCCTTAAGTACTTACAAACTTTCCCAGGCGCCTTCGCGATCGGTTGAGTTGAACGGGCGTTCTGTTTGCTCGCCTGCTCTCGGTACGTCCCGGGCACTGGAAGCCAGGCGTGGCATATTTCAGGTACCTTCTATTTCTGTTTCTGCTCTGTTTTTGTTTGTTTGAGGGTGCTTAAAAACTCACAAAGCATGGGCAACGCGCTGGCAACCCCACCTGGCAGCCCAAGCCCAACTGGGGGTTTCCTGATACTTTTATTTCTTTTTCTTTCTACTGTCAACAGCATGTCCTGATTCTAGTAATTTCCACGGAGTAAGAGGAAAATGTAATGCATGAGCCTTTCTTGATTACTTTTTCCTACCCTTCCGTTTCCCAACTTGCGTCTTCCATATTTTGCCTTTAACATTACAATAGTTGAAAACATTTACAATTGCTCTTTCCATTTCTGAGTCTGTTGTCCCTCAGCTCCAGGCTGATTCTAGAGTTTAAAACTCACTAAAGAGTTTTTTTTATTTTTATGACTAAGAAGATATTAGTCATAGTATAAGCAGTGATTGCTGGTTATATTGCCACTGTTTTAAACCTTTTTGTTTTTCTAGTAGTCCCTTATTGTTACTTATTTTTCCCCTGGCAAGTCCTGTCTCAAATGCTTTGCTCTTCTCAAGAGGAGTGTCAAATTCTGGAACCACCTTCTTTCCCAGGCTCTGCCCTTCTCATTTCCTTCTGTTCTAATCTGGAGGGATGACCAACTACAAAACTGTCAGCCTATGACTTTGCTCCTCTCTTATTCCATGTTGAATCCACTTTTCCTTGATCTCATGCCTTTCTCTGTCTTGATTTTGTTGGAGCATATCCTCAGAGAACTTTCTCAGAAAAGATGTGTGGGAAGTAGACTTTCTAAATGTTTGCATGTCTGGACACGTCATTATTTTACCCTCTCACTTGGCAATGAAATCTAGCTTGAAAATTATTTCTTGCAGAAGGTTTAAGTCAATTTACATGGCCTTCAGGCCCCCACTCCTACAGTCAGATAATGACCTGTTTCTCTCTCCTTTATTTTCCATGTATCCTTTCTCTCTGTAGCTTTAAAGATCATTTCTGTGTCCTTAGTGTATTCGGATCGCCCTGTGATGCCTCCGGTGTGAGCCGCTTTTCCTGTCAGGCTAAAGGGTCTCAGGCTGAATCCTCAGATCATTCAAGCTCAGGAACTATTCAGATTCGTTTATTTGATAATTCCTTTCTCCCTCTCTTTCCTGTTTTAGAATTTCTTTATCAACTGTATGTTGGATTTTCTGAATGGACCATCTGCAATTTTTTTAATTTTCTCTTATATTTCGAACATGTGTCTTTTATTCAACTTTCTGTAAGATTTTAAAAATGTTATCTCTCAAACTTTCTATTGAATTGAATATGTCATTATATATTTAATTTCCAAGAGTACTGCCTCATTCTCACATTTCTTTTCTCCCCTCCCCCCCAATAAAGGGCTGTAATGCTCATCCTTGGGCATATAGCTATACCAATTTATCTTATAGGACACAGGTCTAGAAACAAAACTGCTAAGACACATAACATATGCATTTAAATTCTGAGAGCTTATGATGGCCCTTCAGAAGCAGGTTGCACCCCCTTGCACTTCTATTTCAAGGGGGAAAAAGTGGCAAGTCAGTGTTTTTCTTTTTCATTTATGAATGAGAATGAGTGTCATAAAACTTTATTGGCCATTTATATAATTTTCATGTATGTGCCTGATCATGTACTTTATCATTTTAAAATTAGGTTATCTTTCTTTTTTGAGTTGTACAAGCTCTTTATTATATATGTTATGTATTTGTCAGCTTTATATGTTGTAAAATTTTTCTTCTAGTGTGTTGTCTTATAACTTTGCTTATGCTGTTGCCCTTTAAATTGCTATGTAGTTGAACCTGTTTGTCTTTTCCTTTGTAGCTTCTGGATTTCATGTTATACATAGAAATGCCCTTCCAACCCCAAGACTGTAAATGTACTCTTTAGTATTTTCTTCTAGTACTTTCATTGCTTAAATGTCTTACATCTAATATTTATAGGAAACTTTGTATATGACATGTTTGGGGTCTTGCTTATTTACTTTCAAAACAGATATTGTCTTAAGTCCATTTAAAACATTAGGTTATTCTTTCCCTGGGGTTTGTATTGCCCTCATGTTACCGGCATTGGGGTTCTTGGGTTCCCCAAGATAGAAATCGAGAGGAAACCCCAGAGAAATTTCCAGACAGATCTTATTAAGCTAATGCTGGTGTACAAGGGAGGCAGCACAGAAGCAGGGGCTGGCTCTCCTTGGCTGCTTTATAAGTTGGGGACAAAGCAGGCTTTTGAGAAAAGGTGGGCTTTTTGTTTGTTTTATTTTGTTCCTTTTCTTTTTTCTTTTCTTTTTTTTAAATAATTCTTTATTGTAGAAAGTATTACATAGGTCTCCTTTTTCCCCCCATTGACCCCCTCCAGGCCACACCCGCCTCCTGCCCCAGGCCTTCACTGCCCCATTGTCTGAGGCCATGGGCCATGCATATATGCATACAAGGTTCTTGGTTGATAACTTCCCACCCACCCACCTGCCCACCCTCCCCCGCCTTCCCTCCAAGATTCCACACTCTGTTCCATGACTCTCTGGATCCACTCCGTTCATCAGTTTATTTTGTTATTTAGATTTCACATATGAGGGAGATCATGTGATACTTGTCTTTCTCTGACTGACTTATCTCACTCAGCATGATACTCTCCAGGTCTGTCTCTGCTGTCACAAAGGGTAAGAGATCCTTCTTTTTTACTGCTGCATAGTATTCCATTGTGTAAACATACTACAGCTTTTTTATCCACTCATCTGCTGATGGGCATGTGGCTATTTCCAATCTTAGCTATCGTACATTGTGCTGCTATGAACATAGGGGTGCATACATTCTTTCTGATTGGTGTTTCGGTTTTCTTAGGATATATTCCTAGAAGTGGGATCATGGGGTCGAATGGCAGTTCCATATTTAATTTTTTTGCGGAAACTCCATATTGTTTTCCAAAGTGGCTGCACCAGTCTGCATTCAAGATGAGCTTTTTGAAAAAGACAGCCTGAAGGAATGTACCATTTCAAGATCGGTGACTTCTTTCTCCTGCTGCATTTCCTGTGACTGTATTCATGCTGGTGGAGTGCTCAATACCACCCCCGTAGGAAGGTTGTGTAGGGTCAAATGTAGATCAACTGCACATGCAGGTCAGTGCTTTAAGCGGGCAGTTAGAAGGGAGAAAAAATCAGCTACCGTATTTTCCGGCGTATAAAATGACTGGGCATATAAGACGACCCCCAACTTTTCCAGTTAAAATATAGAGTTTGGGATATACCCACCCTATAAGATGACACCCGGTGTATAAGACGACCCCCGACTTTTGAGAAGATTTTCCTGGGTGAAAAAGTCGTCTTATACGCCGGAAAATACAGTACTTCTGTGTTTCCTAGTAGAGAGTGGAGGGGTGATGACATTTTTACACTTAGCTTATGCCACGTTCATTCTGACCACCTGGTCTGAACGTGGCTGCCAGCCCACCTGGGATTTTTCATTTCTGGGCCCAAGTCCCTAAGCTGTCTCATTAATGTATTATTTCTGGATCATTTCTTCTCTATTGGACTATGTATGTTTCTTTTAGAGAATATTTTGTTTCATAATGTCATGGTTCAGTAGGAGCCTCCTTCAACTGCCACTTACTAACTTTCCAAAATCCAATTACTTTACTGCTCCAGCGACTCAGCGCCCTCAACTGGAAATGATGATGAGAATACTACCACCGCCCTAACTGGTTTGGCTCAGTGGATAGAGTGTCAGCCTGTGGACTCAAGGGTCCCAGGTTCGATTCTGGTCAAGGGCATGTACCTTGGTTGCGGGCACATCCCTGGTGGGGGGTGTGCATGAGGCAGCTGATTTATGTTTCTCTCTCATCGATGTTTCTAACTCTCTCTCCCTCTCCCTTCCTCTCTGTAAAAAATCAATAAAATATATATTTTTAAAAAAGAATACTACCACCAAGTAGGTTTGTTGTGAAAAGTACTGCGATAAGGAATGCATGTGATCAAGACCAGTGCTTGGCACGCTTAGTGAACATCAGCCGCTCCTGCTGCTGCTATGGTAATGTTCTTTTCTTCAGGGCCTACCGTAGTGCCTGATTTAAAAAAAATAGCCATAGCTGGTTTGGCTCAGTGGATAGAGCATTGGCCTGCGGACTGAAAGGTCCCAGGTTCGATTCCGGTCAAGGGCACAAGCCCGGGTTTCAGGCTTGATCCCCAGTGGGGGGCATCCAGGAGGTAGCTAATCAATGATTCTCATCATTGATGTTTCTATCCCTCTCTCCCTCTCCCTTCCTTTCTGAAATAAAAAAAATATATTAAAAAAATATGACTTAAACTTTAGATACATGACTAAAATATTGAAGAGAATGGAAACCAATTGTAAGGAAGAGAGAAGGACATAAAGTTTTAATACTCTTTTTCCCAAAAAAAATATGTTTATTGATTTTTAGAAAGAGAGGAAGGAAGAGGGATAGAAAATAGAAACTTTGATGAGAGAGAAACTTCATTGATTGGCTGCCTCCGAAATGCCCCCTACTGGGGATTGAGCCGGCAACCCCGGAATGTGCCCTGACCAGGAATCGGACCAGTGAACTCTTGGTTTCTGGATCAACACTCAACCACTGAGCCACACCAGCCAAGCTTAGTGCTATTTTTAAAAACAAAAGAGATATCGGAGCAAACTCAGTGTTTTATCCGAGATTTCTAATTGTTCTCCCCCCCACCCACCCCCCCCGATTTGTGTGGCCCAGAAAGTATTTCACACTAATAAAGGTTGAAAGTGGTTTTCAGCCCTTAAGTTGAATTAAATGAATACTGTTATGACAAGTTAGACATCCATAAAATTGCTAAATATATGTCATTGAAAATACCTCTGTTCCATTATTTTGTTAAACATCCATTATGATCATAAAAATCTGCATCTAGTCAAATGAATACTGCTGACACATGTTAATTATTCCAGCATATAATTGGCTTGGACTTTAGATGTTCAGGTAGGAATGTTCTCGAGTGTCAGCAGCTCCGGGGTATGTTTGAGAAGCCACAGTAAAATAACCCATGCCTCTATTATACATGCTTTTCCATCATCGACTGTGGTCTGGGTTCATGCTAATGTAATGGCAAATGTCAGTTCAAGTCATCCAATTATTTTTTTTAATTTAATAAATCTTTATTGTTCAGATTATTACAATCGTTTCTTCTTTTTCCCCCCATAGCTCCCCTCCGCCCGGTTCCCACCCCACCCTCTGCCCTTACATCCCCCCCACGGTCCTCATCCATAGGTGTACGATTTTTGTCCAATCTCTTCCTGCACCCCCCATACCCCTTTTCCCCTGAGAATTATCAGTCCACTCCCTTTCTATGCCCCTGATTCTATTAAATTCACCAGTTTATTCTGTTCCTCGGATTTTTAATTCACTTGATTTTTAGGTTCACTTGTTGATAGATATGTATTTGTTGTTCATAATTTTTATCTTTACTTTTTTCTTCTTCCTCTTCTTAAAGAATACCTTTCAGCATTTCATATAATACTGGTTTGGTAGTGATGAACTCCTTTAGCTTTTTCTTATCTGTGAAGCTCTTTATCTGACCTTCAATTCTGAATGATAGCTTTGCTGGGTAGAGTAATCTTGGTTGTAGGTTCTTGCTATTCATCACTTTGAATATTTCTTGCCACTCCCATCTGGCCTGCATAGTTTCTGTTGAGAAATCAGCTGACAATTGTATAGGTGCTCCCTTGTAGGTA
Source organism: Cnephaeus nilssonii (assembly GCF_951640355.1). NCBI lineage: Eukaryota > Metazoa > Chordata > Mammalia > Chiroptera > Vespertilionidae > Cnephaeus > Cnephaeus nilssonii. The sequence goes on from NC_137071.1 coordinate 2,283,968, forward strand.
ACTAACTGTTTTTCTCTTGCTGCTTTTAATATTCTGTCTTTGTCTTTTGCTCTTGGCATTTTAATTATGATGTGTCTTGGTGTGGTCCTCTTTGGATTCCTTTTGTTTGGGGTTCTGTGCGCTTCCTGGACTTGTAAGTCTATTTCTTTCACCAGGTGGGGGAAGTTTTCTGTCATTATTTCTTCAAATAGGTTTTCAGTATCTTGCTCTCCCTCTTCTTCTGGCACCCCCATAATTCAGATGTTGGTATGCTTGAAGTTGTCCCAGAGGCTTCTTACACTATCTTCAACTTTTTGGATTCTTTTTTCTTTTTGCTTTTCCGGTTGATTGTTCTTTGCTTCTTTGTATTTCAAATCTTTGACTTGATTCTTGCGATCCTCTAGTCTGCTGTTGGGTCTCTGTATAATATTTTTTACTTCAGTCAGTGTATGTTTAATTTCTAGTTGGTCCTTTTCCATATCCTTGAGGGTCTCGCTAAATTTATCGGCCTTTTCTAGGAAATTCTTGAAAAAGAATTGCTGTTGCCTCCCATACATGCTTCTCCATCCGGAAACTCGGATTCTCCAGAAAGTCCCAGGGAATTCGGAAGATATAACAGAGGCCGGCAAGCTGTGTAGTGAGGGTGGCTGTGAAGCACAAGATACATGGAGGTTGGCTGTCTATGTTAGCCTTGAGCTCTCTCCCGGGGTGTCTCCCACTGAGCCGGTGCTGATCCAAGTATGGTCCTGAGCCCTGCACCAGAATCACCTGGAATGCCTTTCTCGGGTAGGACTCGCAAGCAGGGATCTTCAGTTCTTAAATGATGAGAGAGAGAAACATCAATGCGAGAGAGAAACATCGATCAGTTGTCCCCCCACCCCCCCTCCACCTCCCCCCTTACCTACGCACCCCAATCAGGGACCAAACCTGCCACCTGGGCGTGTGCCCTGACCTGAAATTGAACCGGCCACCTTTCTGTGCGTGGGATGATCCTCACTCCACTGGGGCTGGAATGCCTTTTAAACACAGATCCCTGGGTAATGCTGACTTAATTAATGGGGAGAATTGAAGTATGATTTAGGTTGTCAGCTAAGTTGGGTCTGAAAAATGAAACATTTTTAAGGAAATAGCTCAAGTTAGAAATCATGAAAAATATCAGAACATTGTGGCACTTTGTTCAATTTTTGACGTTTAATATTTTTATTTGGAAATGGAGATGGGTGACAGGAAATTGATTATCTTGCTAGATCCTCGCCATTCTCCTTTCAATGATTCTTCTCGTCTCCCTACTGAACTAGAAGGCTTCCCTGCTTGAATGGTATAGGGCACCAAAGCCTCTGCTTGCCCCCAGCCCATTTTTAAAAATATGTATTTTTTTTATTGATTCCAGAGAGGAAGAGAGAGATGGAAACATCAGTGATGGGAGAGAATCATGGATCGGCTGCCTCCTGTACACCCCACACTGGGGATCGAGCCCATAACCCGGGCCTGTGCCCTGACCGGGAATCGAACCATGACCTCCTGGTTCATAGGTTGATACTCAACCCCTGAGCCACGCCGGCCGGGCTCCGCCAGCCCCCTTTCCTCAGGGTACCCTTGCTTCTGGCCAGAGTGCACCCTTGAATCCACAGGACTGCCCACCATGTGTCACAGGATGACAATGACATGACCTGAAGATCCCTGCTTCTGGCCCTCCCCGGTAGCTTAGAAGTCAAGGTTGCGAAAGCAAGCTCGCGCTTACTGTGAAATTGTTTTCTTATGTGCTTGTCCCAGTATGTTCTCCAGGAATAGGTTTTTGTAGTGGTATTTGAAGTGTTCTATAGCCTCCTCCAGTTCAATTCACATGAACTTACACTTACCCAGATATCACACTGTTTAGGCTGGTTATTGCCAAATAGAGCATGTGATTCTGAGCATTTATTGTGTGGCTACCTGCCTATATTACCTGTCTTTAAAACACACACACACACACACACACACACACACACACACACACACACACATATAATTGAACTCAGAGAGGAAAGGAGAGGGAGAGGGAGAGAGAGATAGAAACATGAATGATGAGCCTGGTTTGGCTCAGTGGATAGAGCGTCGGCCTGCAGACTGAAGGGTCCCAGGTTCGATTCCGGTCAAGGGCACATGCCTGGGTTGTGGGCTTGATCCCCAGTAGGGGGCAGGCAAGAGGCAGCCGATCAATGAGTCTCTCGTATTATTGATGTTTCTTTAAAAAAAAAAAAAAAATATATATATATATATATATATATATATATATATATATATATATATATTATTGATTTCAGAGAGGAAGGGAGAGGAGGAGAGGGATAGAAACATCTGACCAAGAATCGAATGGTGACCTTTTGGTTCATAGGTTGACACCCAACCACTGAGCCACACCAGCCAGGCTGTCTTTTACATTTTTTATCCCCATAAATCTTAATGGAAGACAGTGTTCCTTGGAAGCAATGCATGTCTGGTGTTAATGGTATGAGGTGAGACTGAGAGTAGCCAGCTCTGCTCAGCATCTCAGTCAACCTGAGAATGTGACTTGATTATTATTGCTTCTGACACATTAGCGTGTCGTTAGCGGAAAAGCCATCTATTACACACATTGAACAAACTCAATTATTATGATTGATTACCAGCCTAGCTGTAGGGATTTTGCAGCTTTAGGGAAACTGACAAACATTTTGCCCTTTTAGATCCTACAATTAGATTCACAAGGCACAGTCAATAAGCATTTTGTAGGCGCTAAAGTCATCGTCTTAAATGATGACAAAAATCTCTAAGTAGATGAACTTGCTGTTGATCATTGACTAATTGTTCAAATGGTTTTCAGTAGTGTTAATGACAAATCGAGCTGAGTCCTTGAAGGATAAATTTGATCATGAATTAATGGAACCTATTTTGGACGTTAATTTATACAAGCCCTTATAGATCCTTGATTTATGCGAAAGCTGAAAGCGTGACTGGAAAAATGTGTCAGTCTGGGTTTCTTTTAAACTCTGTTCCTTTTAACTGTAATCCTCAAAATGAATAATATTCTAATTCAGAGAGAAATTTAATAATACGTGCATTCAAGCTAACATTTAAGAAATATGTTAACCTTATTTTCTGAGATAGTCTACTTTAGTCTCCCAGAATGTGGAGAGAATTTCAGGATTTTTATTTCCACACTCGACCTATTCCATACCAGAACCTAATTCTTAGAGCCTCTGACCTCTCCAGGGAGGATGCGCTCTTGCTTACATAAAGGATGTATGGCTGACATTACACAGCATTCTCACATGGCTTGGAGTTCTTCTCTCTCACCTCATTTCTCCTTCATACTCCCTCTCTCCTAACATTCTCCCCCATTACCCACGGTTCCATTTCCTGGTTAGGACACATGCCTGGGTAGCGGGCTCGATCCTCAATAGAGAGCATGCAGGAGGCAGCCGATCCATGATTCTCTCTCATCATTGATGTTTCTCTCCCTCTCCCTCTCCCTTCTTCTCTGAAATCAATCAAAATATAGTTAAAAATAAATGAGAGAAAAACAAACAAAAAACTACTGGACTGTTAGCCCACACCTTTGATTCTGTGAGTTTCTTACCAGCTTCTTTTAACTTCTCTCAGAAGTTCTTAGGCATCAAAGTGATCCCTTACCATTGTCAGGGGAGGGGGAAGTCCCCCTTCTTTATTCTTATAGCTGGACTATTAATAAAATCATACAATTGACATAAGACTGGATTCACAGAAAGAAACAATTGAATACGTTCCTACAAAATAAGCATAATATGATGCTCAGATCAAAGAAATGATTGAACCAGGAACCTTTAGATTTTTTAGACAAAGAAACAATAAATTGGTTGAAGAAATTGACAGGACAAAGGTAGTTTGTGCCCACTAGAAAGAGACTGAGCAAGGTCTGGGTGTTTGCTGGTGAGGAATCTGAACAGGTTTTGGACTGGGGTTGTAAATTAGTCACGCCTTGCAGGGCGTGTTTATACAAGCTTTCCATGCTGGATTCTTTGAACTCTTTTTTAAAAAATTTTTAAAAATATTTTTATTGATTTCAGAGAGGAAGGGAGAGAGAGAGAGAGAGAGAGAGAGAGAGAGAGAGAGAGAGAGAGAGAGAAACATCCATGATGAAAGAGAATCATGGGTCAGCTGCCTCCTGCATGCCCCCTACTGGGGATCGAGCCCACAACCCCGGCATGTGCCCTTGACCTGAATCGAACCCAGGACCCTTCGGTCCACAGGCCGACGCTCTATCCACTGAGCCAAACTGGCTAGAGCTTGTGCCAAGGTTATCTCTCAGCCCTCAGGAGCAGGGAGGGCATCCATCACGTGGGAGACGTATCTATGCTTTTAGGGGTCAGAGAGGTCAGGGTTTTCTTCTTGCAAAGGCAATTTCTTAATTTTCATTCAAAATAATCCATATGCCGCTGTGGGCCATCTTGGGCCCTGACACTAGCTTCATTTTTAGGTTCTAAAAATGCCATTGAAGATTTATGAACGTGAGAGCTGGACTTTGCAAGAGCTAAGTGGAGCTTTGTAATATCAAGGATTCTGTCCTTCAGGTTTGAGTATAGAATTCCCCCTCTGGGCTCACACCATAAGTCAGGGATCCCTGGATCATACAGAACAGAAATCTCTTTTAAAAACTATATATTTTTATTGATTTCAGAGAGGAAAGGAGATAGATAGAAACATCAATGATGACAGAGAATCGTTGATCGGCTGCCTCCTGCACAAGAGCATGTGCCCTGACCATGACCTTCCTGGTTCACAGGTTGATGCTCAGCCACTGAGCCACGCCAGCCCTGCAACCTCTACATTTTTTGATTTTGTACTCCTATTACTTAAAACATTTAGAACACCCTCCCCCGATATACATTAATTTATTCATCATTTATGTATATATGTACTACTGTAAAAAGTATTACGGAGAATATAAGGCATGTGTACGAACGATGTTAGAATGAGATGTTAGAATAAGATGGGATGAAGATGAAATATACATTTTAATCACTTGAAAACATTTTGCTGTCACTGCTGCATTAAAAATTATTAAGTCTCTTAAATGGCAGCGAAGTGATGGAGGGTGCCTACTTATTTTCAAGCATCTTGGTTTTCTACTTTAATGAATAAAAACGTGCAACTTCAGCTGCTTTCTCTACTTGGTTTTAATCACTGTCATGGGAGAAAAAGAGGAAGCTTGGAAACAGGAAGAAGGAAATGCACGAAGTGTTTTACCAGCCTGCGCACCAGCTCGTGACAGCCTCTTTTTCAATCCCACTTACGCAAGGGGTTTTGCTGAAATTCAGCTCAGAGTTTCCGTATTCCTCGATGGCCCTCCACTGTTCTTGCCAACCAAATGGAAGATGTTGCATTTATTATATGTAACAAATGAGTCCACAATCCACTAAAAGGCTTCACTCGGAAGATTAGGAAACAGGTTAGAAAAATTTGTTCCCAAGTTTTCAAAGGCTGCTGTTTTCATAGATATCATATTTTCCAGCGTATAAGATGACTTTTTAACCCAGGGAAATCTTCTCAAAAGTCGGGGATCCTCTTCTACGCCGGGTGTCATCTTATAGGGCGGGTATATCCCAAACTCTATATTTTAACTGGAAAAGTTGGGGGTCGTCTTATACGCCCAGTCGTCTTATACGCCGGAAAATACAGTACCTATTTGCATAAGTTTCTTTTTTATATATTTTATTGATTTTGTACAGAGAGAAAGAGAGAGGGATAGAGAGTTAGAACCATCGATGAGAGAAACATCGATCAGCTGCCTCCTGCACACCTCCTACTGGGGATGTGCCCGCAACCAAGGTACATGCCCTTGACCGGAATTGAACCTGGGACCCTTCAGCCCACAGGCCGACGCTCTATCTACTGAGCCAAACCAGTCAGGGCTGCATAAGTTTCAATAAAACAAACACATAGTGTTAGCATCCTTTCCAAATATCTGTCTCCCTGTGTACTTGCCACAATCCAAGTTTCTTTTAAAAAATGAGGGCCTTTCCCGTTTATTATTATAATATATCCTTTACTCTGAAGAGTCAACTCTTTTAGTTCATTGTCCCCAGGTAGCCAACAACTCCCGGGGAGGACAAAACATTGTCATAGCCACTGTACTCTAATGTAATGGTTTTCTTTGCAAAGACAACCATATGGTTGACATGCTAAATAAAGCACTTTCATTTCTGTGGTGCCATAGCTTGCATTGAATTCTTGGGCAGGCGTCTCTAAATTTACCCTGAAACCCTTGTTTTGTTCTGGTCAAAGTTGCTGTACAATCGTTTTATATTCTCCTATAGCCGTGCCATTGTCACAGTACCCTACAAATTGTTGTTTTAATTTTCCCCCCAAAATATATTTTTATTGATTTCAGAGAGGAAGGGTAAGGGAGAGAGAGATGAAAGAGAATCATGCATCGGCTGCCTCCTGCACGCCCCCACTGGGGATTGAGCCCACACCCCAGGCATGTGCAAATGGAACTGTGACCTCCTGGCTCAAACACGGATGGAGCCCCCTTGGCTGGGCAGAATTGTTATTTATAATAGGTTCTGGTCCCTCGTGGCGCAGGACAACCAGAGTGTTTTTCTTGTTCCGAGTGTTCTTTTATATTATTATATAAAATTTAGAATTCTCATTATTGAACTCTTTAAAAAGGACTGTTGGGAGGTTCTTATTAGATGGCATTAAATCTATATATTAATTTGAAGGGATCTGAAATGTTCATATTTAGTCTACCCATTAAGGAGAGGCTTTATGTATTTCAAACACTCCTAAAATTCTCTAATATCCCTCCAAACATTTTGTGATTTCTAAGCTTAAGTTTATTGGATTCTCTTGGCCTGCAACCTGGGCATATGCCCTGACTGGTAATGAACTATGACCTCTTGGTTCTTAGGTCAGTGTTCAACCACTGAACCATGCCAGCCAGGCAAAAAAAAAAACAACAACAAAAAACTGCAGTATGTTATTTTGCCACACATTTCATAATTTTGGCTTGCTAGGAACCTAATAAGGAGTCTAGTGTTTCTGTCTTTCCCTCTCTCTTCCACTCTCCCTTATGACCTCTCTCATTGTAACGTATCAACTTGAACAATCCACGCTTGTGCTTTCTTTACCTTTCCTACTGACATTCTTATTCCGGGGAACTCTGGCTTGCCTAACAGCAGTTTTGCTTAGAGCTTTTATTAATGGGCTCTCTCACAGGCCGTGATAGGGCTTAGGAATTGCTGAGCCTTGCATTGGGAGCCACCACTACCCAAGTCTTGTCTGGGGTGTGAGAAAGTTTGAAGTTTGAAGAATGACTGGGTTGCCATGGCTGCCATGTTAACAGGGATAATGAGGGGAGATACAGGGATAATAAGGTGAGATGTTTTCTTTGGATGTGTCTGTTATTTGTCCAAGGTAACTTATTTATGTTACAAATGGTGTGGGGAATATGGTTGTTGGAAAGAATCCTTTTGGGATGTGGAATTTCAGGGTTTTAACATAATATTTATAGATTGTATGAGTGAGCTTTTGGTGCGTAACAAACATTCCCCAAATTTAGTGTTGTAAAACAATCATCATTTATTATTCCTCATTCAGCTGGCTGATTGGGGCTCAGGGGTGGGGGTGGCAGCTCGGCTACACTGAGCTCCTCACTGAGGTGTCTGCTCTGGTCTGGCCCACAGGTGTCCTCTCTGGAGCCCCAGCTGAAGGGGCAGCAGCTACCTTGAGAAGCTCTTCTCAATGTGGTGATAGAGCAGCAAGAGCACATGCCCAACTACACCAGTTCTGTTTGCTTCTCACATCCAGGCTCAGCCATGTGGCATGCTTTGGGCAGTGAGAAGTTAGCAGAATCAAGGAGTAGAGAAATGTGTACTATGGGCAGTGGGAAGGCACTGAAAAGCAATGTGCCATCCAGTGGTGAACTATGTCCTGGGAGCAAATGAAGAGTAATTCAAGATGAGAATATAATACACTAGAGGCCTGGTGCATGAAATTCATGCAGGGTAGGGTCCCCAGGCCTGGCCTCTCCGCCTCCCACCTCCTCCTTCTCTTGTTCCTTCAGCACCCCGCCGCCGCTGCTGGTTGCTCACCATGTTCCGCGCTGCCCCCTGGTGCTCAGTGCACGTCATAGTGAGTGATCGAACTCCTGCTCTCCCGGTCAAACTTCCAAGCGGACAATTTGCATATTAGCCATATAAATATATACATACTAGAGGCCCGGTGCACAAAAATTCATGCAAGAATAGGCCTTCCTTCCCCTGGCTGCCGGCACCAGCTTCCCTCCGCACTGGCTTCCCTCTGGCACCCAGGACTCTGGCCGCCCGCAGGCACCAGGAACCTGCGCTGGCTTCCCTCAGGCCGCCTGCAGGCACCTGGGTCCTGGGCTAGCTTCCCTCCGGCCCAGGCTTAGTCAGGAAGGATGTCCGGAATGACGTTGGAAGACGTCCAGTCTAATTAGCATATTACCCTTTTATTATTATAGATATATAGATAAGCACTTGATTCTCTCCTGTGATCACAGCTGGCCCTCCCTGAGAGGTACCACCAACAATGACTTTTTCCAGCAGAACTAGGCACTCAGAAGTACAGGTTCATTTATACTCCTTTTCGTTCCAGTCGTAACTACCCAGATGTCCCACTGGCCACCATCTTCCTCGATTCTTTTAAGTCCACACCAAAGGTAATGGCTTCTAAATCTTTCCCCTCAGCCAGTGTGGCTCAGTGGATAGAGCATTGGCCTGCAAACCAAAGGGTCCTGGGTTCGATTCCGTTCAAGGGCACATACGTTGGTTGCAGGGTCCTCCTCAGCCTGGGCCCTGGGCAGGGCACGTGCAGGAAGCAACCAATGGATGTGTTTCTCTCACGTCGATGTTTCTCTGTCTTTCCCTCTCTCTTCCACTGTCTCTCAAAATCAATGGAGAAATATCCCCCGGGCATGGATTTAACAAATAATAAACAAACAAACAAATAAATCTTTCCACTTAGCCCATGTTGCAAAATAGGACCTTACTTACGGTTTCCTTACAGGATGCTTTACCTCAGTCAAAGTGATGCTACGTGAGACAGTGGGTGTGCCCACCTTTTGCCTCTACTGAGGGAGAAAGGCTCCAAGAGTTCAAGGGAATCTCTTCCTCCTGTTCCGGGAAGTTAGGCAGGAAAACTGCCTTCGTTCCTTTTCACACGAATCTGTCAGAAACAGGAAGATTGCTCCTCCCATTTGCAGACACAATCTGGGTTTTCTGCTCATGGATTCCTGGCCTATCTGTGAGTGTTTGTTGGCGAAGGTTGGGGCCTGGGGCCAGAGGTTTGTGGAGCTCATCAGTTGTGTTCTAGGCTCAGCAGCAGAATTCACTGAAGCATGTTCGGCAGGTTAAAAAGGATGCTGCTATTTCAGCTCATTGTAAAAGGACTCAAGCATCTTTGTAAAAAATAGTGCAAGGAGAGAGCCCAAAAGTGCTTGCCCGAATACGAAGAACCAAGTGATGTTTCATGGGGGAGCATCTGAGTGCGGATTCATTCTTACAGAGAGAGACAGAGGTCGATTATTTTTAGAGAATTTATTCTGAAAGTACAACCTGTAGAGCCAGGAAATGATAATGCCATCGGAAGGTTGTCCTCAAAGTGCAAGCAAAACAAAAAAGTAAAAACAAAAACAAACACAAAACAAAACGATGAACAACAAACGAAAACGCTAGAACAAGCAGCGACCGCAAAATGAACATTTGGTTGTGAGTTTCAAACCTGATTTGGGTGGAGAAACGACAATGAAATGAAAGGGACCAATGTCAGGTTCTTTGTTGACACAGAGGCCGGCAGTGTCTGGGATTTAAGGTCCTGCCCCTGTGTCCCACCCCTTACAATATAATTAGTTGGTCTCATTTTCTTTTTTTCAGGGATTTTTAAAAATATGTATTTTTATTGATTTTTAAAAAATATATTTATTGATTGAAGAGAGGAAGAGAGGAGAGAGAGATAGAAACATCAATGATGAGAGAGAATCATTGATCGGCTGCCTCCTACACACCCCCTACTGGGGATGTGCCCGCAACCAAGGTCCATGCCCTTGACCGGAATCGAACCTGGGACCCTTCAGTCCGCAGGCGGACACTCTATCCACTGAGCCAAACCTGCTAGGGCCAGGGATTTTTTTTTAACTTAAATTCTTTATTGTTGAAAGTATTACATATGTCTCCTTTTTCCCCCATTGACCTCTCCCTGGCCGCTCCCACCCCCAGCACATGCCATCACCCCCTACTGTCTGTGTCCATGGGTTATGCTCATAAGCATGCATACAAGTCCTTTGGTTGATTTCTTACCCACCCCACCCCCCCTCCCCTGCCTTCTCTCTGAGGTTTGACGGTCTGTTCAATGCTTCTCTGTTTCTGAATCTATTTTGGTTCATCGATTTATGTTGTTCATTAGATTCCACAAGTGATCATGTGATATTTATCTTTCTCCGACTGGCTTATTGACCCATGACCCGGGCTCACTCCCCAGCCCTGGACTCAGCGATCACTGAAGGGATCCAGAGACATGGCCCAGGAAAACTTACTAACAGCGATTCAGTCTTCAGAGAGTGGATTTTATTCTTGCTTCCTTTCTTCTGTAATCGGGGACATATTGCTTCACGGATATCAACTCAAATGTGTGTTTACTGTGTCATCGCACTTGATCTGATTTTTCCAATTGAAGGCCTCAGAGCTTACCCAGCGTTTGAGGCATTTCCCTGAGAACTGGGCTTAGGTATTTGAAACATTACTGAGTTTGTTTTCATATTTTAACAAGATTGAATGAGTGGGCGATGTCTGAAACCTATTCCTTTGTATTCATGGACCGCAAGAGATGAAAAGACCAGCTAGTGCTTTTCGCTTGCTGTGAGCCAGACATTTTGCTAAGTGTTTGACATTTATTCATACATCTCATTTCACGACCTTCTTATGCGATTGTTACTATTGTTGTCACCATTTTCCAGATGGGGAAACTGAGGCACGGAGTGATGTAGTACTTTGTACAGGTCGAGTGCCAGGAGGTGGCGGGGCCCAGCTTCAAATCCAGGGAGTCTGGCTCCCCAAGTCTCACTCTGAACTAGCATCTCGGACTTCAGGCTCGCCTAGACCCGTGGTCGGCAAACTGCGGCTCGCAAGCCACATGCGGCTCTTTGGCCCCTTGAGTGTGGCTCTTCCACAAAATACCACGGGCGAGTCTATGTTGAAGAAGTGGCGTTAGAAGAAGTTTAAGTTTAAAACATTTGGCTTTCAAAAGAAATTTCAATCGTTGTGTTGTTGATATTTGGCTCTGTTGACTAATGAGTTTGCCGACCACTGGTCTAGACCCAAGCATGTCTGTGTTCCTTGTGCAAACGCGAAAGTATTAGCTCCTTGGAGAGAAATGTCCCCTGTAATTTGGATACATCAGGACATAGGGCTTGTATTAGACAACGTGCTCACAGACCGATCCTTACCGGGACGCCCTGTGTGCGCAGGAAGAAGGTTCCAGAGTAGAAATCCCCCCAACAACTCCTTGCCATCTCTGCCACCCTCACCCTGGTCCAAGCCAGCCCTGTATCCCCTTAGGACTGATGCAGTGGGTCCTGCAGTGCTCTCTCTGCTCCCACCAGCGCCCCCTCCTGTCTGTTCTCAGTACAGCAGCTATCACATTCTTCACACAGAACCTTCCAATGGCTTCTATTTCACTCCCAATACACTGAGTCCTTCCAAGAGCTTGTGTGATCTTTGATCTCTCCTCAGCACTTCTTTTTTTTTTAATTGATTTCAGAGAGGAAGAGAGAGGGAGAGAGAGATAGAAACATGAATGATGAGAGAGAATCATTGACTGGCTGCCTCCTGCATGCCCCCTCCTAAGGGTCGAGCTAGCAATCCGGGCATGTGCCCAGGCCAGGAATTGAACCGTGACCTCCTGGTTCATAGGTCGATGCTCAACCCCTGAGCCACGCCGGCTGGGCTCCCCCCAACACTTCTTTCCCCACCCCCCCTCACTGCCTCCAGCCTCCCCCATCACTGGCCTCTGGGCTGTCCCTTACGCATGCTCTCTCCAGGCCTGGGACCCCTCAGGACCTGTGCACTTGGGGGTTCCACTGCTGAAAAAGCTCCTCGTCAGGCATTCCCCTGACCCCTGATATCACACTGCGGTACCCTCACCCTCACCCAGCAGCTCTCCACGCTTCCTCCCATTATTTCTCTCCTGCGTGCTTCCAGTGGCCTGATAGGCCATAAATCCTACTCCTTTATTCATTTAGTCTCCGCCTCTGAACACTGGAGTGAACAAATTATTTTCTGATTCCGTTTGCGCTCCTACTGTATCCCCCGAACTGAGAATCCAGTGGGCGTGCAATAAATAGGTGTTAATTAAATGAGTGCATTATGAAGTTGTTTTGGAGAATTAAGTGAACTAACATATGGAAAGCATTTCGGAAAATGCATAGCATGAAATTGGTATTTAATAAATGCCGGGTATTAATAAAATACTGATATAATAGAGATTTTATGAATGAGCAATTAAAAATTGCAGACTAGCATGTAGTGGCAAGAGGATAATGAAGCTACTGATGCTTCCAATATTTTCACTTACATCCCCGACGGATGCTAGAGGAGCTCATCAGACGTCACTTGTGTCCTCTTAAAATCTAGAAGGGGCCCCAGCCTTCCCGGGGCAGGTGAATGGTCCTCACACCTTGCTCCACTTAGGAATCACCTGGGGAATCTTCTTAAAAATTGATCCTGGCCCGGCCAGTGTGGCTCAGTGGTTGAGCATCGACCTATGAACCAGGAGGTCATGATTCGATTCCCAGTCAGGGCACATGCCCGGGTTGTGGGCTCCATCCCTAATAGGGGGCATGCAGAAGGCAGAGGATCCATGATTCTCTCTCACCATTGATGTTTCTATCTCTCTCTTCCTCTCTGACGTCAATAAAAATATATTTAAAAAAATAACAATAGCCCTGGCCGGTTTGGCTCAGTAGATAGAGCATCGGCCTGTGGACTGAAGGGTCCCATATTCGATTCCGGTCAAGGGCAAGTACCTTGGTTGCGGGCACATCCCCAGTAGGGGGTGTGCAGGAGGCAGCTGATCGATGTTTCTCTCTCATCAATGTTTCTCTCTATCCCTCTCCCTTCCTCTCTGTAAAAAATCAATACAATATATTTTAAAAATAACAATAAAAAAATATATAAATGGATCCTGGATGCCACCCTCAGCTATTCTTTTTAAAAATATATATATTTTATTGATTTTTTACAGAGAGGAAGGGAGAGGGTTAGAGAGTTAGGGGCACGCAACCAAGGCACGTGCCCCTGACCAGAATCGAACCTGGGACCCTTCAGTCCGCAGGCCGATGCTCTATCCACTGAGCCAAACCGGTTTCAGCGACCCTCAGCTATTCTGATGCGATTGGTCTGCGGTGAAACTTGGGCATTAGGGCTTGTAACGCTTCCTGGGTGATTGGGATGTGCAGCAAAGCCCGGCAACTTTGGAAAAGCTTGGAAGCTTTTCACAGAACTGGCCAGAGCAGGGGCGCCGTCTCCCAGTCCCTCTCTGCTCCTGGAATTGAGAGTTCCGCCCACCAGGGTTCCGTGCTCTGTTCTTCAACACGTGACCATCAGCGAATCACTTCACGTCTGTGCTCATGTAGAGCATGTCTTCTGTGGACTGTGGTGTGAACTCAGAGCTCAGGGCCCGGCTCCCAAAATGGGGATGTCCACTTCCTTTGTTCCTTTGTTCCATCCCAGGGTAAAAGGAGAGACTCATCTCCCAAGGCAGCTCCGAGCTGGAACCATACAGAGGAGGCAAGAGAATGGAATGGGGTCTACTACCCCAAGGGGCCCCATTCTCCCCCAGGCACACGCAGCCATGCTTGTTTCAGGCCTGAGAGGGAGCAATGCAGGGGTCAATGTCAGTGGTCAAGTTCCCGCCCAACGGGCTGCTGTAGGGACATCAGAGGTCCTCCCGCTGTCCTGGTTCCCAGCCCTGACTTCACCCCCTGTTTGCTATATCTCAGCCCCTCCCTGCCCGGGGCCCTGTCTGAGACTCCCACCCTGGGCACTGGGGTTCACTCTGGATGGGTTTTGCTGGTTAAATCAGGGCCTTGAATTCTGTCCTTCAGACTACCATACTTCTCTTTAAATATATATATATATTTTAGAGGCCCAGTGCATGAAAATTCATGCACTGGAGGGGGGGCCCTCAGCCCGGCCTGCCCCCTCTCACAGTCCAGGAACCCTCAGGGGTGGGAGGCGACCTGGCGATCGGGGAAGGCGACACCCCCATCACATCTCTGCTGCTGCCACTGCCGGAGCCTCGGCCGGCCCTGGTTACCTGAGCCTCGGGCCGGCCCTGGGCAGCTGGGCAGCTGCCATCTGAGGCTTGCCTGCACCTCGGGCCGGCACTGGGCGGCTGGGGGGCTGAGGGGACTGGGGGACTCTGGAGGCAGGCGCGTCGGCGGGACTGAGGAGACTGGGTGCCACCATCTTGTGACTGGGCGCCACCATCTTTGAGGGCATGGCAGTCAATTAGCATATCCCCTCCTTATTGGCCATGGGCGCCGCCATCTTTGTGATGATGTGAGGGTCAATTAGCATATTCCCTCTTTATTAGATAGGATAATTATTATTTCTTTATTTCAGAGAGGAAGGGAGAAAGAGAGAGATAGAAACATCAATGATGAGAGACAATCATTGACCGGCTGCCTCCTGCACACCCCCTACTGGGGATCGAGCCTGACTGGGAATCGAACCATAACCTCCTGGTTCATAGGTCCACGCTCAACCACCGAGCCACGCTGGCCGGGCTGGAGCACCATGCTTCGCCACGTGACCTGCCCACCTGAGGGCTGCCCATGTCCCTTCCCGCCAAGCACGTGTGCCGCCATGGTAGCCATGTCTCGTCTCTGGGCCCAGACCAACACCTGCAGTGTCACACACGACAGCCCCTCCCCCGTGAGCCTGGCTGTTTCTAGAATGGTTGACCCATGCACTGACACAACGCCACATTCAGCTCTCTGGGAGCTCTTAACTGTGTTCACCAGGGGCCCCATGGTTTCGTTTTGCTCTGTTCTTTCAAATTACATAGCTGGTCTAGCACTTAGCGCTCCGAATCAGAAGATGTGGTGGGAATTGCACCTGGCTCACACACCTGAGCAGAGTGAACTTGGCCCCGTTATTCTTCCTCTTGTCATTGCGGCCAGGAGGTGGGTGGGGTCGACGGGCTCCATCGAAGGGGATTTTCTGAAAAGGAAATAGGATAGCAGATGAGTGTCTGCACGCGGCCCTCGTGTTAGATCTCAGCAAACGCTCTCTTTTCCCCAGCGGTCCAGATCAAAGCTGCTAAGTGGAAAAGACATTGCCGTTTCAAAGGGATTTTAAACTTGATTGCCCTAGTCAGAGAGATGTGCCGAAAGGACAGGCCCTGGAGGGTTTCCATTGATTTTCCTTAACTCTTATTAATTACACACGAGGACAGCAGGGATCCTCCTTCTTCGTCTTTCTTCATTGCATCTGAACAATATGTTGTTCAGATGGCAGATAGAGTAGCATCTTTCAAGGTATTTCGTTCGAAATGATCTGCTTTTACTTAACTGAAGATTAGAGAGAGGAAATATTGAGTTAAGTCTGTGTCGCTGAAATAATAATAAAAGTAATCTTGGCCCTGACCGTTTTGGCTCAGTGGGTAGAGCATCGGCCTGTGGACCAAAGGGTCCCAGGTTCGATTCCGGTCAAGGGCATGTACCTTGGTTGCGGGCACATCCCCAGTAGGGAGTGTGCAGGAGGCAGCTGATCGATGTTTCTCTCTCATCGATGTTTCTAACTCTCTATCCCTCTCCTTTCCGCTCTATGAAAAATCAATAAAATATATTAAAAAATAAAATAAAGTAAAAGTAATCTTGGCTTACATTGCTTTAAGGAGATTTCTAGAATGCAAACTAAGAACTCTACCCTCAAAAGAAGGTTGCCTTGGATAATGTGCATGAGTGAAGACTTCCTTAAGAGCCAGAGAAACACCAAAAGGTTGCAGGTTCGATTCCTGGCCGGGGCTCGAATGGGAGACAGCGGATCATTGTTTCCCTCTCCCATCGGTGTTTTTCTCTCGCTCGCGCTGTTCCACAAGCAGAGTAGGTTTTGAAATGGCAGAGGATGAAATCACCGGGCCACGGCCAGCTGACACTGACGCCTTGCTTCTCTTGTGTGTGTTTCCCCCACAGTCACATGACACAGGCAATCCCATTTGATGACCCTCGGTTGGACAGCTGCCAAATCATCCCCCCAGCCCCGCGGAAGGTGGAGATGCGGAGGGACCCCGTCCTGGGCTTCGGTTTCGTGGCGGGGAGTGAGAAGCCGGTGGTGGTTCGCTCAGTGACACCAGGTAAGCGGCCCAGCCCAGCCCATCGTGCCTGTGCCGGGATGCCTACTGTTCATTTCCGCGAGTCTCACGCCAGGCTGGGAAAGCTGGTTTAATTTCCATTGCAGGCTGTGAGGGCTAGTGAATTTTCCTAGCACGTGGCTAGGGTCAGACCACCAGAGGGACAGAAATGGCGATGGCAACAAGGTTTAGACTGCTAAACCCATTAGGTGGCTCCCTTTAGGGAAACACTGATCCATCATTGGTGCCATGGAAATGGTAGGGCTTAGTCATTGATGTTGTTGGATTCTTTCACACAGATGCACTCCCCTCCCTTCCCACTAGGGGCAGAAGAGAGTTCCTTACACCATTGCTGTTGAGCGAGACCAGGTGACTGCCTTTGGCCCATGGCATATTAGCAAGGATGACATAAGCCAAGGTTTGAAAGATGCTTGAGCTTGTTTCTGTGGTTCCCGCGAGGCCATAGGAATGTCCCTCAAGGGGCTGCTACCCCTTCAGCCTAAGCCCCAGAATGAACTCGGGGCAGCCAGCCTCCAACCTAGAGCTAAGTACTCCCTGGTCTGCAGTGCGACACAGAAATCCCCACTGCGCTGGCCTGGAGCAGCCCATCTGCGGTCACCCCGAAGACCCATAACTAAATGATTATTGGACACCCTACTGAGATTTGGGGGCGGAGGGGGGGGGTGTCATACAGTGAACACTGGCCCATACAACATGTGGCAAATCTCTTAAATCCTACAATATGCTCGGATCGCTTGTATCCTCCAACGAGAAGGACTTGGCTCAGACATTCTCATTGGAGTATATGGATGTTCCACTATCAACACCGTTGAATATAAAGATGCAATGGGCCGGCTTTTCCCTTTTAGAAACAATGCGCTTTTAGTAATGATTTATTATGCACATTTATGTACTTATTTCAACGGACTCCTATGGACTTATCTTCAGACCAGAGGAAACTTCTATGCTGATTCTGGGATTTTGCATATAAGTAACAGGGTTGTTCAGAAGTGAAGAGCACAGGCTGTGGCATCAGACTGCCGGGGTCTGATGGCTTTGAACCCTGCCTCTGCCCCCTTCTTAGATATTTTAGCTTCTATGTGAACTCCTCTGCCTTTCAGTTTAACGTAACTCTTCTACATCATCTGGATAATGAGAATCATAATAGTATCTACCTTACAGGAACAGGGAGAGAAAGAAATGCATTAGAAGAGGGCCAGGTATATACACTGAGTGGCCAGATTATTATGATCTCTGAACGCATAATAATCTGGCCACTCAGTGTATATATATTAGAGGCCCGGTGCATGAATTCGTGCATGGGTGGGGTCCAGCCAGCCTGGCCAGGGGGAGGGGATATGGGTGGTTGGCCAGCCTGCCTGCTGGTCGAATTCCTGGTCGAGGGGACAATTTGCATATTAGCCTTTTATTATATAGGATATACACTGAGTGGCCAGATTATTATGCGTTCAGAGATCATAATAATCTGGCCACTCAGTGTATTTATTCCATAATGATCATTATTATTTTAAACTCTAAAATGTTTGACCAGTTGAGCCTGTCAGTTCAGAAAAATGTAAGCAACTAGTGAGCTAGTATAAGTTTTTTTAGGTTGACTTAAATTTTTATATTTTATTATCCTATATAATAAAACCCTAATATGCAAATCGACCGAATCACGGAATGGCGGAACGACAGGTCCTATGACTTGCACAGACCACCAGGAGGCAGACGCTCAACTCAGGAGCTGACCCCAGCCCGGTGGCGGTAGCAGGGGGTGGGGCTGGCAAGCGGGCGGCGCCAGGCCAGTCAAGGCAGGTGCCAGCCAGGGGCCCCCCCGATCGCCTGGCAGGTCGCCCCGCAGATAGGCCCTGATCGCCGGCCAGGCCTAGGGACCCTACCCGTGCACGATTTCATGCACCAGGGCTCTAGTTGGACATAATATGCCCCAGAACAAGCACCAAAAAACGGTCAACCACTTCCGACTCCCACACAGAAGAATAAGTTTCCTTTTCATTCCTACCACTGCCTCGCCACTTCGGACTCCATCTGCCCAGCTTCTGATTTCATTAGCTGTGGATTGCACTTTAGTTCTCTGTGTAGGGTTACAGAGCTGGACACAGCTGAGAATATTATCCTCCTAATAAAAAAGATCTGTTGCTTTTTATGATAAAATAACACATATGGTTTATAAAAATACAATAATGTAGTCGATAGTATAGAAGAAAACATGTAAAAGACAAATCATCTGAGCGCCTCCTACTGAGGGTTGAGCATTATTTATGTACACACAGAGCATGAGTAAGGTAGACAGTTGTGTGCATACGCACACATATAGTATCATGTATCATGTACATATGTATAGTATTATATGTATGTATATACCCATATTTTCTCCTAAGTGTGAGCACATTGGCAGGCTGTTCTGGAATAGTAGGCTATTTTAACATCTCTGGTTGTCAGATTCTCCCAGGAGCTGCCTCAAGATTTCAAGTTTTTCAATTTCTTGCATTACCTCACTGTTCCTTCCACCCCTCCTTGCCCCAGCTCTCCTTAGCTGCAGACACTAACACCTTCAGCTAGACAATTTTGAGAATCGTAGAACAAAGTGAAAACAGGTCAAAGAGTACTGTCTCCAGTCATTTTTATGAGTGAAAATGCTGGTCAAATCAACTGTGTCTCTCATAAAACTGACTCTGCTGAAGTCCCCGGTGATTTCTGTGGCGTGACCAGATTTTCTATGTCAGGCAGCCCGGCCTTCAGACTAGAGGGCCGGGGACAATTCTCTGGTGTATGCCACTACTTAATAAATATCTTGGAAGGAACTGTACGTTGCTTCCTCCAGAATTTTTGATTCAAGTCACTTGGTTAAACAATAATATTTCCATTTGATTAAAAAGCATAGGTCAAATATAAGAGCATGTCGTATTAACCTGCAAGTGCTTTCCGCATCAGAGTAGTTAGCATCTATGATTCAAACAATTATCCTGAAAGTGTTTCTGTGTTTGACCAACATTTTGAATGTTAACCATTCGTTTGACTGAATTGGAGTGATTGCCGGCATATTATCCAGCAGCAAAAAAGCGTCTCCCGTGTGATTTTCAGAATTCCATGTGTGAACACTGACTGTTCGCGCCACAGCTTGAAAGGAATATTGTCCCTCACGATGTGGGGACATGTTCTGGTTGTTCCCTCTCTCTTACTCCCCAGAAAGGAGAGAGTTTATGCTCCTGCTTGAGTGACACCTATGCCAAGTGTCTGGATGGGTGGACAACAACTGAATTGCTTTGAGTTCCATGTTCTGGGTGTCACATGTTTAATTATTCAGTAAAGTACAATAACATCATTTGTGGTTGTTGTTGTTTTTAATGAATTTGATGATGGTTTTTAAAAATATACTAGAGGCCCGGTGCACGAAATTCATGCATGGGGGTGTGTGTCCCTCAGCCCAGCCTGTAACCTCTCCAATCTGAGACCCCTCGAGGGATGTCCGACTGCCCATTTAGGCCCAGGACTGCTGGCTCCCAACTGCTCGCCTGCCTGCCTTCCTGATTGCCCCTAACCACTTCTGCCTGCCAGCCTGATCACCCCCTAACCACTCCCCTGCCAGCCGGATTGATGCCTAACTGCTCCCCTGCCAGCCTGTTTTCCCCTAACTGCCCTCCCCTGCAGGCCTTGTCACCCCTAACTGCCCTCCCCTGCAGGCCTGGTCTCCCCCAACTTCTCTCCCCTGCAGGCCTGTGTCCCTCCCAACTGCCCTTCCCTGCAGGCCCAGTCGCCCCCAACTTCCCTCCTCTGCCGGCCTGGTCACCCCTAACTTCCCTCCCCTGCAGGCTTAATCACTCCCAACTGCCCTCCCTTATAGACCTGGTCCCTCCCAACAACCCTCCCCTGCTGGCCATCTTGTGGTGGCCATCTTGTGTCCACATGGGGCATCCATCTTTGACCACATGGGGGCAGCCATCTTGTGTTGGAGTGATGGTCAATTTGCATATTACTCTTTTATTAGATAGGATTTTTATTGATTTCAGAGAGGAAGGGAGAGGGAGAAGGAGAGAGAAACATCAATGATGAGAGAGAACCATTGATCGGCTGCCTCCTGCACACCCCCTAGTGGGGATGGAGCTGCAACCGGGGCATGTGCAAACCGGGAATTGAGCCACTGGCCTTCTGGTTCATGGTTGATGCTCAACCACTGAGCCATGCCAGCAGGGCCTCAGACTGGTCCAGAGACCCCAGTTCCTTCTAATGTGCAGCCAGGGTTGAGGACAGATCTGGACCCCCCAGGTGGGGTGGGCTTCCTTTTTGCTGAGAGCATCCTTTGCTCACCGTGAACTATGATCAGAAGAGGAGGCTACGCTGGGTCAATCAGCCACGGTCTTCTCACCCATACTTCACTCTCATTTGTCTCCAGGTGGCCCCTCGGAAGGCAAGCTGATCCCGGGAGATCAGATCGTAATGATTAACGATGAGTCAGTCAGCGCTGCGCCGAGGGAGCGGGTCATCGACCTGGTCAGGTGGGTGACAGGCTCCTGGGCGGGGTCCCGCTGAGAAGGCGGCTGCACAGCTGAGGCCTCATTGGGCAGAGGACGGGCTGCCCGGAGCCCGTTAGGGCGGAAACACCCCCCTACACACACATTCACCTGGAGAATGTCGGTGACGCTGAACTCTAACATGAAAACACACGTGCTCCGTAAACACAGAACACCCCATCGCTCACCCGGTGTGGTGTTAACATTCAGAGTGCATACACTTCAGCTCTAAGTGGTTTTGAGTCCTATCTCTCTCTAGCCAATTGCTTTTCCTTCCAAAATTGCTAACACATTGACAGTCCATAATCCAGGAGCTCAAAATGGCATGCCTGATTCAGTGTAAGTGATGAGTAATTTTACATACGGGATCCCACGGAAACAAAACCGTATAGTTCACTGATGTTTCAAACGTGACTGAGTCATTCATTACTGAAGTTTAAAGTCACCAGCCAAAGGCAAAGGGATAATTGGGCCAAAGCTAGGACAGTTGAAAATGTGCTTGATTGATTGGTATCATTTGATCGTCGGTGTAAATAACTTGTTATGTGATATTCTTGATGGGCACCAGGTCATATATTGTGTGTGATGTTCAAATGTTGGCCAAGCATCTCCTTGGGAACCGACTGGAGTTGCACTGTTTGGTGCATTTTGGGCAAAAGAGTTTTGACTTTTTCAAACGGAGCTGTGCCTAGCCAATGGTCGGCAAACTCATTAGTCAACAGAGCCAAATATCAACAGGACAACGATTGAAATTTCTTTTGAGAGCCAAAATTTTTAAACTTAAACTTCTTCTAACGCTACTTCTTCAAAATAGACTTGCCCAGGCCGTGGTATTTTGTGGAAGAGCCACACTCAAGGGTCCAAAGAGCCGCATATGGCTCGCGAGCCGCAGTTTGCCGACCACTGGCCTAGCCTGTTAAGGGATCCAATCATCAGGACCCTTTAACCCGAGAAGGGCTTCTCCTACCATTTCTGCGCTCTTATCACCAAAAGTCCACCTGTGCTTGGGGCCAGGCATTAAGTGGAGCATCCGGGGTTTTGCGGAGGTGGTCCCTCTCCCCAGCCTATTCGGCCCCCCACTTCACAGAGCAGAGCTGGCTGGTCCCGCATCCTTGGAAGAAGCAGGGGAAGGGGAAGGAGAGGCCTGCATTTTGGGAAACCCTCAGTCCCAAGCCATTGAGTCGCCCTACCTGAGTCCAGGTGTAACAAAGCATCCGGATCTCCAAGGTTGTTGTTGGGGGGGGGGGGGGGGGGCGGGGCTCAGGGGAGCAAAGTCTAGCTCCAACTTCCCTGCGGCCCAGGGATACAGGAAGCTGGAGTGGCTTTGTCTTCTCCTGCCTGGGCGGGAGCGCACTGTTCGTATTTGGAATCACTTGCCTCCTGAGATGTATGCGGCTGTGAGCGGGGACATACCCCATCCAGGGAGGCTCTGCGCCAGGCCGGGGGTGGGGGGGGGGGAGTGGGAGGTGGGGGGGCGCTGGCTGGCATCCTGCAGTGCCATGTCTGGGCCTGATGGCAGGTCACACAGTCATTGTGTTCCCCCTGGGCACACGCCTCTGTGATCAGTCCTCTTGATTCCTGTGCCTCGGGGACGAGAGAAGAAATGAAATATCTGTGTTTGTGTCTGCTGTGACTGCGTCGCCTGCTGCAGGACAGAGACAGAGCGAAAGCTATCTCAAATGTCATCACTTCCCAGCGAGCCTCCCGGGGCCTGGAGAAAGATTTTTTTAAATAAAAATTATGTTGTTGTTTTTTATTATAGAGTGAGAGGGGAAGGGAGAGGGATAGAGAGATAGAGAGGCATAGAGAGATTCTCAATGATGAGAATCAGCAGTCAGCTGCCTCCTGAACGCCCTCTACTGGGGATGGAGCCTGCACCCGGGCATGTGCCCTGACCCGGAATTGAACCGTGACCTTCTGGTTCATGGGTCAATGCTCAACCACTGAGCCACAACGGCCAGGCAGAAGGATTATTTTGCTTCTGGTTTGCTGCATTATGGAAGAAAATGGCATCTCTGTAAACAGAAGTCTTCATAGGACTTTACAGGTAATGGAGCTCAATGAATATTTGTTCAAATAAATGAACCACTTAAAAATAGGCAGTGAATGAGAGCTTGCAGTCCATCTAGCCTGCCACCTGGTTTTGCACAGCCAATGAGCTCAGAATGCTTCTTGCCATTTTGAAGGGCTGGAAAAAATAAAAGAAGACTATTTTGTGACACATGAAAATCCTATGTGTCAAGGGCATGTACCTAGGTTGCAGGCTCAATCCCCAGTCCGATCGGATGCAACCAATCAACGTGTCTCTCCCACCCATGTTTCTCTCTCTCTGTCTCTCCCCGTCCCTTCCACTTTTTCTTAAACACACACACACACACACACACACACACACACACACACACACAATAAATTAATGGGAAAATATCCTTGGATAAGCATTAACCAAAAAAAAAAAAAAATAAGAGTCCATAAATAGAGTTTGATTAGATGCTTTCTCTACCATATCAGAGTTGAGTACTAGTGACAGACCTGTGGCATGAAGACTGAAATAGTTACTATCTGGCCCTTTAGAGAAAAAGTTGGCAAAACTCTGCTTTAGGAGATATTAAGGTAACTGATTGCATTTTTTTTTTAGAAATATATTTTTATTGATTTCAGTGAGGAAGGGAGAGGGAGAGATTAAAACATCAGTGATGAGAGGGAATCATTGATCGGCTGCCTCCCCCTTCCTGACCGGGAATCGAACCATGACCTCCTGGTTCATAGGTCGACGCTCAACCACTGAGCCACACTGGCTGGTCTGATTGCATTTTCTTTGATTAAGCTAAATTTGGACTAAAATCCCAAGTAATAGGCACAGTTGATTTCTCTCAAAATGGGGCTGTGATTAGGGCAAGATTCCCACATACTTGATAAAGAGACTGTGGGATTTTAAAATGGATTGAAAGGAAAACAGGCATGCTTTTAAAACATCACGAAATACTTCAGGTACATAAAACCCTCTATGCCTTCTCAAGGCCGTATGTATACTAATCTAGGAATTTTGCTCTTATAAAATAATGTCTTTGAACGGGCTCCTCACCCGATATGTATTTTAATGCCTACATCTTACACAAGATAAATATCCCATTTTCTTAGCCACTAAGGAATTTCAGAAAAAATACTCATCATTTGAATAACACTGCAAAGTTCTCTCTTTAAAAATGAGCATATCCAGCCCTAGCCAGTTTGGCTCAGTGGATAGAGTGTCAGCCTGCGGACTGAAGGGTCCCGGGTTTGATTCTGGTCAAGGGCACATGCCTGGGTTGCAGGCTTGATCCCCAGTAGGGGGCGTGCAGGAGGCAGCCAATCCATGACTCTCTCTCATCATTGATGTTTCTATCTCTCTCTTCCTCTCCCTTCCTCTCTGAAATCAATACAAATATATATTTAAAAAATGGAATTATGGGGTGTGGGTGCTAAAGCTCAGGACTACCTTCGTGTGGCAATCAGGGGCAGATTGGCAAGTTCAATAATTGCAAAATAAACCACGTAGAAAGGACCCGTTTAAAAATGAGATCGCGCATGTATGCCTCTTTACCAGTCGCTCCTCATCAGAATTATAATGGGAAGTCAAGTCAGATCATGTTCCAGAGCTATTGTGTCTGCAAAAGAGTATATTAGGAAGGTCACCTTTCTGTCTAATTTCGGCTGCGCTTAGATGCATGCCGGTGCTGCTTAGTATAATAACAAAGAACATCTGAGCATCCGCCACATGAAATATGCATGATGATGCATGATATACTAGTGATAAGGCCCTCGTATAGTAAGACGGGCAAGCAATTTGAGTGAAAACACAAAAGCACAGCCCTTTGCTATGCTGACAGTTCAGACTATTGTCTCACCAAATACACACTTGTCGTGTACACGCTTTCTGACAATTGCAGATTAAAGAGCCTGCGGAGGGAGGGGGCGATGATTCTGGAAAATGGAATGTGTTGGAAAACATTCTAATGAGGAGAAAGGGATTTGATCCATTGTTCAGAAAGGTTATACTGGCATAGAGCGATGAAAATGAGTAAGAAAAATGGCTTGACTCGTATTATTTGAGTGTCCCCTAGATTTTGTTCATGACCATCGCTCATTCTTTCCTTCAATCTCTCCATTCCTGAGCATGCCTTTATGCAACTCATGTGTGGAACGTGAATGTCGACGATTGAAGAACCAGAAGAAGTTTGAAACTAGGGCAGGTTCTCAATGATCTCATATGGCTGACATTACTGAAGGTCTTAACATCTTGTATTAAGAAGAAAATTGGGCCCTGGCCAGGTAGCTCAGTTGGTTAGAGCATCGTCCCAATATACCAAGGTTGCAGGTTTGATCCCCAGTCAGGGTACATACAAGAATCAACAAATGAATACATAAATAAGTAGAATAACAAATTGTTCTCTCTCTCCTTTTCTTTCTCTCTAAAATTAATAAATAAAAGAAAAATGGAAAAGGATAATTATTGCCCTTAATTATTAATCTTTTAGAAGTAC
Organism: Cnephaeus nilssonii; assembly: GCF_951640355.1. Taxonomy (NCBI): domain Eukaryota; kingdom Metazoa; phylum Chordata; class Mammalia; order Chiroptera; family Vespertilionidae; genus Cnephaeus; species Cnephaeus nilssonii. Next base: position 2,309,373 of record NC_137071.1, read on the forward strand.
AGATTTATAAATTACTTACAGTAGCTGAAAAGACCAAAAGCAAATCGTTTTGAGCCTGTCCTCAGAACATGCTGAGTAAGAAACACTAAGCCCTAAAAAAAAATGATAATAAAAATAAAAAAACAAATAACATAAATAATGATAACGTAAAAGCCTTACTTCCTAGAGACTTGAGTAGAATGGACTTGGGAGCTCCAAGGCAGAGCTTACTTTCCAAACAACACCCTGGGGGCAGGGTAGGGGCAGGGGAGGCAAGCATCTCAGGTCACAAACTCAGATGTGCAAGGACTGTATCGTCATCTCCCTATTAACGATCATAATCCACATCCATCCTAGAATATGGTCAGCTTATCCCACTTTGCACGCTCCTGACTACATTTAGGGGTGCTTGTTTCATGGGAGGAAGTGTGGGGAGAGGTGCATTACACCTGCTCTTTGGCCCCATCATCCATTTCACTAGGATTCACTAGATATCTTGGTGTCATTCCTTGTTCACCACTGTCAACTGCCCTTACCCACTCCTCTGTCCTCTTGGGTGCACTTGACCTTTCTGAGCTGTACTGGGGCATTAGATGATCTCTAGGGCTAATTCCCTGGAGGATCAGAGACTGGCTGTGTGCTCCGCAAAGCTGCCCCCTCCACCGCTTGGGTGCATAGCTGGACTCCCTTTAGCTTCCGGTACAAGGAGCTTCATCCATGGGACTGGCTTCTTGCCAAAGGAAGGGGACCGGAAGTGCCAAGCCCCACGTGCCTTTCCATCCCCTCCCCTTCTGCAGTGTGACGGACAAGCAGGAAGCTATGTGAGTCAGAGGCAGAGCCACCCTACAGGGAGGGTCTGGGTTGGGTCCCTCCCTGGAGAAGGCCCTGGCAGAGAGCTGCCCCCCAGTTAGGAGGCACCCATCATGGACTTTGTGTGATAGACAAACTCCTGTCGTGACCGAACCTTGGTGTAGCTTTGAGTTCCTTACAGCAGCTGGTATTATCCTAACCCTGGTCCCTGTCATTAAGAAACACACGGGCCCTAGCCGGTTTGGCTCAGTGGATAGAGCGTTGGCCTGCGGACTGAAAGGTCCTGGGTTTGATTCTGGTCAAGGGCACATGCCTGGATTGCAGGCTTGATCCCCAGTAGGGGGCGTGCAGGAGGCAACCAATCAATGATTCTCTTTCATCATTGATGTTTCTATCTCTCTCTCCCTCTTCCTTCCTCTCTCTGAAATCAATTAAAAAAAAAAATATATATATATATATATATACATACACACACACACACACACACACACACACACACACTGAGTGGCCAGATTATTATAATCTCTGAACTCATAATAATCTGGCCACTCAGTGTGTGTGTGTGTGTGTGTGTGTGTGTGTGTGTGTGTGTGTATTTTAGAGGCCCGATGCATGAATTCGTACATAGGTGGGGTCCGGCCAGCCTGGCCAGGGGGAGGGGACATGGGCAGTTGGCCGGCCTGCCTGCTGGTCGAACTCCTGGTTGAGGGGACAATTTGCAATTAGCCTTTTATTATATAGGATATACACTGAGTGGCCAGATTATTATGCGTTCAGAGATCATAATAACCTGTCCACTCACTATATATATATATATATATATATATATATATATATATATATACTGTATTTTCCGGCATATAAGACGACTTTTTAACCCAGGAAAATCTTCTCAAAAGTCGGGGGTCGTCTTATACACCGGGTGTCATCTTATAGGGCGGGTATATCCCAAACTCTATATTTTAACTGGAAAAGTTGGGGGTCGTCTTATACGCCGGAAAATACAGTATATAGAAACACACGGACTTGTGACAAAGAAAGAGAAATTCACACATAACAATAACAGGGCGTGGTACAAATTATCATGAAGATGAATATGCATTTCAGCGGGTCAAGATATGGGAGTTACTACCTTTGGGGGTCAGTAGGGAGGGTCAGGGACACCACCACAAAAGTCTGTGTTTACTTGTTTATTTCCTTATTTTTTCCCATCTCTCCACTTTCCAAAAGGGAGTTTTGGTGACCAGAGTTCCTAATATTCGCCTTATCTTAGTTATTATTGCTAGTGGCATTAAGAGCAGCAACTGACACCATTACCTAACTGATGACAAGTCACCAAGTGCTCTCACATACATAGCTCATTGGATCCTTAGACGAAGGCTCAGAAGCGCAAATGCCTAGTGGCATGTATAGACTAGGAGACCAAGACCCTGAGACTTCAGCAACGTGCTCCCAATCATTCCAAGATGGTGATGATGACCTTGATAAAGACAACAATAGCTCCCATTCATTCAGAGCTTAGCATGTGCTCTTTTCTGCTAAGCGCTTTACTCACTGTGGTTTATCTAATTCTTACAACTGTATGAGGTAGGTCTTCATTTTGTAGGTCAGGAAACAGGATCATATACATTAAGTCCTCGTCTAAGTTTCCATACAGCTCATTGCATTGCAGAGGTAGGATTGGAATTCTGATTTTTTTTCTCATTTCTATACTACAGCTTTCCATCCAGGAGCAGGAGCAGATTGTGAAATATTCACTGAAGTGCCCCACCTACCCCCATTCCCCATGACTTTGCTCTGTTTGAGCAGGTCCATCTTTTGGCCCGTTCCTTCAGCCAGCCCACACAACACACATCGCCCCAGGACAGGGCTGCGGTGAAGGAGGGAAATCGCTAGGTCCTAGGAACAGAGGCTGAAAAAGCACAGGCTGGGGAGGATAGTCAATAAATCAGAGTCCAGCTGCCGCCTCTCAGAATGGGGACTTGTCCGGAGGATGGAGAGATGCAATGAATCTCGGGGCGGAAGAGCGCCCACTGCTGGGTGCCTGGGAAACAGCAGGTACGACCCCCTCTTTTCAGAAGCTGATCCTCCACAAAGAATCAGTTGGAAACCCCCAAATATCTTTGTGGAGTTAAAGAGCACAGTGGCCTGTGCCTGCTTTCCTGGTCAGAATCCTGGGAAGATCTCTGAACAGGTCCTATTTTATCATGTTAGCCTTCGTGACTAATACACGCACACATATATACACACACACACACACTGAGTGGCCAGATTATGATGATCTCTGAATGCATAATAATCTGGCCACTCAGTGTATATCCTATATAATAAAAGGCTAATATGCAAATTGTCCCCTCAACCAGGAGTTTGACCAGCAGGCAGGCCGGCCAACCGCCCATGTCCCCTCCCCCTGGCCAGGCTGGCTGGACCCCACCCATGTACAAATTCATGCACCTGGCCTCTAATATATATATATATATACACACACACACTGAGTGGCCAGATTATTATGCTTTCAGAGATAATAATCTGGCCACTCAGTGTGTGTGTGTGTGTGTGTGTGTGTGTGTGTGTATACTAGAGGCCCGTTGCAGGAAGATTCCTGCAAGAATAGTGCTTCCTGTGGCTGTCTCTGCTGCCCCGCCTGCTTCCCTCCCTTCTCCGCCGCCCCGCCTGCTTCCCTCCCTTCTCTGCCACCCCACTTGCTCCTCTGCAGCTTTGCTGCCTTCTGCAGCGCTTGGCTTCCTTCTATGCTGTCTCCAGTCTTCGCTCTGTGCCTGGATATGCAAATTAACCACCATCTTGATTGGGTTAATTTGCATACTTGCTCCTGATTGGCTGGTGGGTGTGTTGTTGGTGTAGCAGAGGTACGGTCAATTTGCATGTTTCTCTTTTATTAGTGTAGAGATATATATATATATATATATATATATATATATATATATATATATATTGATTTTAGAGAGGAAGGGCGAGGGAGAGAGATAGAAACATCAATGATGAGGGAATCATTGAGTGGCTGCCTCCTGCATGCCCCCTACTGGGGAGGAGCCTGCAACCGAGGTACATGCCCTTGACTGGAATCAAACCCAGGACCCTTTGGTCTGCAGGCTGATGCTCTATCCACTGAGCAACACCTGCCAGTTCTCAAGAGGGTGGAATTTGTCAGCCCTGCAGATGAATGGTTCCCCAGTCGGTGGGGATGTTCCAAGATGGCAGAATGTCCCTGAGTGAGATGCTGAGAAGAGAGGAGGGAGGTGATGAGGCAAGTTCGGTCCCCGTTCCCAAGCAACAGAGCCGGGAGCAGGGAGGTAACAGTTCTCAAGAGCCGTCCCCTCCCTGCTGGGACCCCAGATGGTGAGGTTGCAGGGACCCCCATGTTCATAAACTGAATGGTAAGATAGTGGAGTTCAGTTATAAACAGGATCTATAACAATGAACTGGCTCATACATCTGTACGATGAGGCAGGAAGGGATTCTTTGAACAAGTAAGATGTAAAGAGAGATTTTGTACTCCCTTGCTACCCTTTTGCTTTTGTGTGTGTGTGTGTGTTTTGTTTTTTCATGCAAACAGAAACTTCTGGAAAAGGTACTTGAACTAATTTTTTTTAAGCTCTCCTCTGGGCCACATATATCAGATTCTAACACATCTTTGTGATTGGGGATAATTGGACTTATTTCCAGCTAAGAAGCAGGATTATCCCAGCTGGTGTGGCTCAGTGGTTGAGCATCGACCTATGAACCAGGGGGTCATGGTTCGATTCCCGGTCAGGGCACATGCCTGGGTTGCGGGCTCAGTCCCCAGTGTGGGGTGTGCAGGAGGCAGCCGATCAATGATTCTCTGTCATCATTGATGTTTCCAGCTCTCTCTCCCTCTCTGAAAGCAATAAAAATATATTAAATAGAAAAAGAAGCAGGGTTAGACAAATGCACGGCTCTGTACTAAACTAGTGAGTTCCGTCATCTGCCCAAGGTCAGTTGAGCAATACTTGATGAAGCCAGGAGGTCAACCCATTCTCCTACGCCATGCTGCCACTTGGTGGCTAAGAGACCCTTAGACACTGAGCAGGACAGTCTGCTGGCCACCGCAGGGCCTTTCTGGACTGGTGAGAGCCCTGTGGCACCCCCCGGACCCTGGCATGACCGAGGCAAGAGGGAAACCTCTTAAGACACAGCTGAGAACGTGTTTCCCACCAGCCACCTGGACAAGAGTTTCGAGCTGAGATACATTTAGAGATACAAAGAAATGGCTTCTTTCTTACAACTATTGTCATGGAGGAAGAATGCCAGACACATGAATTAGTCCTATGTTTTTTTGTTTTTTAAAAAAGATATTTTATTGATTTTTTACAGAGAGGAAGGGAGAGGGAGAGAGAGTTAGAAACATCGATGAGAGAGAAACATCGATCAGCTGCCTCCAGCACACCCCCTACTGGGGATGTGCCTGAAACCAAGGTACATGCCCTTGACCGGAATTGAACCTGGGACCTTTCAGTCCACAGGCCGACGCTCTAGCCACTGAGCCAAACCGGTTAGGGAAGTCCCATGTTTTAATGTTCACAAAATGCAGAAAGGAAGAAAGCAGACATTTTCTTTAGTGACATTTCTCCACTCCCAGATGCTTTTTGATTCCACATACACACAGGTGAGCTCATGTCTATCAGATTGGTCTTGGTCTAAATAAGATTATACTTTTTGGTTTTGTTTTTTGTGAATCCTCACCCGACGACATTTTTTCCATTGGTTTTTAGAGAGAGTGGAAGGGAGGGGGAGAGACAGAGAGAAACATCGATGTGAGAGCGACACATCCATTGGTTGCCTCCCGCATGGGCCCCAACCAGGGCTGGGGAACCTGCAACCGAGGTTCGTGCCCTTGACCGGAATCAAACCCGTGACCCTTCAGTGGGCGGACTGATGCTCTAGCCACTGAGCAAACCAGCTAGGGCAAGATTACACTTATACTTCAACATCTCTGCTTATTAGTATTCAGCTCATTTTAAATCAGTGTTTATGAAGTGTGCCAAGTTATATAGCACCACTAGGTAAACATTAAAAATCAGTTAATAAGCCACTTGATAACCACTTAAAAGATTAAATATAGATTCATTTCCTCCATGCAGTGCATATGTTTAGACAGAAAAGTACAAAAGAAATTATAGCTCTTGTCATTCAGACAGAAGCAATTGTAATGTATTATTATTCCAAATAAGATTTCACTTTTATTCCAACATCTTTGCTTTTTTGTATTCTGAATAATTCCAACTTCAGCAACTGAGGCAAACTTCATTACCGCTTCTAGGTCAAATCATAAAGGCCCCAGAAGACAAAAGAATCGTTATTTTTCCCCTATGTGAGAACTTATCACGGTTAAACATCCTTCTCTCCCTTTTAGCTCCTTGCTGCTGTTCCGTCTATATTTTTATGCACAAAATAGTCTGAGCTCCGTGTCTAATAAATGAGCTTGCTCTGTGGGTTGAGCTTTCTTGGATTCTTACAAGAAGCTTGTCAGGGCTGCATTTTCACCACTCGCTCTGAAACTCTACCCCAGGGTGCAAGCATTGATATGTAATGTTAAATCAAGGGTCTGAGAGGTGGAACACACTGTTACTCATTGAGCCCAGTGAACAGTATCAGCTCACTCCGAATTCTGGAAATAATATTTGGAATGTTCTTTCTGATAGAGCACGTCAGGGTATCTGGGTAACTTGAAGCTTGCTAATTTCCAAATTGAATAGCCAAACACATTAGCAGAGGAGGCCTCTCTTGGGATTTATAATGGAAAATCCCAACTTTGGAGAAAACTTCCAAAAGTGTGAAAATTTAAAAAAAGCAAACACATGCACAGCCCTGGCTGGCTTAGCTCAGTGGTTAGAGCGTCAGCTGGTGGACCTAAGGGTCGTGGGTTTAATTCCCAGTCAAGGGCGTGTACCTCGGTTGCAGGTTCAATCCCCGGACCCGGGCTGGGTGCGTGCTCGAGGCATCCAGTCAATGTGTCTCTCTCACATCGATGTTTCCCTCTCTCCCCCTCCTCACTCCCTTCAACTCTCTCTCGAAAGATCAATGGAAAAAATATCCTTGGGTGAGGATTTAAAAAGAAAAGCACATTTCTCAGCCTTTCATTTCCTGCATGTGATCTGTTTTCTAAGCACAGTGAGGTACTGGTTTCCATTATTTGACAAAGTAATACAGTGTGTGGGAGGCCCTTAAAATTAACCTTCCACTGTAACTTGTTTCTCTTCTCCATAAAGCAAGTCCCTCCCCTGGGCCCTTAAATATACAGTATGTCTTAAAAGTAGTATAGCTGTGATTAGTAAGAGCCTTTCAGGCAGAAGTGACATGTGATTCAAATGGGCGAAAGCCAACAGTGAGTGTACTGGCTGCTGGGACTGCAAAGGAGGTGGGCGGAGCTTGTCAGGCCTGAGGGGCGTTGGAAATAATTTTATTTTTAAAAATATATTTTTCTTGATTTCAGAGAGGAAGGGAGAGGGAGCGAGAGAGACATCCATGATGAGAAAGAATCATGGATTGGCTGCCTCCTGCATGCCCTCTACTGGGGATCAAGCCCACAACCAGCTATGTTCTCAGACTGGGAGTGGAACCGTGACCTCCTAGTTCATATAGGTCAACACTCAGCCACTGAGCCACTCTGGCTGGGTGGGTGTTATTGTTTTTTTAAGTATTGTTTTTTATGCGCTCATAGATTTAGGTATATTTGATTCTGTAAATCCATTGATATTATTATTGTTGTTGAAATTCAGTTTGTTGAATCTTTGGTAAGTGGGAACCCATTCCAGAGGGCTGTTGAGTCCTCTGGAATTGCCCACAGCTCCACACAAGAAGTGGGGGAGTCCCATCCAGGCAGAGCAGGCTACAGACAGCCATCAGAAGCAGAATGCTTGGCCCGGCTGGTGTGGCTCAGTGGTTGAGCATCGAATCTCTAATAATAATAATCTCTGTTCGTGTCCTGACTTCCTGCTAAGCTACTCAAGGTTCGGCTTGTGTATTTGTTGTTCCACATCTGGAATCAGTCATTTCTCCAAGGAGCCATAACTCCTTCTCGTGGGAAATGGTAGTTAGTCATCTGAATGCCAGCGTGCTCATCGATAAGGACACAACTAAGGCATTCACACGCATTTTTAAAAAATATATTTTATTGATTTTTTTACAGAGAGGAAGGGAGAGGGATAGAGAGTTAGAAACATCAGTGAGAGAGAAACATCAATCAGCTGCCTCCTGCACACGCCCCCTGGGCATGTGCCCGCAACCAAGGTACGTGCCCTTGACCGGAATCGAATCCTGGACCATTGAGTCCGCAGGCCGACGCTCTATCTACTGAGCCAAACCAGCCAGGGCTCACACACATTTTTTAAACATAAAATCCATCATGAGTTCATACCAGTATGTCTGATTCAAATTCAGGACAGAAAGATTTTATGTAACCTTGTCTATCTTACATCTTTATTTCCTTTTACTCAAACTATCTATCCCAAATCTCAGTGACCCCATCATAATTTCTCAACTTTATCCCACATGACACACACTAGCCTGAGCATGACAATGCTATCACAAATAACCCGATGACAGAACACATCTTAAAGCCTTTTTATTGCAGTTCTATCTGTCTTTATGGCGTATATTACAATGATGTTCAAAGTGCTGTTTTAAAATCATTTGGGATCGTTCCTGTTCATGTCCTTCGGCCTCTAACTGGATTCAGGAGTACAATAAATTTATTTTACTTATAATTGTTAAAGACAGCGCTTTTGTTGATGTGTAAAAAATATAATTTATTGATTTCAGAGAGGAAAGAGAGAGAGAGAGAGAGAGAGAGAGAAACATCAATGATGAGAGTCATCCATCCACTGCCTCCTGCACACCCCACACTGGGGATGGAACCCACAACCTGGGCATATGCCCTGACTGGGAATCAAACCGTGACCTCCTGGCTCACAGGTCGATGCTCAACCACTGAGCCACACCAGCCGGGCCGAGCATTCTGCTTCTGATGGCTGCCTGTAGCCTGCTCTGCCTGGATGGGACTCCCCCACTAATTGTGTGGCGCTGTGGGCAATCCAGGGTCTTTCTGGTCTCTGAGTCATCACACCCCCTCTCCCTCCCCTCCCCTTGGTTTCCTCCCACACGGATGCTGTTGGTGCGTTGTCTCCACCAGCTCCCATTTGCTTGTTTCGGGGCTTTGCCACCACCTCGCTTGGCTGGGGATGTTGTCCGTGGGTTTCTGGCTTCTCTGTGCTGGTTGCTTTCTCTCTTGTTGTGGGGGAACTCAAGGTTATTCGAAAACGATTTCACCTGATGCACATAGAGCTCAGTAGCTACAGATTTTATCCAAGTGTTTTATTCTGAAGAACTGTTTACTAGTATAAATAGTCAGTATCTCTTCTGGTCCTGCAGCACTTCCATTTGAGTACTTCTCACGCATTCCCAGCAGACTAGTAGCCCTGCGCCAGTCCGTGTACCAGTAGCTCGCCAGTAGCTCTCTGCCTGCTGCCCCGCCCTCCTGTAGCTCCTCCCGCCCCCCCCTCATAGCTTTCTGCCCTGCCCCCTCCTGTAGCTCTCCGCCCCACCCTCCTGCTGATCTGTATCCGGTTATTACGCGGTCGTTACAGCGTAACGACCATTTGCATATTACATCTTTATTATATAGGACTAGAGGCCCTGTGCACGAAATTCGTGCATGGGTGGGGGTGTCCCTCAGCCCAGCCTGCACCCTCTCCAATCTGGGACCCCTCGAGGGATGTCCGACTGCCCGTTTAGACCCTATCCCGGTGGCAGCCATCTTGTGTGTTGGAGTGGTGGTCAATCTGCATGTTATTCTTTTATTAGATAGGATAAAGGCCTGGTGCATGGGTGGGAGCCAGCTGGTTTGCCCTGAAGGGTGTCCTGGATCAGGGTGGGGGTTCCCTTAGGGCTTGGGGCGGCCTGGGCGAGGGGCCTGTGGTGGTTTGCAGGCCAGCCACGCCCCCCGGAGACCCAAGTGGAGGCCCTGGTATCTGGAATTTATTTATCTTCTACAATTGAAACTTTGTAGCCTGGAGTGGAGCCAAGCTTGCTGCTCGCTCCGTGGCGGCAGCCATTTCTGTTGGAATTTATGTGTCATCTACAATTGAAACTTTGTAGCCTGGAGTGAAGGCCTGAGCCGGCCAGGGCTGCAGAAGCTTGGCTTCCTCCATCGCCCAGGGCAACCCTATCCTCCTGCTCTTCCAGCTCAGTGGCTGCCACCATTTCTGTTGGAATTTATTTACCTTCTATAATTGAAACTTTGTACCCTTGAGTGGAGGCCTCCACCAGCCAGGGTGTGTGGAAAGCTTGGCTTCCTCCATTTCCAGGGAAACCCAAGCCTCCTTCCTGCTCTCTGTGGCCACAGCCATCTTGGTTGGGGTTAATTTGCATACTCGCTCTGATTGGCTGGTGGGTGTAGTTGAGTGATGGTTCATTTGCATATTACTCTTTTATTAGATAGGATGGTATTTCTCACGGGCTCAGGTGAAATCCTGCTTTCTTTCTTTCTTATAAAAAAGAAATAGTTACCTAGTATGAAAAAATAAAGCCTAGCCATTCTGTTCAAAACAAAGTAGCCCCTTTCTCCGTGAACGTGAACAGTGGCCCACTTTCTAGGATACGTGTGTAATTTGCTGTGTGACGTTTAAATGTTGAGAATTTGACATTTGTGGACATCAAACAAAGCCTAGTTTTTAAGAATGGACTCCCTGCAAAGTATCCATTCATAAAGGAGGGGAGGAACATTCCATCCACCAAAGGCATTGCCTCTGCCACTGTTGTGTTCATGCTGCGTGTCCTTCCATGATCGATACATATGAGGAAAGCGTGCCTTTCTCCTTTGCTAGTAGACGAACACCAAAGGTTTTCATTTTTTTTTTAATATTCTTGTTGATTTCAGAGAGGAAGGGAGAAGGAGAGATAGGAACATCAATGATGAGAGAGAATCATGGATGGGCTGCCTTCTGCACGCCCCACACTGGAGATCAAGCCTGCAATCTGGGCCTGTGTCCTGACAAGGAATCGAACTGGTGACCTCTTGGTTCCTGGGTGAATGCTCAACCGCTGAGCCACACCAGCTGGGCCAGAAAAGGTTTTCTGTGTCCTATGAATGAGGTTATAGAGGCTCAATGAAGTGTAGCATTTTCCCAGAGGTGCGCAGCCAGAGAAGCACAGAGCCCAGCGTCAGGCCTGGATGGCAAGTGACACAGCATCTGAGAACCATTGTCTCGGGCCATGCGGGAGCCAGGCAGCACCACTGTCGACACAAGAAGGGGTTCGGGCCATGGCCATTGGAGAAGTGAACTTGGCCTTTTCCTTTGCCTAAAGGATAGTGAAGAGAGGAGGGAGGAGGGGAAGATAGTCACCAGGCTAAACACGATGGTTCGATAGATCTTTTTCTTTCTCCCAAGTTTCATAAGCTGTAATTCAGAGGCACCAGGGTGGTATCTGCCCACCTCTGGATCGAAAAAGCAACAGAATGAAGGCTATTTTAGGCATCTGTCAGGCTGTAATTGCCTCTTTGCTTGGCGAAATCTTTATGTAAGACTAATGCAGATTGGCATTTACTCCTTTGAAAAGAACATTTCAAGCCATCCTTTTCCAAGAATGAGTCTTATAAATGATCGTTATTTCAATATGTCTTGATAAAGACAAAATGTTCCCAGTATGGCCTTCACACAGGAGGTTTGCCTTTTAACCTGGTCTGTTTCTTATTTATTTGCAACTTCCAAGTACTTGGAGTTTCTCTTCCCCTCTTTAGAGCTCCGAAATTGTTGAATGGCATTGACTTCAACTTGTCCAGTAAGCTGGACTTGCCTATGCGTACCTTCCACAAAAGTTTACCCAGCCCGGCCAGTGTGGCTCAGTGGTTGAGCATCGACCTATGAACCAGGAGGTCGCGGTTCTATTCCTGGTCAGGGCACATGCCCGGGTTGTGAGCTCGATCCTCATTGTGGGGCGTGCAGGAGGCAGCCGCTCCATGATTCTCTGTCATCATTGATGTTTCTCTCTCTCTCTCCCTCTCCTTTCTTCTCTGAAATCAATAAAAACATATTTGTTAAAGAAAGTTTACCCAGATCATGCCCATTGAGAATGAGACTGAAGTGACGGTGTATAGAGAGAATACCAGTTGTCCTCCTTAAGCACTGGCTCACTATCTTAGATTTGGCTCCAAGAACCTGGCCCTGAGATGAGGACCCATGTGCAAGTGGCTTCACACAGCTGCCATGCCAGGCAAGTGCCATGTGGGTAACTTCAGTGCAATCCGCAGGGGGGTCCAATAGCTTCTAGGTGTCACCTAGTGATGGTCCCATCAGAGGCAGGGAGTTGGAGCGTTTGTACTCCTCCCCCGCCACAGGACAGTTACTGGTGAGGGACTTCCCCTGGGGGGTGTCAATTCCCAGGGACTTTATGTCACATTGCCCCCTCCATGCTTTCAGGCAATGATAGAAGCAGTAGCCTGAGGGTATTTTTTTTTCAATATACTGAGTGGCCAGTTTATTATGATCTCTGAACTCAGTATATATATATATATATATATATATATATATATATATATATACACACACACACATATATATATATACATATATATATACATATATATATATGTATGTATATTAGAGGCCCGGTGCGTGAATTCGTGCATAGGTGGGGGTCCGGCCAGCCTGGCCAGGGGGAGGGGACATGGGGAGTTAGCCAGCCTGCCTGCTGGTTGAACTCCTGGTCAAGGGGACAATTTGCATATTAGCCTTTTATTATATAGGCTATACACTGAGTGGCCAGATTATTATGCGTTCAGAGATCATCATAATCTGGCCACTCAGTGTATATTTTTATTGATTTCAGAGAGGAAGGGAGAGGAAGAGCGAGAGAAACATCCATGATGAAAGAGATTCATTGATTGGCTGCCTCCTGCACACCCCTACTGGGATCGAACCCACAACCCAGGCATGTGTCCTGACCGGGGATCCAACCGTGACCTCCTACTTCATAGTTCGGTGCTCAGCCACTGAGCCACACCAGTTGGGTTGAGGGTATTTCTTGAACAAAGACTCAAGTGTGGGTGCTGGTTGATGGGAGTGGAAGCCCCTGGGCCCAGCACGTACCCTGTACACCCATTCCCTCTGGTGCTTGCCCTGGCGTTACTCCTGCTGCTTCCCTCGCCACATCTCAGCTGCCAAGGACATCTTGAGACGAAGGTGCATAAGAAGTTAAGTTCTGTTGTGTGTTCTAGAAACACATCAACTCCAATATCAGAGACCACCTGTCCATAAACCAACATTTGTTTCTAGCCCAACTTTCCACATTCACTGACATTATCTCTAAAGAAGGACTTGAGAGTGAATTGATTGAACTGGAAAAAAGTATCTGCTTTTAAGAGAAAACCATGCTTTTCTCGTCTTTAACTTGGATTAGAAATATGCAGCTAAAGTAGCCTGCATGTTCTGACTGGGGCGGTAGATCCCCCACCACTTGCATGCCATTCGAAAGAGTGGAGAGTGTTTTAAAGAAACGATCCTATCCATTAGGACTGTATCTTTGCCGATGAGAAACAAATGCACCGGAAACACCTGAGTTCAGCCACTTCCCTGGGTGCCTGACATATGTAATCAGCACAGCAGTCCTCTACAGGGATGGGGAACGTCCAGCCCGCGGGCTGAATAAGGCCCGGGAAATCATTTGGTCTGGCCCTGCCAAGGCATTAGGGTTGAGTTCATTTAATATTTGACCAATTGTATCAGGCTAATTTTTTAAAAAAATCTTTATTGTTGAAAGTGTTACATATGTCCCCTTTCTTCTTCTATTGACCCCTTCTAGCCCCACCCCCCAACCCTATTGTCTGTGTCCATGGGTCATGCATATATGCATACAAGGTCTTTGGTTGATTACCTCCCACCACTCCTGCCTTCCCTCTGAGATTTGATAGTCTGGCTCATGTTTAAGTTGGTAGTTGTGTATGGCCGGGAATGATGTTATAAACATCCAAATGGCCCTTGACAGAAAAAAGGGTCCCCACCCCTGCTACTCTAAGGCAAGTATTATTACTGGCCATTTTATTAATTTTATTTATTTATTTTTAAAATATTTTTATTGATTTCAGAGAGGAAGGGAGAGGGAGAGAGATAGGAACATCAATGAGGAGAGAGAATCATGGATCGGCTGCCTCCTGCACGCCCCCTACTGGGGATTGAGCCTGCAACCCAGGCATGTGCCCTTGATCGGAAATGAACCCAGGGCTCTTCAGTCCGCAGGCCGACGCTCTATCCACTGAGCCAGACTGGCTAGGGCGTTTTGCTGGCCATTTTGGAGGTGAGCAAACAAGGACTCAAAGAAATGCAATGGATTGATTCGATAAATATTTATTAGGCACCCACTGTATGCTAGGCGTAGTGGTGGCTGCTGGTTATGGAGCAGTGAACCACTCAGACCTGGTACCTTCCCTCCTCCAACACATGATCTAGTGAGGAAGATGGACAGGAAGAGGTGAAAGAAGCAAATACATAGATAATTACCCATGGTGGGAAGTGCCCCGTAGGCCAAGAACGGGCCCTGTAAGGGAGAGTGATGGCACAGGAGTAGGCACACGGGAAAGTCCTCAGTGAGGAGGTGACATTTCAGCTGTGACTGTGAGGATGGGAAACGGCAACCAGATAAAGAGCTTAGAGTGTTTGGGGAAGAGAACTAGGATAAGGGGAAAGTGGTGTGAAAAGACTAGAGAAACAGAGGAACTGGGTGATGGAGGGTGCCCTAGGGTGGGGGCTGGAAAGTTGTGGCTCGCTGGCCAAATCTGTCCCATAGCCTGTTTGTATAAAATGAGTTTTATTGGAACACTAGAGGCCCGGTGCGTGAAAATTCATGCACTGGAGGGGGGTCCCTCAGCCAGGCCTGCCCCCTCTCACAGTCCGGGAGCCCTCAGGGGCGGGAGGTGACCCGGCAATTAGGGGAAGGCAATGCCCCATCACAATTCTGCTGCTGCCACTGCCGGCAGTGCAAGCCTCAGCCAGCCCTGGTTACCTGAGCCTCGGGTGGCCCTGGGCGGCTGGGCAGCCGCCATTCGAGGCTTGCCTGCACCTTGGACCAGCCCTGGGCTGCTGGGTGGCTGAAGGGACTGGGGGACTCCAGAGGCAGGTGCACAGCAAAGCGCCAGCCACCCTGGCGGGGCTGAGGGGACTGGGCACTGCCATCTTGTGGCTGTGGGCGCCACCATCTTTGAGGGCAGAGCAGTCAATTGGCATATTCCCTCCTTATTGGCTGTGGTCACCGCCATTTTTGCAATGGTGTGAGGGTCAATTAACATATTCCATCTTTATTAGATAGGATAGTCACGGCTACGCATTTACATATTGTCAGTGGCTAGCTTTTTTTAATATATATTTTTATTGATTTCAGAGAGGAAGGGAGAGGGAGAGAGAGATAGAAACATCAATGATGAGAGAGAACCAGTGATTGGCTGCCTCCTGCACACCCTCTACTGGGGATCAAGCCCGCAAGCCAGGCATGTGCCCTGCCCTGCACGCCAACCGTGACCTCCTGGTTCATAGGTCTACACTCAACCACTGAGCCACGCCAGCTGAGCATCAGTGGCTACTTTGGTGCTACAACTACAGAGTTAGAGTAGTAGCAAAAGACTGTCTGGCCCACAAAGCCTGAAATATTTGCTAACTGGCCCTTAATAGAAAAAAAAATACGTTGACCCCTGGTCTAGACCATGTAAAAAGTCCGGATGTTATTCTAGGAAAGAGAGGGAACCATTGGCAGGGTTGAAGCAGTGCAGTAAAATAACCCAACTCGCATGTTCAAATACACCGCGTGGAGAAGGGAACCTGGAGGCAAGCGTGGAAATAGAGACGCCATTAGAAGTTCTTGAACGAATCCAGGTGAGAAGTCACAGCTAGGAGACAGGACCCGA
Organism: Cnephaeus nilssonii; assembly: GCF_951640355.1. Lineage (NCBI taxonomy): Eukaryota > Metazoa > Chordata > Mammalia > Chiroptera > Vespertilionidae > Cnephaeus > Cnephaeus nilssonii. The sequence goes on from NC_137071.1 coordinate 2,325,091, forward strand.
GGAGTCCTGGGACAGAGCAAAGTGTCGGAGAGGGCGAGTCGGCAGAACTTGGCGGTGTATTTGATGCAGAGTTTAAGAGCCTCTGTCAGATTTCTAGCCTGAGTGCCGGGTGGGAGATGGTGTCGATGACATGAGCCAACAGCAGTTGGCAGAAATAACTGAGTTGAGTAATCAGGTTAGGTTGCTCAGCATTCTCTGTTATTGAGTCATGGAGTCTGCATTGGAAACCAAATCATCACGATTTTTTGATCAACAATGTGGCCTGCCATAGGAATCATCATATGGGTTTAACTCAATTGAACTGTTGCCCATGACACAAAACCAGCAACAGGGAATCTTTTCACTGCCAGTGTTTGGAGCAGTTGTGTCATTGGGCCACAAAGCAATGGTCAGAGCAGCCCTAGCTGGTGTGGCTCAGTGGGTAGAGCGTCGGCCTGCAGACCAAAGAGTCCCGGGTTCAATTCTGGTCAAGGGCACGTACCTTGGTTGTAGGCTCCTCCCCAGCCTGGGTCCTGGTCAGGGCTCATGCAGGAGGCAACCTGTCGATGTGTTTGTCTCACATTGATGTTCCTCTCTGTCTTTCCCGCTCTCTTCCACTCTCTCTACAAGTCAACGGAAAAACATCCTCGGGTGAGGATAAACAAAAGACACAAACAGGAAGAAATGGTCAGAGTGCTTGCTTTTGGCAGGTATGCATCTGGTTGTGTAGCCTTGTTTTTATGTTTGACGAGTTTACATGTAATTTATCTATATATATAAAAGCCAAGCGACTGGAACAACGGAACGACCAGAATGACCGGTCGGTATAACGTGCACTGCGGCAGCCAACTGGCCTGATTGGGGCCCCAATTGCTCCCCCCCCACCACCGCCCACAGTTCCTCCCCCTGGACAGGACAGGCCTCCCATCCCGATCGGCGGTGGGGCCAGCCGGCCAACCTCCTGCATCCCCTTTCCCCTCACACACCAGCCCGCCCCCATTGGGGCAGGCCAGCCGGACCCCACCTGTGCACGAATTCGTGCACCAGGCCTCTAGTATTATATATAAGCATGAGCTCATCTCAAGCTTCATCATTAAAATAAAATCAGACCATTGACTAAAATGTCTCGGATGTGAATTAAATATGTATCCATATACACTATACAGAGAGCATCTTTGAGGACATACAATATAGGGTTCAAAATAGTTGCGGGATCTTGTGGTCACCATAACATTTATTTTCCCTCGGGTAGCTGCAGGGGACTCAGCCACCAGCATGTCTTAGGTCCTTATTGGAAAGCAGGGGATTCTGCCCTGGCTGGTGTGGCTCAGTGGACAGAGAGCATCGGCCTGCGGACTGAAGGGTTCCAGGTTCGATTCCAGTCAAGGACACATGCCTGGGTTGCAGGCTTGTTCCCCAGTAGGGAGCGTGCAGGAGGCAGCCGATCAATGATTCTCATCATTGATGTTTCTCTTTCTCTCTCCCTCCCTCTCTGAAATCAATAAGAATATATGTGTGTGTGTGTGTGTGTATGTGTGTGTGTGTGTGTGTGTGTGTGTGTGTGTGTGTTTTATTTTTGTTTTTTAAAAAAAACACCCTACTGCAAAGTAGCCTTCTGATTAAAAAATAAAACCAAAAAACACGTGCCCCCAGGTAGTCAGGCATCTGTTTCGCACTTTGTCACCACTTGTTCCCTCTTTTCTCTGAGAGGCAGAGCCCCCCACCTGCCCCTGCAGAGCTGTCCCTGCATTGGAAAGGTTGCCATGGACACCGTAGGTCTAGAGGCAGATGGTTTGATGTGGGAAGACTTCAAAGGAGTGACTCCTGGAGAGGATTTTGAGGAGAGAGGGTGGTTAAAGAAAAGGGCACAGGAAGCTTTAGGGACAGGAAGCTTTTGATGTGGGGCAAAGCAGCTTGATTAACGCAGGGGACTCGTCAGCTGAAAGGGTAACGGCTTTGGGTGTCTGGGAGGAAGCATGTAATGGGAGGTCTGGTCCCGCTTCTGCAGCTCCCGGATGAGAACCTAGCCAGCTGGACGGTGGGAAGGGCTGCCCAGCCCCACTCGCAGCCAGCCAGGGCGTCCTCTGCTCAAATGCCCAGGTGACTCCACAGAGTGGCCACACCAGAAGGACAGGGCTTCCTTTCTGTTCTGTTCACTGGTGCATCCTCATAGCCTAGAATGGTCTTGGACGCATCGTAGGGGCTTGCCACACATTTGTGGAATGAATCTCAGTGGTCTTTCCCGTGGAAATGTAAGTGGAGATCAGTGGAAAGCTACTGGGAGTGTCCCCTGTTGGGAGAAAAAGATGAGGAAGTTTCCTGGAATGTGAGATGCCCTCAGAAATCATCGTGTTTTGAGAATGGAAGCGGCAAGATCAACATAATACCTCAGTAAGATGGTTCAAATTGTTTCCAAACAGAACAGAGAGAGAGGAGACGGGAGGCATTCCAGTTCTTGAGGAGGAGGAGGAGGAGGAGGAGGAGGAGGAGGAGGAGGAGGAGGAAGAAGAAGAGGAGGAGGAGGAGGAGGAGGAGGAGGAGGAGGAGGAGGAGGAGGAGGAGGAGGAGGAGGAAGGAAAGAAGGAAGGAAGGAAAGAAAGCAAAACAGAACTATTCCCCCAAATATGGTTAGTGAATGAATTAATTTGAAAACCAGTTTGAGTAATGGCTGTCATGAACGCCATAAGCCTCACAGTGTCATCTCACCTGACAAAGTCAGACATATCCATGGAGTCCAAGATGGGAATTTAACTTTTTTTTTTCCCCCAAAAAACTGATCAGCCTTGTCTTCTGAAATGTCCAGTTTAAAGCAACAGTTGCAGTATGGTGGTTACCAGAGGGCCAAGGATTGGGGGAGGTAGAAGAGGGTAAAGGGGGGGTGAATGGTGACAGACGGAGACTTTATTTGGGGTGGTGAACACACAGTAAAATATACACATGATGGATTCTAGAATGGTACACCTGAAACCTATGTAATTTTATTAACCAATGACACCTCAGTAAATTCAATTTTATTTTATTTTAAAAAATATATTTTTATTGATTGCAGAGAAGAAGGGAGAGGAAGAGAGAAATAGAAACATCAATGATGAGAGAGAATCATTGATCGGCTGCCTCCTGCATGTACCCGACTGGGGATCAAGCCCACAACCTGGGCACTGTGACCTCCTGGTTCATAGGTCAACACTCAACCACTCAGCCAAGCCGGCCGGGCTCAGTAAACTCAATTTTAAAAAATCAGCTGCACAGACTGGCCTTTGCATGTTAACTCTTCCAGATCACGTGGTATCAGGCAGCCCTGGAACCAGACTGGGGAGAATATTCTCAGTGGGTGCTAAACACACAGCACAATGACTCACGTGAAAGCAGTAGCCATGTCGACAAGATGGAGAGGATGCCCTGAACACACGAACATGCAATCTAGACATTTCCTGGACAAGAGCGAGAGGGTGGGGAGGTCACACATTCACCCCACCTCCTCTATAGCTGTGTGGCTAGGTAGGTGATGGTTATTCAAGCAAATGCAATGTCCAGGGAGTACTTCTCTCTCTCTCTCTCTCTCTCTCTCTCTCTCTCTCTCTCTCTCTCTCTCCTCTCTCCTCTCTCCTCTCTCCTTTCTCCTCTCTCCTCTCTCGCCTCTTTGAATGCTTTTCTCTCCCTTTCTTCTCCCTCAGTCCCTGTTCTCAGCCACCCACTACGATTTTTTTTTTTGCAGTCTTCAAGGGAAAATAATGAAAAGTAAAAGAACTTGAATTTACATAATACCTCTCTCCCAAGACACTAAAAGCAGTTCACCCATCTATAATTTGTTCTCACAACAGTGCTCCAAAGAGGACTGTTATTATTTTCATTATTGTCATTTCCATTTTGCAGTCACATCGCTTACTGCGGAGACCTTTAGCTAACATCTCATTTCTCTTTTTCTCCCTTTGGCATCTAAAGAAGCTTTATTCGTTTCTGTTAATATTGTTATTATTAACGCCAACACATTCATCCGTTGATTAGTAACATAGATTAGGCACTTGTTACAGCTTAGGAATCCTACGAAGCATTTTACAAGCATTATGTCACTTAATAGAATAACCCAGTTAGATAAGTGCTGTTATTTTCTCTTTACAAATAAAAAACCTGGAACTTAGAAAGACTGAGTATCTTGTCCCCAAGGCCAAGGCCAGTGAGTGGAGAGCAGGAATTGGAAACCAGATTGCTGGGCTCCAAAGGCCCATGTGATAATACAGAACACTAGAGACCTGGTGCACGGATTCGTGCACTGGTGGGGTCCCTCGGCATGGCCTGTGGGGATTGGGCCGAAACCGGCAGTGCAACACCACCTGCTGCTCCCGCTCATCCCGGCCCCACTGTGCCTGCCATGGGCTCACGCCCAGTCAGTCCCCAGCGGTGCTTACCAACAATAAGCCCTGCATCTGGTGCCGGTCAGTCAGCTGAGCAGCGCTCCCACTGTGGGAGCGCACTGACTACCAAGGGGCAGCTCCTGCATTGAGCATCTGCCCCCTGGTGGTCACTGCACTTCATAGCTTGGTCACTTAGGCTTTTATATATAGAGACTAGCCTTCCCGTTGCAGGAAAAATCCTGCAATAGGGTTTCCTGCTGCACTCTACCCCACCCTGCCTGCTCTCCTCCCTTGTACCCCGCCCCGCGATCTCCGCCAGCCCCCTTCTTTTCTAACTTCTCTGCCAGCCCCCTCTCCTTCCTTCTTCCCCGGCCCCACCTCCACTCCTCCCTTCTCCCCCAGCCCGCCTTCTCCGCCAGCCCGCTCTCCTTCCTTCTCCCCTGGCCCCGCCTCCGCTCCTCCCTTCTCCTCCCCCCGGCTTGCTTGCTTCTCTGCAGCTTTGCTCCCTTCTGCAGCTCTTGGCTTCTTTCTACGCTGTCGCGATATGCAAATTAGCCGCCATCTTTGTTGGGATAATTTGCATATTCGTCCTGATTGGTCGGTGGGCGTGGCTTGGGCGTAGCGAAGGTGCGGTCAATTTGCATATTTGTCTATTATTAGATTAGATTATGTTGCTCCCCAAATATCAATGGCCACCGTTATTTGTTGAATTATTGCTAAATGGGAATGGTTGAATAACTGACCTGATATCGTAGAGAGAAGTAGAAACAGAATTCAGCATCTCTTTGACTCCAAAGGTTAAGATCTTTCTACCACAGTTGTACTCTGAAAGCAAAGTCATTTCAAAGGTTTCTCTTTGGCTAAGGGATTTGGGACCAATTAAAATTATGGTGCTAGTCCTGGCTGGTTTAGCTCAGTGGATAGAGCGTCAGCCAGTGGACTGAAAGGTCCCAGGTTCGATTCCAGTCAAGGGCATGTACCTCGATTGCAGCTCAATCCCCAGCCCTGGTCCGGGTGCGTGCAGGAGGCAACCAATCAATGTGTCTCTCTCACATCGATGTTTCTCTCTCTGTGTCTCTCTCCCTCCCTTCCACTCTCTCTAAAAATCAGTGGAAAAATATCCTTGGGTGAGGATGACCAACAACAACAAAAGCTTCAACTGATACCCCCCATTTGTGGTCCTGCCACATATCCCACTACAGTCCCTGGCCCTCTGTTCAGGGCTTTCATTTAAAACCACATTGAATCCCTGTATTGTGAGAGCATGTGGGACTAGGGAACAGGGGTGAAGGAAGAGCTGAGAGAGAGCCCATCCATCATAAATATCTTCTGAACTAAGAGAGGAAAAGCAAGCACCTGTCAAGGCAAATCGATTTGAATTGCATAAGAATGTGATTTTTTTTAAAAAAAGAATCGACTCGGGATGTGAACTCTTCTTTCTAACAGCTTCAGCTTGGCAGATGACACTACCTGTCTCTTTCTAATCTCTTCCAGTCTTTCAGTCTCCAAATTTGTGTTGGCTTCAAGTTCTTTTGAATGTTTGAAAGCTGTTCCCAGCTCGCTGAGTTCCTCCTGTCATCGCACATGCCCCTGACAGCAGTGTTGCCATGGGAATGACCCAGGAATGGCACCAGCCACTTGCAAAGGGTCTCTTTTCATGGCTGCCACCATCCCATCCTTCCGTGGCCCACGGCCTAATTTATTTTTAACCTGGCGAGATTTCATTTGGCATGCGTTGAATCTGACATTTCCCCCTCGTCCTTCTTCTCCTACTCATAGTCGATGTTAAACCAAATTCTCATTCTTCTCTCTCTCTCTAATGCCTTTTAGACAGAAGCTGTATCAGTCAGCTGTTGCTTCATAACAAATAACCCTAAGATCTCAGTGGCTAATAACAACAAGCATTTCTTTTTTGTATTACTGTGGTAAAATATATATAACATGAAACTTGCCACTTGGAAGTGTACGATTCAGAGGCATTCATTCCCCTAACCATAACCACTACCTGTTTCCAACACTTTTTCATCGTCCAAAACTGAAACTCTGTACCCATTAAGAGAAAATTCTGATCCTTCCTCCACCCCTTCTCTGGTCACCACTAATCTACTTTCTGTGTCTATGAATCGGCCTATTCTAGCTATTTCATATAAGTGGAATCATATAATTGTCTTTTTTTATATATTTTTATTGATTTCAGAGAGGAAGGGAGAGAGAGAGAGAGAAATATCAATGATGAGAGAGAACTATGAATCGGCTGCCTCCTGCACGCCCCACACTGTGGATGGAGCCCGCCACCCGGGAATCAAACCGTGACCTCCAGGTTCATAGGTCGACGCTCAACCACTGGGCCACACCGGCCAAGCCAATTTTTGTCTTTTCTGTCTGGAAATAAGCATTTCTTCCTCGTGCGTCTAAAAACCCGTTGGGATGGCTCTGCTGATCTCATTGGGACTTGCCTGCAAGCTGAAGATTAGGCTGACGTCCACTCCACAGGTCTGTCATCTTCTTTGGGCCAGGGTGCCAGCCAGGGTGTGCTGCACATGGCAACACAGAGCAGGATGGGCAAGCAGGAACACACAAGGCTACTCACAGTCAGCTCTCCTCTGTGCCTCTTCCATTGGCCAAAGCCAGTCATTGGCCGCGTCCAAAGGCTAGGGTCAGGCCAGTAGCAGCCTGCACTTTCTGGCCATGCGACTTTTTGCAAGTGCTGTAGCCTCTCTGAGCCTCATTTCCTCATCAGTAAAAGTGGGATAACGGTAGTGCCTACCTCTAGGGTGTTGTGATTATTACTGAAATGCTCTACCTTTGCAATATAAAAATAGAGGTGATATTATTGTCATTCTTAAAATATAAAGAATAAAAAAGCGCCCTACCTGGTTTGGCTCAGTGGATAGAGCGTTGGCCTTCGGACGGAAGGGTCCCAGGTTCAATTCCGGTCAAGGGCACATGCCCGGGTTGTGGGGTTGATCCCCAGTGTAGGGGGTGTGCAGGAAGCAGCTGATCAATGATTCTGTCTCATCGTTGATGTTTCAATCTCTCTCTCTCTCTCTCTCTCTCTCTCTCTCTCTCTCTCTCTCTCTCTCTCCCTCCTCCCTTCTCTGAAATCAATAAAAAATATATATATTTTAAAAAGAATATAAAAATAACCAAATCCAATAAAACTTTTATCTTTGGTTTTCATTGAGGAAAATAAGTTCAAGTTGGAAGAGAATGCTGGTCGCCTTTATGGAAATTCAGAATGTGCTTTAGAATTGCAGACAGAGGCCAGTTGCAATTGGATGAACCAGTAGCAAGCATCCTGTCCATGAGTTTTCCTACTTGCTTCTCGCAGTGGATCTCTTTCTTCAACAGAACCCTAACCCCAGTCCCAGTGCACAGAGCAGTGGGGGTTCTGGTTGAAAGGACTCAGGGGTGTCCAGGGCCTCACCCTCTTGGAAGAGGTGAGAAGCGTTCCGTGGAGCACAATGTGAAAACCGCTAATTTAGTCCAAGCGCCTTCCTCTTCTAGATGAAGAAGATGAAGCCCAGAGGGGCGATGTGGTTTCCCCCAAACTGTACGAGAAACAGAAGCTCCTCTGAGTACTAATGATGCGCCCCACACTAGGAGGTGTTACCAGGGCTGCCCCAATGCCACTCTGGTGTCTTCTACACTGAGTGGCCAGATTATTATAATCTCTGAACGCACAATAATCTGACCACTCAGTGTGTGTATATATATATTAGAGGCCCGGTGCATGAATTCGTGCATGGGTGGGGTCTGGCCAGCCTGGCCAGGGGGAGGGGACATGGGTGGTTGGCCAGCCTGCGTACTGGTCGAACTCCTGGTCGAGGGGACAATTTGCATATTAGCCTTTTATTATATTGGATATACACTGAGTGGCCAGATTATTATGCGTTCAGAGATCATCATAATCTGGCCACTCAGTGTAGGTTCTGTGCCTCTCGCCCCGTATCCGAATTTCTCCACGACACCTTAAGGGCCCAGGCTTTGGAGTCCGAAAGCACAGGTCCATGTTCTGGTTCTGCCAGTTACTGAATGTGAACTGGGACCATCTCCTTGATCTCTCTGGACCTCAGTTTCCTCATCTCTGAAATGGGCATGATGGTACCTTGTTTACCAGGTTATCAGAGGCTTGAATGATGCAGCACAAGTAACATATGTAGTACAAGGTTGGGCACATGGTAATCATTCAGGACATATTTGCTATTAATCGACTTGCTTTGTGGTTGTTGCTGTTGTTAGAAGTTTTGTCCAGTTTTATGTACACTAGGGCACAGGGGGATACCTTTGGGGAAGTATTGAAATGGTATTAGTTGAAATCTTTAGAACTCATCATATATTTTTGGAAAAATATAGTATTTCTTAATTTTAGGGATAAACTATTAAAACAATTTTTTTTTTCAAGAGAATGAGCTGCTGCCCTATCTGGTTGGCTCAGTGGATAGAGCATCAGCCTGGGACCAAAGGGTCCCGGGTTCGATTCGGGTCAAGGGCAGGTACCTCAGTTGCAGGCTCCTCCCCAGCCCAGGCCCTGGTCAGGGCGCGTGCAGGAGGCAACCAATTGATGTGTTTCTCTCACATCAATGTTTCTGTCTTTCCCTCTCTCTTCCACTCTCTCTAAAAATCAATGGAAAAATATCCTCGGGTGAGGATTCAAGAGAGAGAGAGAGAGAGAGAGAGAGAGAGAGAGAGAGAGAGAGAGAGAATGGGCTGCTGCAAGGTTTATGCGGTGGAATTTCATGTCCCTGAGCATCTTTTCTATCTCTGGGTGCCTTCCAACAATCAGGTCCAGCTGGCCAAACTGCCCCCTCCTTTATTTTTTTATTTTTATTTTTTAAAAAATCTTTATTTTTGAAAGTATTACATATGTCCCCCTTTTTCCCCATTGACCCCCCTCCAGCCCATCCCTCCCCTCCCCACCCCCCCACTGGCCCAGTCCTTCACCACCCTATTATCTATGTCCATGGACCATGCATATATGCATACAAGGTCTTCTTCAGCCTCTGTGTGTGAGACATACACTGAGTGGCCAGATTATTATAATCTCTGAACGCATAATAATCTGGCCACTCAGTGTATATATATATTAGAGGCCCGGTGCATGAATTTGTGCATGGGTGGGGTCCGGCCAGCCTGGCCAGGGGGAGGGACCATGGGCGGTTGGCCGGCCTGCCTGCTGGTCGAACTCTTGGTCGAGGGGACAATTTGCATATTAGCCTTTTATTCTATAGGATATACACTGAGTGGCAAGATTATTACGCGTTCAGAGATCATCATAATCTGTCCACTCAGTGTGTGTGTGTGTGTGTGTGTGTGTGTGTGTGTGTGTGTGTATTAGAGGCCCAGTGCATGAATTCGTGCATGGGTGGGGTCCAGCCAGCCTGGCCAGGGGGAGAGGACATGGGTGGTTGGCCGGCCGGCCTGCTGGTCAAACTCTTGGTCGAGGGGACAATTTGCATATTAGCCTTTTATTCTATAGGATAGACACTGAGTGGCCAGATTATTATGCGTTCAGAGGTCATCATACTCTGGCCACTCAGTGTATATTGATCATTTGTTCAGCATGATGCCTTTCAGTCATAAGAGCACTTGTCTCCACATGCACTCGAGAATGTGTGTGTAGATGGGCCAGCGTGTACGGATGGGCTGCAAACCTGTTCCATTAGCCAGCAGAACAGAAGCAGCTCAGTCGGACACTAAGAAGAGTAAAAGGACAAGGTAAAGGAAGGCTCTTGGAGTTCACTGAATTAAAGAGATACACACGTCACAAGATCAGGAGGGAATGATACAGCTTGCATGTGTTGACCATGTTTGATGTTTGGCCATTTGCTAGCCGTTTCCATTCTCTCCAGCTAATGATTTCAGTATCTGTGAGGCGTTGATACAGTGGGTAATTACAAGCTGTTCAGAGTGTTGGGAAGGTCACAAGATGAAGCATTAAACCTCCATTCCAAGCAGTCCTGTGGCAGCTTCTGTAAAAATGAAGGGCTTTGTCGGCAGTTGACTAGGCTGGCTCTATGCCACGGCTGGTTATCAGTCACAAGAGGCTTCGTGTACTTTTCACATCTCCAGGTTCAGATAGGAAAATATAAGGCATTTTTTCCTAGTGGCTTCGCGATCCCCCAGGAATGCAGCAAAGCATCATTGGAGAAATGCTGTTAACCAGTTCTTTTTCCATCACCGGTGGCTGTCCACCTCAGAGAGCTGAAGGCCTGAGAGGCACTAGCTTGCCAAAAAGGAGTGTGATCCTAATCTCTCTGGAGAACTCTGAAGTGCAAGAAGAAGGAATCTTACGTTTGTGCGAATTTCCCTTACAAGTAACGGTACGTTTCCTGGACCTGATCACCTGTCATTCCAAATGAAAATACTGCACATCAAGCTTTGGAGTTACATCGAATGTCATTTCACAGTTTACAAAGTCCTTTCATAGATAGCCCTGAATTACATCTAGATTTTGTCTTTGGCTAAAAAATAAATTGTTTTATATTGATTTGAGGACGAGAGAGAGAGAGAGAGACATCAATTTGTTTTTTCATTTATTTCTGCACTCATTGGTTGCTTCTTGTATGTGCCCTGACTGGGGATCGAACCTGCAATCTTGGAGTGTCAGAATGATGCTCTAACCCCGTGGTCGGCAAACTGCGGCTCGCAAGCCACATGCAGCTCTTTGGCCCCTTGAGTGTGGCTCTTCCACAAAATACCACGGCCTGGGCGAGTCTATTTTGAAGAAGTGGCGTTAGAAGAAGTTTAAGTTTAAAAAATTTGGCTCTCCAAAGAAATTTCAATCGTTGTACTGTTGATATTTGGCTCTGTTGACTAAGGAGTTTGCCGACCACTGCTCTAATGAACTGACCTACCTACCCAGGCCACATGTGGCCTTTTAAAGTCTAACCTTTCAGCCTTCATAAATTGATTCCTTACTTCCACTTTTGCAGTTTAAAATCTTACGGTTCACTTATTTGGACTTTTTATTTAAAGAAAATCTCTTGAATTTCGGCACAAAGTATTTCCTATATATTTTAGTTATTTTGTTTTTGCTTTGTCTTCTCAATCTCTGAAGAAACCTCCAGGCTCGTCACAACTCCGTTAACTTCCTATCAGTCTCTGAGTTGATCAAGGGATCCAGTTGGGCTAGCAGAGAAATATACAGTAGCACGGGCCAATGTGATTATATTGCAATATTAAAATCATGTAAGTACAGAGTGGGAAGTCGGTTAAAGAAAAGTGCCAAGCTATGCTGCTCTAAGGAAAAGAAAACATGAGTTTTAGCTTCATTGCTGAAAGGGATTTTATTTTATTAATACTAGAGGCCTGCGCGTGCCCCTGAGTTCGGGCGAGACCAAACCAGAGAGAGTTGGACCTGCATTACCACCATTTGTCCACCACCCAGAGCTGAAAAGTCAGTGCTGACATGTACACATAAGGAACTGGTAGACATTGAAATTGGGTCTCAAAAGAACTGTTGGTCCAGAAAGAAACTTACTACAGACTGATTCATTTGCCTGTCAGCATAACTATTATTGCTCGTCTCACATTCGGTTCTTATAAGTATACTAGAGGCCCAGTGCATGATTGAATCATGCACGTGTAGGGTCCCCTACACGCTTTCGCTTTTCGCGGTGGAGCTGGGTGCCTGTCCGCTGGTGCACCAGGCCTTTCAGAAGCCTCCGGCTTGGCAGAGGCTTCTGAAAGGCCTGGTGCCGGAGCAGACAGGCACCCAGCTCCCCCACTTTTGATGGCCGGATAGGCCACCCCACGTCCCGCCCCCCAGCCTCCCGCCGCCCAATAGTGGGCGTAGTGGAGTGATGGTAATTTACATGTTACTTTATTATTAGACTAGAAACCCGTTGCACGAAGTTTCGTGCAATAGACTTTCACCTGGCTGCCGGCACCAGTTTTCCGCCAGCAGCAGTTTTCCTCTGACCACCCGCCGATCAGAGCGCCTCCCGCCAGCGCGATCGGCCACCCCGAGAGGAACTCCGATCCGGGAGGCGCTCCGATTGGCGGGTGGCCAGAGGAAAACTGCTGCTGGCGGAAAACTGCTGCCAGCAGCCACGCAATCGGCCACCACCAGCGTCTTCCACAACGTCGGCCGTTTAGTCTGGCGGTAGGAGCGGGGCGCGGGGACTCGCCCCCCGCTCCTACCGCCAGCCAATCGGCCACCCTGAGTCCCGCCCCCCGCGCCTCCAGCCGGCCCAATCGTGGGCGTAGCGGAGTGATGCAATTTGCATATTGCCTTTTTATTATGTAGGATAGGATTTCTAGTAACACATGATCTCACTCATCTAGGGGAAATGATGAACAACATAGACTGATGAACAAGAACAGACCCAGAAACAAGGAGGCATCGATCGGACTGTCGGGCCTCAGAGGGAGGGTAGGGAAGGGTGGGGTTAGGAGGGAGAGATCAACCAAAGGACTTGTGTGCATGCATACGAGCCTAACCAATGGTTAAGGACAACAGGGAGGTGGGGGCATCCGTGGGGAGGGGTGTGGGATGGGAATGGGGGGACGAGGACAAATATGTGACACCTTAATCAATAAAGAAATTAAAAAAAAATACTAGAGGCCTGGTGCACGATATTTGTACACTGGGGGGGGGGTGGATCCTTCAGCATGGCCTGCACCTTCTCGTAGTCTGGGAGCCCTCGGGGGATGTCCAACTGACATCCTTAGCACTGCCGCGGAGACAGGAGAGGCTCCCACCACTGCTGCTGCGCTCGCCAGCCATGAGCCCAGCTTCTGGATGAGCGGTGCTCCCCCTGTGGGAGTGAACTGACCACCAGGGAACAGCTCCTGCGTTGAGCATCTGCCCCCTGGTGGTCAGTGCATGTCATAGCAACCGGTCGTTTCGCCGTTTGGTCAATTTTTATATTAGCCTTTTATTATATAGGATATTTTTATTGATTTCAGAGAAGGGAGAGAGAGAGATAGAAACATCAATGATGAGAAAGAATCATTAAGAAGCTGCCTCCTGCACGCCCCCCACTGGGGACAGAGCCCACAACCCGCATGTGCCCTTGACTTGAATCGAACCCTGGACCCTTCAGTCCTCAGGCCGATGCTCTATCCACTGAGCCAAACCACCTAGGGCTGGCTGAAAGGGATTTTAATACCAATAACCTCATTAGAATCTGAGCTGCTTCCTCACATCACTTTGCTTGTTGTAACAGAATCACATCCAATGAAATTTAAAAATGGGACACAAACCATGACCTGCAGCCACTGATGCTGCTGTTCCAAAATGTGTCAAAGGACTCTCCATCACAAAAGGATAAGAAAAGACTTTTGTTAAAGGCATGAAGAGAGGAATTTCATGCAAATTTGATAGGAGTCGCTTAGGGTATCTTAGACTATATTTTCCCCTGCAGGTCAGCATGTGACTCAGGGATTAAAACGATGTGTGTAACAAACTCAACCATTTAAAAAATATTGGCACTGCAATTTGAAGTTATTCTCAAAAGTGGAAAATTCACTTGGAATTTATTATGAAATAATACTTCTCTAAATGTGCTTCTAACTGGATTTTTGAAGTCTCTAGCTGTTTGGGGCCTTCATAAAAAGAAGTTATCTGATTACTTGACTGGGGCATCATCCATTATCGATTCTAATTTTTCTGGTGAAGCTATTTTAAAACGGTTTAGATCTTATTTTCCTCCTAGGATCTTAGGGCTTGGGATTCTAAGGGATACAAAACATTATGAAGTTAATTTTTCTTGTCTGGCAGGTTATAATCAAATAATTATAAAAAAGGCGTGTACACAGTCTACATGATAAATAACAGTAAAATATTTTATATCAATTGAAATAACTTTGTTTATTCATTAAATGGTAACATTAAAAATCAGTCTAGTTTATGTTTCAGGCAATTTGCCGAGAATGACTGTAGACACAAAGACTCTTAATGCCATAAATATAATAGACATTTTGAAAAATGCTTTCAAATTAACAAGGTATACTGAGCAATGCTTCTTTCTGAGGTTCTGGACAAAAAAAAAAAATCTGTGTGGTGAATTCACGGGTGGATACTACTCTCGAGATATATTTTAATTGGTTATGAATCTCTCTGTTAGTCTGGCAGACAGAATTTAAGATCGTCCCCAATGATCCTTGCCTCCTGATAGCCATGGCTTCGTATATTCCCCTCTCTTAGTATGGGTGGGACCTATGATTTGCCTCTAACCAGCAGAATACAGCAAAGGTGATGGGGTGTCACTTCCATGATTATGTTACATAGATTGTAACCTACATCTTCCCAAAGGACTCTCTCTTTTGCTGGTTTAAAAAAAATACATTTTAATGGATTTCAGAGAGAAGAAGGGAGAGGGAGAGAGAGAAACATCAATGATGAGAGCGAATCATGGATCCGCTGCCTCCTGCACGTCCCCTATTGGGAATCGAGCCTGCAATCCGGGCATGTGCCCTGACCGGGAATCAAACTGTGACCTTCTGGTTCATAGGTCGACGCTCAATCACTGAGCAACACTGGCTGGGGCCAAACTCTGGGTTTTAAGGTTTCCTTTGAAAGTCCTGCAGCACCTGGCTTTGGCATGTAGGGGTGATGGGCATGTATTGGCATGAGGACTCAGCTGAACCTGCCTGCACCCTGGAACATGTGATTACATATGGCTTCAATCTTTGTTCCCCCTAGAATTGGGGTAGGCATCCTAAGGGACCCAAAGTGCTATGGAGTATATTCTTCTTGGCTGGCAGGTGATAATTAGCTACTTAGAGATGAGAGAAAACAAATAAAAGCCCATTCCCAAAACTGCTGATAGATACCATACTGCGATGTTTGACATCTATTATTCTATTTCTAACAGAATGGTGAGCAACAAGCCCTCGGTAATGGTGGGAACCAGGACTGCTCAGGGGACCACCAGCATCTGTACCCTATCCTCTTTTTAAAAAAATAAAATAAAATATATATATATATATATATATATATATATATATATATATATATTTATTATTATTATTATTGATTTTTTTTTTACAGAGAGGAAAGGAGAAGGAGAGAGAGTTAGAAACATCGATGAGAGAGAAACATCAATCAGCTGCCTCCTGCACATGCCCTACTGGGGATGTGCCCGCAACCAAGGTACATGCCCTTGACCGGAATCGAACCCGGGACCCTTGAGTCCACAGGCTGATGCTCTATCCACTGAGCCAAACCGTTTAGGGCTGTACCCTATCCTCTTACTCAGCCATGAATGTGTCTCTTTGGCTGTGTCTCCTAGTTCTGATTCTGGAGAAAGGAAATCTGATTGGCTTATTCCAACCCAATCAGCTGTGACCAAAGGATGAGGTCCGGGGGCCCATTGCCTGCTGCCGAGGGCTCTGGGAGCAGACTTGGGCGGAAGAGGCCAGGCAGGATGGCCAGGCCCACTATCACGGCCCTGGCCACACTCACCAATTCTTCAGTCAATGGAGCTCTATCCCATTTCTCATCTGCTGGATGTTTCTTGTGTCCTACAAACTAAGGAAACTTGAGTGAAGGCTACGAAGCAGTACTTTGCTTCTGTTTGTGTTGATTTCTGCGTGTTCTTCATTATTAATATACACTGAGTGGCCAGAGTATTATGATCTCTGAACGCGTAATAATCTGGCCACTCAGTGTGTGTGTGTGTGTGTGTGTGTGTGTGTGTGTGTGTGTGTGTGTGTGTGTATTAGAGGCCCGGTTCATGAATTTGTGCATGGGTGGGTTCCAGCCAGCCTGGCCAGGGGGAGGGGACATGGTCGGTTGGCCTGCCTGCTGGTCGAACTCCTGGTCAAGGGGACAATTTGCATATTAGCCTTTTATTATATAAGATATACACTGAGTGGCCAGATTATTATGCATTCAGAGATCATCATAATCTGGCCACTCAGTGTATGTTTTTATTGACTTTTAGAGAGGAAGAGAGAAGGATAGAGAGATAGAAACATTGAGCAGAGAGAGGAACATCATCCATCGGCTGCTTCCTGCAAGCCCCCTACTGGGGGTTGGGCCCACATCCGGGACATGTGCCCTGACCCGGAATTGAATCTGAGACCTCTTGGTTCCTGGGTCAGCGCTCAACCACTGAGCCACGCCTGCATATTTCTGCTTATTCATTTCTCTCTTGGAGAGAGCTGCATGGGCGACAGTGGGAGCCCAGGGGCTGTGTGAAATCGAGCAAAGCAGAGGTAGTTCAGTGCAGTGCGCTAGGCCCAAAGAGTTGGTTCTCCATTATCTTGGTGAGCAAATGAGTGATTATTTTAGAGATCTCCAAGGGCCGCTTCCCCTTAAACAGCTTAGAAGTTTGCTGACATGGCCCACCTCCGCCCCGCCCCCAATTTCATCTTTCCTCAAGTTCTGATTTTTTTTAAAATCACAGCTACAGAGAAGAGAGTTGAATTCATCCAAGTCATAAATTCACGGCATAAATGATTATCATCATAGACCGTGCAAGGCCCGTCTCTGGTTTTATTTATTTATGCTCACACCCACTCCTATCTCCCCCAAGAGAAGACATTCTGATATGTTTAGTGTGCATCCTGTCATTTTTTATTGGGTTATTACAAATGTATTGATGCTGTTTTGTGGGGGTATTTTGAGCCTGTGTAAATGGTATTATATTTCATACTGTCTCGTGCAGATGCGCGTGCTGACATGCTCACCAATAATGCCTGATCATGCATCTTACCCGCTGGATTCTCCTCTGATGACACTGTGGCCCTGGTACCCCATCGAGTGGGAATTCTGGCTGTCTGCTCCTTGTACTGGAGTTCGCGGCCAGTGCTTAGCAGCTGGGAACTCATGGGAGCAGATGGGCCACTCAACAACCTCCCTGCAATCATCCCAAGTGTGGTCGCTGTTTCTCAAGTTCTTTGAGGTTTTTTTAAAAATATATCATTGAGCCCTAACCGGTTTGGCTCAGTGGATAGAGCATCGGCCTGTGGACTCAAGGGTCCCGGGTTCGATTCCGGTCAAGGGCATGTATCTTGGTTGCGGGCACATCCCCAATAGGGGTTGTGTAGGAGGCAGCTGATTGATGTTTCTCTCTCATTGATGTTTCTAACTCTCTATTCCTCTCCCTTCCTCTCTGTAAAAAATCAATAAAAAATGTTTTAAAAAAAAAAATATATATATATATATATATATGTGTGTGTGTGTGTGTGTGTGTGTGTGTGTGTGTGTGTGTGTATCATTGAGCCCTAACCGGTTTGGCTCAGTGGATAGAGCATCAGCCTGCAGACTGAAGGGTCACAGGTTTGATTCCAGTCAAAGGCATGTATCTGGGTTGCGGGCACATCCCCAATAGGGTTGTGCAGGAGGCAGCTGATGGATGTTTCTCTCTCATCGATGTTTCTAACTCTCTATCCCTCTCCCTTCCTTTCTGTAAAAAAATCAATAAAATATATTTTTTTAAAAAAAGAAAGAAACACCAATGATGAGGAGAGAAAAATCACTGATCGGCTGCCTCCTGCACCCTCCACCCTTACCCCCCACCCCCTGCTGGGGATTGAGCCTGCAACCCCAGCATGTGCCCTTGACCGGAATCTAACCTTGGACCCTTCAGTCCACAGGCCGAGGCAATCCACTGAGCCAAAGCAGCCAGGGCGAATTCTTTGAGTTTGAGCCCTGCTCTTTCAGGTCTGCTGATTTCTCCCCCTCTCTCCTCCCCGGTCCCTCCCTCAGGGCCCACCCCCACGGCTGCTGGCTGCGGTGGAGTCAGTAGAACATGCTCCCACCCAGCCAGCCATGAGCGGGTCAAACCGCAGGGCAGCTCGTGTGGGAGATGCGATTTGCAGCGGCTTCTCCAAGGGAACGGCCCGCAGCAGACGCCCTTCGCTCGATTTGCTTGGGAAATAAATCACCAGGCAGGGAATTAATTACCGCCCAGAGCAGGAAAAGGCCGCTCTCTTCCTCGGCAAAGTGGCAACTGACCTGCCTCCCCCTCGTGCTAAAGAAGGATCAGAGGGAGGAGGGAAGAAAAATGATTCTGGCCCATAATATGATTCCCCCCAAGGGTTGGAGTTCTTTGAAAGGTTCGGGTTACTTGGGGGAAATTAAATAAACCATTATATTACACAGGTCTGCCTTTAGCTACAAAGCGTTCCCTATTGTGAAAATACTTCCCCGTGAGGGCCTGTCTGAATTATTTATCTCCCAAGGTTGTGGGCGTCCTTACCACGGACCCAGTAAGTCATAGTATGGGAAGTCATGTTTCCTGGGATGCTGCTTTTATTATATTTTTTTTACTAGAGACCCGGTGCACGAATTCGTACATGGGTGAGATCCCTCCGCCTGAACGGTGATTGGGGCTGATTGGGGCAGATCGGCCAGGGGGAGGGACTGTGGGAGGTTGGCCGGCTGTGGAGGTTGGCTGTGGGAGTGCACTGACCACCAGGGGCAGCTCCTACGTTGAGTGTCTGCCCTCTGGTGGTCAGTGTGTGTCATAGCTACCGGCTGGTTGTCCAGTCATCTGGTTGTAATGGTCACTTAGGCTTTTATATATATAGATTTTATTTTATTTTATTTTATTTTATTTTATTCATTTACTTATTTTTTTGTGAATCCTCATCTGAGGATATTTTTCCATTGATTTTTAGAGAGAGTGGAGTGGAGAGGGAGAGAGAGAGAAACACCGATGTGAGAGAAACACATCGATTGGTTGCCTCCTGCATGAGCCCCGACCAGGGCCCCGGCCGGGGAGGAGCCCGCAACCGAGGTACATGCCCTTGACCAGAATCGAACCCCGGACAACGGTGTTCAATGAATGGATAGAATTTTTAAAAAATAGATTTTTATTGATTTCAGAGAGGAAGGGAGAGGGAGAGAGAAATTGAAACATCAACGATGAGAGAGAAACATTGATTTGGCTGCCTCCTGCACACCCCCTACCGAGGATCGAGCCCTCAACCAAGGTACATGCCCTTGACTAGAATCAAACCCAGGACCCTTCAGTCCGCAGGCCGATGCTCTATCCACTGAGCCAAACCAACTAGGGCAATGGATGGAATTTAAAAAATCTATCATCCCCCTTACAGAAAATTTCACAGAAATTTTTAAGCAGCAAAGGAAAATCTGGAGGGGAAAATCAATTTTGAGAGCAGAGAAAAGTATAAAAAGACTGAGTTGAAGCTTCTAAAACCAATCTGCCCTCCACGGATTTTATTTTAAGGCCGGGCTGTTGGCATCGCAGATCGTATCGCCCAACGTGAACCGCGTGGGAAGCTGGCAGTCGGGCCGGGCTGCTGCTGTCCCTGGGTGGACACTTGCTTGTGGATTTCTCTCTGGTCTGCAAGCCTGCTTCCGAGCTGCTGGATTCTTTGCCCTTTGAGTCCAAGTGCCATTCGCCAACGAATCCCACGTTTCGTTCCCAAAGAACGCTGTCCCTGTGCCTTTCATAAATGTGTTTGTTTTCTTCTCTTTTACAGAAGCTGCAAAGAATCGATACTGCTGACTGTCATACAGCCTTACCCCGTAAGTGTCCTGCGAGTAGAAGTGCCCCCGCCTGGTCTCAGGCTCCTGTCTGCCCCTCCGTCCAGTAACACCACGATGAGAAATGACAACAGAGAAAAAGTAGTCACAAGTCAGGAGTATTTGTATGTTGTTCTTCACGACAGCAACCCCAGGCACTGGAGAGAAGAGAAAGTAGCGCATTTTCTAAGTATCTTCCAAATCGGCTGTTCCGTCCTATGCGACGCTCAGCTCTGCAAATGGCACAAAACTCCAGACTTTCTTGAAGTTTCCAGCTTAAGAATCACAAGTCTAATGGGAATGTCTCATGATAGGGGGTTGAAGCATGATTGTTTTTCTGTTCTTTTTTTTTTTTTTTAATATACACTGAGTGGCCAGATTATTATGATCTCTGAACGCATAATAACCTGGCCACTCAGTGTATATATACAGTATATATATTAGAGGCCCAGTGCATGAATTCATGCATGGGTGGGGTCCGGCCAGCCTGGCCACGGGGAGGGGACATGGGTGGTTGGCCGGCCTGCCTGCTGGTCGAACTCCTGGTCGAGGGGACCATTTGCATATTAGCCTTTTATTCTATAGGACAGACACGGAGTGGCCAGGTGATTATGCGTTCAGAGATCATAATAATCTGGCCACTCAGTGTATTTTTATTGATTTCAGAAAGGGAGAGAGAGAGAGAGAGAAACATCAATGATGAAAGAGAATCATTAATCGGCTGCCTCCTGCACGCCCCCTACTGGGGACTGAGCCCATAACCCAGGCATGTGCCCTTGACCGGAATCGAACCCGGGACCCTTCAGTCCGCAGGCTGACACTCTGTCCACTGAGCCAAACGAGCTAGGGCCATGATCGTTTTTCTTACCCCCATCTAGATAATTTGGTAGAGAACTCTAGATAGTTCTGTGAGACCTGCTTTAAACGGTGGGTATTAGAGGTAATAGGGCCATCAAGATTTCATTCTGCAGCCTTGGTCAGGAGGGTGGAAAGTTATTAAAATCGTGCTCCCTTCAATTCCCATGATTTTGTTGTTGTTGTTGTTGTTACTCCTCACCAGAGGATATTTTTCCATTGATTTTTAGAGAGTGGAAGGGAGGGGGAGAGACAGAGAGAAACATCGATGTGAGAGAGACACATCGATTGGTTGCCTCCCACACAAGCCCCTACCAGGGCCAGGGATCGATCCCACAACCACAACCGAGGTACGTGCCCTTGACTGGAGTCTAACCCGCGAGCCTTCAGTCTGAGGGCCGACGCTCTATCCACTGAGCCAACCAGGCTAGGGCCCATGATTTTCTTTTGAAACAACTTTATCATGGTGTAACACATATCATAAAAGTCACCCCTTTGAAATGTACAGTTGAAGGATCTTTATGAAATTTACTGAAGTACGCAGACTTCATCACAATCCAGTTTGAAAACATTTCTATCACCCCAATGAGATCCCCCATTCCCATTTGCAATGAAACCCTTCCCGCCCTCATTCCCAGGCCGCCGCTAATTTACTTTCTGCTTCTATAGCGTTGCCACCTGGTTGCACTTGTTTTCTTCCCCATAGAGTTGGAGTGTTCCTACATCAACGAAAAGGCTCTGGTATCTGCCAATCTCCACCTTATGACCAAACTCTTCATCTCCTCATCCCAGAATGTTCCTCCTAAGTGCTATGTGCTAGGCATTTGGGACAGCAAACAACATGTACCCAAGATTCTACTCAGAGCACAAATAGAATTAGCCAGACAACAAATTATGCCATGGAGGAGATCATATATATAACCATCTCAGCCTCATACTGTTACTTTTAGTTACATCTCTTTAACATCACACACACACACACACACACACCTTTTTAACAAGAGATATATTTTTATTGATTTCAGAAAGAAAGGGAGAGAGAGATAGAAATATCAATGATGACAGAGAATCATGGATTGGCTGCCTCCTGCACACCCCCTACTAGGGATCAAGCCCACAACCCAGGCATGTGCCCTGACCAGGAATCAAACCGTGACCTCCTGGTTCATAGGTCGATGCTCAACCACTCAGCCACGCCAGCCACCTTTTGATTTGAAAACAGGATGTAAGAGAACCAAGATTTGAGATCTAGTTCCCAACAATATAATGGGCGATGCTTATTCTTGCTCAGAATTCCTGACTTCCTCAGCTGAATGAGGAGAAGGTTAGATCCATTCAAGAGCCTCCCTGCTCCATCTCCTGATTCCATGATGCCTTCCCTGGAAAGGAGAGGTCGCCTGTGTGTTTAGATTATTTCCATTATCCAAGATGTCACTCACACTTAATTCAATCCTATCCTCACTTCATTGCTTTGCAGTGGGCAAATCCGTTTTGGTCAAGCCAATGGAAATGTCCTTAATAAGCAACTGATTGGCCCATTATAAATTCCTGGGGGAACCTCAGGTTTACTTTGCCTTTCCTGAATTCTCTCTCTCCACTTTATAACCTACTAGAGGCCCAGTGCACAAAATCCGTGCACAGGTAGTGTCCCTAGCAGCTGCCGAACGGGGCCTTCCTTTGTTCCGTGCCACCCCCTGGTGGTCAGTGCATGTCACAGCGAGTGATCGAACTCCCAGTTGGTCGAACTCCCGAGGGGACACTTTGCATATTAGGCTTTTATATATATCCTAGAGGCCCAGTGCATGAAATTTGTGCACTGGGGGGGGGGGTGTCCCTCAGCCTGACCTGTACCCTCTCACAGTCTGGAACCCCTTGGGGGATGTCCGCCTGCCAGTAGGTGGACATCCCTCTCGCAGTCTGGGACCCCTCACTCCTTACCGCCCTCCTGCTCACTGCTCCTTACCACTTGGCTCACTGCTCCTTAGCGCTGCCGTGGAGGTGAGAGAGGCTTCCACCACTGCCGCTGCACTCGCCAGCCGTGAGCCCGGCTTCTGGCTGAGCAGCACTTCCCCTGTGAAAGCGCACTGACCACCAGGGGGCAGCTTCTGCATTGAATGTCTGCCCTCTGGTGGTCAGTGCGCATCATAGTGACCGGTCGTTCTGGTCGATCCACTGTAATAGTTGCTTAGGCTTTTATTATATAGATATATCGATTAGCAATGCAAGGTCAGAACCTGAGTCCAAACTAGGTTATTTTTGCCTCGTGCATTAGACTTAGAGCAGTGGTTCTCAACCTTTCTAATGCCGCGACCCTTTAATTCAGTTCCTCATGTTGTGGTGACCCCCAACCATAAAATTACTTTCGTTGCTACTTCATAACTGTCATTTTGCTACTGTTAGTGAATCGTCATGTAAATCTCTGTGTTTTCCAATGGTCTTAGGCTCTACAGCAGCGGTTCTCAGGCTGAGAACCGCTAGCGACCCACAGGTTGAGAACCACTGACTTAGAGAAAGAGAGGGGAGTTCTGCATTGAAGTTACGGGTTTTGTCTTGTGGCCTTGCTTGCTCTGTTTGCCGTTTGAGTCTGCATGACTTGTTATTCATATGAATACCCATTGCCATCGGTAAGTCCCGGAACTTCCTTTGAACAGATACTCTGGAATTTTCTAGACGTTCAGGGGGCTCTCACTGTTGTGCTATATTGAAAGTCAATGCTTAGCCACACCATTGAGGAGCAAGTGATGCATGTTCTTACAGCCAACAGCTCTACCTCTGCTTCTCAGAGTCGCTCTTCCCCTCCCAGCTATTGTAGAAGAATTCTCCTCTTTGATTTCCTTTGACCAACCCCCCTTCCTGAAGTGCCCACAACACACTCCACCCCGCCACCTCCTCGGCCTGGTTGAATCCTTCCCCCCCCCCCCTTCAAGTCTCAGCACACATTCTAAATGCTACTTTAGCGTCTCTCAATGTTGGCACTGTGGCCATTTGGGCTGGCGGATTCTCTGCGGAAGGGGGCTGCTTTGCGCATTGTAGGATGTTGACCAGCAACCCTGGCCTCTACCCACTAGGTGGCAGTAGTAGGACCTCCTCCCCTAGTTGTGAGGACCAAAAATGACTCCAAACACTGCCAGATATTCCCCGGGGAGCAAAATCTCCCCCACTGGGGACCACTGGCCCACCTAAAGTTTGCCCTTACTGGTCTAGTCCAAAGTGGCTCTTTCCTCTTTTGAGTTGTAGGAGTTGAAATAATGTAGTTAACCCCCCCCCCAAGTTACTTAAATAGATACCTTACATGTAGAGAGGAGAGCAGATGAGAGAAGAGGACATTTCAAAATTTTAGTTTTGTGTTCAGATTTTTCTATAAGCAAATTGGTGGTTTTTTAAATTTTAATTGAGTTTTATTTCTTCCCAAACATTCTCTTGGCAATCATGGTTGACATACAGAAGCAGATGACCCAGCAGACCAAAAGAACTCCCGTAAATGTGATTTTATTACAGACAATAAAAATTAGCATTTTTATATCCTTATAATTTGCTGGCCCGCATTTTTAATGTTTCCTCTTCCTAATGAGGTCCAGTCTAGACAGAGAGCCGATGTTCACACCTTCTTGCCATATTCCATCTGAGCTCAGGGCACCCCAACATGATCCGGTCACAAAAATCAGTCTCCAGGGAGGCCAAGGTCAGGAGGGCCTGGAAGAAGATCTTATGATCCCCACAATTTTTTGAGCAGAAATCATTCTTAACAGGTTGCTGCCTTATATTTTATTTTATTTTTTTAAAATATATTTTATTGAGTTTTTACAGAGAGGAAGGGAGAGGAATAGAGAGTCAGAAACATTGATGAGAGAGAAAAATCGATCAGCTGCCTCCTGCACACCTCCCCCTGGGGATGTGCCCGCAATCAAGGTACATGCCCTTGACCGGAATCGAACCTGGGACCCTTCAGTCCGCAGGCCGACGCTCTATCCACTGAGCCAAACCGGTCAGGGCACTGCCTTATATTTTAAATAATATGGAGGGCTCTTTGTCCACCATTTTTACTTTATTTCTTAGAAAAAAATTGTGCCAGTACAGAAGGAAACACAGAAGTAGACAAATATGTGTAGGCAAACCTTTTCCCTAGCAACAACCAATAAGAACATTTTGGCCTTTCCCTTCCAATCTTTTTGTTCTATGCCTTGTCAACAATTGAGATCATATTGTATGTACAATTTTCTTCTCCTTCTTTCACTTCGTATATCAAGCTTTTTCCCATGTCATCAAGAATTCTGCATAAACATCATATACGTGGCTATAAAACATATGTTGATTTACTTAACCAACTCTGTAACAAAGAACCCTTCATAATGCCTTTAATGTTTTGCTATTATAAATAATTCTGCAAAGAACATCTTTGTGTATAAATCCTATTTATTGGTATTTAGCAGTATCTATGTATTTAGTATTATTATTAGCCGTATCTAATAGTATTTCCTCAGTATGGAATTTTAGAAGGAGAATCTCTGCGTTACTCGTGAATTTTATTTGTATGGTTCTGATGTGCTATCTTCTTTCCTTGTACTGTGACTATATTTTTATTACAGATCTTTCTTGGCCAGCTTCTTCTTTCCTTTCCCCAGTTCCCAAGATTAGAACTGCCCATTTCAGCCCTAGCTGGTTTAGCTCAGTGGATAGAGCATCGGCCTGAGGACTGAAGAGTCCTGGGTTCAATTCTGGTCAAGGGAACATGTCCAGGTTTCGGGCTCAATCCCCAGTATGTGGCGTGCAGGAGGCAGCCGCTCAATGATTCACCCTCCTCATTGATGTTCCTATCTCTCTCCCCCTCTTCCTTCCTCTCTGACAGCAAGAAAAATATATTTAAAACAAAACAAAACATGTAGAACTTCCCAGTTCAACCTTACCTGAAACAAGGAGTATTTAAAGAGTCTCGCCCCTGAAAAAAATAAAAAATGAAAAAAATAAATAAATAAAAAGTCTCGCCCTGGCCAGTTTTCTCAATATTTAGAGCACTGGCCTGTGAACCAAAGGGTCATGGATTTGATTCCCGGTCAAGGGCACATGTGGGAAGCAGCCAATCGATGTGACTCACATCGATGTTTCTCTCTCTCTCCCTCCCTTTCCCTCTCTCTAAAAAAATTCAATCAGCTTTCTTTAGGAACCCACTTTCCTGCCTCTCACTTCCTGCCTACCTTCTAGCATGTTCCACACCCCCGAGGGAGGCTACAGACCTCTTGGAAGCCCCAGTGTAGCAGACGCTATTAGAACTGGAACCATGTTCACTTAGCATGTGTCATGTCAAGCATGTCAACCCAATTTCCAGCTGAGACAACCAGTGATTCTTTGCCTGTGGGCTTCTGGCCACGGGAGCATGCTCATGGAGCACACTGGAAGTGCCGGAAGTGCCGAGGAGTTGCTACTCCCAGAGGAGCAGCCATTTCACTGCTGCCTGGCAGCAGCTGGTGGATCAATACCCCAGCTTCCCCTCTCCCTCCGTCAGTGTGACTCTCAGGCCCGTGGTCTGCCTTGGTTCCCACGGTGGTCCAGTTGCTTCCAGTGGTGCCTGCCTTAACAGTGAATGCTTTATTGGGTTACCCCCCTTCCCTGGCTCCCTGCCCCCTACTTTCCTACCTGTGCTTCCTGGGAGCGCCTCCCAAATCAGCTACCTGCCTGTGAATCCTGTCTTAGGGTCTGCTTTAAGGGGTAACTCCAAACTAAGTTATCCAGGGGTAAGTAACTATGGGCTAGTAAGTCATCAGCAGGCATTTCCCCAGCGCCTACTATATGAGTAGTACTGTGAAGCTACGGGGATTGCAAGTTCAAGACCTTACACTCCCGTTTCAGGAATTAATCTTATTTATGTCATTTTTCCCCAGCTCTGTTCTAACGACTTCTAAGAGCATCTGAAAGCATCAGGAGCATGCCACACACTTAATCATGGCCACCTTAGCAATAGCAGATTTGGAAAGGGGTGAAGGGTTAATTAGAGGCCTTCTAATCTTAAAATTAATTAGCAGCAGGAGAATCTGATTATTCTAAATAGTAATTACTTATCATTTCCACCACAGGCTGTGAAGTGCTTCTGATCAGGTCTGCAGGTTGCTAAGAATTAATTCACCAGGTTTTTGAGTGGTGCGCATTGTATATTTTTTTCAGCGGCAAAGAGAGATCTGAGTTAAAACTGCAGTTTCACCCTAACCCCGTGGTCGGCAAACTGTGGCTTGCAAGCCACATGAGGCTCTTTGGCCCCTTGAGTGTGGCTCTTCCACAAAATACCACGGCCTGGGCGAGTCTATTTTGAAGAAGTGGCGTTAGAAGAAGTTTAAGTTTAAAAATTTGGCTCTCAAAAGAAATTTCAATCGTTGTACTGTTGAGATTTGGCTCTGTTGATTAATGAGTTTGCTGACCACTGCCCTAACCAGTTTGGCTCAGTGGATAGAGCATCGGCCCTCGGACTGAAGAGTCCCGAGTTCGATTCTGGTCAAGGGTACATACCTCGGTTGCAGGCTCTAGTCAGGGCACATGTGGGAGGCAACCAATTGATATGTCTCTCTCAAATCGATGTTTCTCTCTCTGTGTCTCTCCCCGTCTCTTCCACTCTCTCTAAAATTCAATGAGAAAATAGCCTCGGGTGAGGATTAGCATAAAAAAATAAAAAAGTACAGACGTGACTGATTTACATTTCCCATGAACCACAAGTAACTCCAGCCACTGGAATAAGACCATACTTTGTTGCTTCGAATTCAGTAATCTTCAGATTGAAGAGCTTATGGTTTTATGATCTGAATGTAATTTTTAAAATGTATGTTGATGATATGAAATAGTCACGAATCCAGGATCAGAAAAAAGCACTAATATGGATTCTTAGTTAGACTTAATACGTTTAAAGTGGTATTTGCTTAACTACCGTGGGTCTCTCGTGTGCTTTCTGCTTTTCCCAGATTACCAGGTTTGTCATTCGTGCCTGGTAAACAGATATGGGAATGAGGGTCCAAGCAGTGGGCATGCTCTAGCTGCAGGGAGAAGAGAGAAGCCGCCCACATTTCTTTATTTAAAATCTATTTTTATTGATTTCAGAGAGGAGGGGAGAGGGAGAGAGAGAGAAACATCCATGATGAGAGAGAATCATGGATCAGCTGCCTCCTACACACCCCCTACTGGGGATCGAGCCCACAACCTGGGCATGTGCCCTGACCAGGAATAGAACTGTGACCTCCTGGTTCCTAGGTCGACGTTCAACCACTGAGCCACACCAGCCGGGCAAAGCATCCCATCTTGACAAGTTCTGCTAAATGGGGCCAGTTACCTTAGGGGCAAATAACCCTATATAGTCCCATGGGGACATTACTGTATTCCAAGATTACACAGCAAATGATATGCATAAGAAATTAAGTTCTGTTAAATGTGCCTTTTTATCGAGGCAAGGAATTATGTAGAACATTTTAGAAAAATATGGCAAAATATTGCATTTAAAAATTCAGATGCATAGCAGACTAAACCTAACACGTGTGAAACCCCTCATTCCCGAATAATGCCAGAGAAGGGGGCGTTGCCGCCTTCTGACATCTCGTCTAATTAGGCAGGTCTGCGCAGGGGGGCTTTATTATCCCCGCTTCACTGGTGCTCACCTCATTGTGCCGATGTAAGTATCGCCGGCTTCACATCATCACGGGAGAATCATGTTTTCCCTTCAGCTAAAGAATTGCACATCAAAAGCAAATGAGCTCACTGCTGTCTGATTTGTTCGTTAATCATCACTGAACTTGGCCTCTAATTACCAAGATAGCGACGAGAACAGCACTGTCATGGCTCCAGTTCTGCAGGAGGACGTGCCAAGTCACGTTGAGCATGTTCAAAGCGGTTCTTTCTGAGCAGCAGCCATTTGGAGTTGTTTTGTGGCATTTTGTGTGTGTTTTAAAGGCAGCCATTCTCTTAACATATAGCGCTTAGGTGGCAGAATTAAAGCCCCGGGGGTCAAACCATCCATCCATGCTCTGACATTCCTCAGAGCAAAGGATGGCATGGGTGTGGAGGGGAACTTTCAAAATAACAGGTTTCCGCCGAAACCGGTTTGGCTCAGTGGATAGAGCGTCGGCCTGCGGACTCAAGGGTCCCAGGTTCGATTCCGGTCAAGGGCATGTACCTTAGTTGTGGGCACATCCCCAGTAGGGGGTGTGCAGGAGGCAGCTGATCGATGTTTCTCTCTCATCGATGTTTCTAACTCTCTATCCCTCTCTCTTCCTCTCTGTAAAAAATCAATAAAATATATTAAAAAAAAATAAAAATAACAGGTTTCCCCCAGTATTAAAGCAAAACTCCACCCAGGAGTATACGCACACATATTTTGTTTGTTTGTTTGTTTTTCTTTTTAAATTTATTATTATTTTTAAAAATAATTCTTTATTGTTGAAAGTATTACATATGTCCCCTTTCTCCCCCATGAACCCCTTCCAGCATGCCCCCACCCCCTGCTCCAGGCCTTCACCACCCTATTGTCTGTGTCCATGGGCTATACATATATGCACACAAGGTCTTTGGTAGATTACCTTCCACCCACCCTCCCCCACCTTCCCTGTGAGATTCCACACTCTGTCCCATGCTTCCATGTTTCTGGATCCACTCCGTTCATCACTTTATTTTGTTCATTAGATTCCACATATGAGTGAGATCATGTGATACCTGTCTTTCTCTGACTGACTTATTTCACTTAGCATACCCACACATGTCTTATTGTGTGTTTTTAACAGTGATTTTGTTTTATTGTAGTGTTTTGTATTTTATTATTTATTATATATACACTAGAGGCCCAGTGCACGAAATTCGTGCATGGGTAGGGTCCCTAGGCCTGACCGGTGATCAGGGCTGATTGGGGCCTTCCAGCTGCCAGCTGGGGCCTTCCTTCATTCCGCACCGCCCCCTGGTGGTCAGCACATGTCATACTGAGCAATCGAACTCCCGAGGGGACACTTTGATTCTCAGGTGAAAGAAATTTACCAAGATCATGCAGCAAGGATTCCCCTGGGTCACAGCCCCATCTAAGTGGGATTTCCCGTTGCACTTTTTGATTTCTGAGGAAGAACTGAGTCTCTTAGCCCTCCTTCCAATAAAAGATAGTACAAGGAACCTGTAAGAAAAGGCAGAATATGAGGTCAATTTCAGTTCTAAGTCAAGGGCTCCTCTCTACCCCGCCCAGTAAGACCACAGGATCCCAGGTTACCAACAAGAGGCTGAAACACATGTGTACATGTGTGTGTGTGTGTGTGTGTGTGTGTGTGTGTGTGTGTGTACTTGCCTGCTCACATGCCCATATGCCCTTAATGTGAATAACAATGAGATTATTGCCCTGGCTGGTTTGGCTTAGTGGATAGGGCGTTGGCCTGGGGACTGAAGGGTCCTGGGTTCGATTCCGGTCAAGGGCACATGCTCAGGTTGTGGGCCCCATCCCCAGTGGGGGGCGTGCAGGAGGCAGCCGATCCATAATTCTCTCTCATCATTGATGTCTCTCTCTCTCTCTCTCTCTCTCTCTCTCTGAAATCAATAAAAAAAATATATTTTAAAGAAAGATAGAAGACAACTGTTAAAAGTTTTGTATTATGTTATCAGTAATCCGATACAACGTTTTCTTTTTTCCAGTCTCCCAAATCAGCATTTATTAGTGCTGCAAAGAAGGCCAGGTTAAAGTCCAACCCCGTGAAAGTGCGCTTCTCCGAGGAGGTCATCATCAACGGGCAGGTGTCGGTGAGTGGACAGTCGCCTGCTGGTGACCCGGAGCGAGTCACTGAGGCACCGAGCAAGGCCAGCACCCCACTGGACAGATGGATCTGGCACTGCTTGCTGGGTTTCACAGGGGTGTCAAATCTCAGGGTCACCCGGCTGTGTCTGATAGGTCCCCCCTAACATTTCCAGGAGCCGGAAGAGTCCGGTATTTCCTTGAATGCTTTCAGGGTTAGAGACCTCACTTCTTTGCAAAGAAGCTCATTTGATTGGACGTCACTGGCATCGCGTCTTTTTGAGTAAAATGTGCCCCTTTGAAATGCCACCTATTTCTTCCTGTTCTGCCAACTAAGCATTCCTCCATGAGAGCCCCTTGAGTATCTTGAAAAAAGTATTGCATAGCCACTCATTTTTTTCCCTTATCCAAAATAAAACGTCTTTATTGTTTCAACTAAGCAAAATGGAAAACAGTTAAAATGATGGAGAACTTTCATATATGCAACCAGGATTTTCATTAATAGCTCTTGATAGAAATCATGATTGCTCAGGCACATCATTGATCTTCTAAATGAATAATGCAAACATTGATAGAATGCTTTATTTTCAATTTTCTCCAAAAAGAAAAAAAAAAAAACAGCATTGTGTTTTTTGTTTTGAGAAAGCTGTCATCTAGGGCACTAATTTCTTTGAAATGCCAGCTTCTTTTGTGGAGGTTTTATTGTTCCTCTTACTATTGTTAATCAGGGGTGGGGAACGTCCGGCCCGCGGGCCATACAAGGCCCGGGAAATCATTTGGCCTGGCCCTGCCAAGGCATTACAGGTGAGTTCATTAAACGTTTGAGCAAATAGAGCGGGCTCATTTTCCAGCTGATCATTTTGTAGGGCCTGCGAATGGGGTTATAAATATCCTGATGGGTCTGGGCAGAAAAACAGTTCCCACCCCTGGCAAATGGACAAGGGTAAAATCTCCTCCATGTCATCCTTGTTGTGGGTTCGAAACACTCCCCTGAGCGCGGTCCTGGATCTGACTTTGAAGATGTAGCCTGCACGCCCTGGGCCGGGCATGCGTGGACCAAGCATCTCCCACCTCCAGCCTGCTGACCTCTGTCCGCCCCAGCTGGGCGCCAGGGCCTCAGCTGGCCCCTCTGGCATACTATTGTGACGCTTGTGGGCGGTGACATCAGGCTCCTACGGTGCTGCCCTGTGAGCATTTGGCTGTGGCCTTGGCCTCCCGGTCGCCCATCTTTCATCTCATCTCCTCTACCCGCTTCCCACTGTGGCTTGTGCTGCGCGGATCAGTGGATTCCCGTCCCTCTGTGTGCAGAGTTAGCATACATTACCATCTCACAGCAAGGCCGGCCCAGCTCAAGGCTGGAAGGTTGTAGTCACAGAGGAATCACTGTGTCATCGGAGGTCATGTGACATCCCCTCATCTTTTCTCAAGTTTCCGAGTGGGAGATGGGCCATGCGTTTATGCATCTTTTTAACAAAAAAATATTTTTATTGATTTGAGGGAAGTGAGAGTGATAGAAACATCAATGATGAGAGAGAATCATTGATTGGCTGCCTCCTGCACACCCCACACTGGGGATCGAGCCTGCAACCGGGGCCTGTGCCCTGACCAGGAATCGAACCGGTGACCTCTTGGTTCCTGGGTCGATGCTCAACCGCTGAGCCACACCCGGCTGGGCCGTTTATGCATCTTTAGGGAGACTCTGACTTGAGGCTGCCGTGGCAGTGTCCCTGTGTCCCTGTATAGAACGGGGCTCGCTCCAGGCAGCTGGGGTGTGCGGGCACAGCCCTGGGGGGCCCATCCTCTGGGACAGTGGTCGGCAAACTGCGGCTCTTTGGCCCCTAGAGTTTTGAGCAAAGGCCAGCTTAGGAGTACCCTAATTAAGTTAATAACAATGTACCTACCTGTATAGTTTAAGTTTAAAAAATGTGGCTCTCAAAAGAAATTTCAATCGTTGTACTGTTGATATTTGGCTCTGCGGACTAATGAGTTTGCCGACCACTGGTCTGGGCCATTTGGTACCGTGTCTGCTTTCTTTTTTTAAAATATTTTTTTAATATATTTTTATCGATTTCAGAGAGGAAGGGGGAGGGGGAGAGAGAGAGAAACATCCATGATGAGAGAGAATCCTGGATCGGCTGCCTCCTGCACGCCCCCTACTGGGGATCGAGCCTGCAACCCAGGCCTGTGCCCTGACCGGGAATCGAACCGTGACCTCCTGGTTCACAGGTTGACGCTCAACCACTGAGCCACACCGGTCGGGCAAGTTCTTTAAACTATGATCTGTTTGTTGTAGACTAAGTGTTCTACTCCATTAACACACCACCCCATTCCTTTGAGTTTGGGGGAAATCTTCGTCAATGAAGTAAAAATTGTTTCACAGAATAACTTGAGCTTTGAAGCTGATCAAGGCTTGAGGTTCACTGTCATGACCTCGGCCGAGCACCAGCAAGCGTCGCATCGCACACCATCAGCCCGGCGCTCTTTCTGCTCTGTGCAGGCCTGGCCTTCACCCACACCCTGCGGCGTAGGTACAAGGGAGTCGTTTCTGTAATTGCATTTTCCAGTGGGACACCTCGATTTAAAAAAAACTCCTCCAGCCCGGCCGGTGTGGCTCAGTAGTTGAGTGTCGACCTGTGAACCTGGAGGTCAGGGTTCAATTCCCGGTTAAGGGCACATGCCTGGGTTGTGGGCTTCATCCCCAGTAGGGGGCATGCAGGAGGCAGCCGATCCATGATTCTCTCTCATCATTGATGTTTCTGTCTCTCCCTCTCCCTTCCTCTCTGAAATCAATAAACAGATATTTTTTTAAAAAACTCCTCTGATTGATCTGATGGGAAAAGTTCTTTTCTTTGAATCAACTGAGTTATTTGTAGCTGGAAAATAATTTTCCTATGAACAGCTGCACTTAGATATCACCAGAGGTTGATCTCAGAGACTTCAATTGTTTTTGGTTTTTATTTATGTTGTGTTCGGATACATTGTAGACATACGTGGCTATTGCGAAGAGCAGAATTATAATCCAACTGACTTTAACCCCTCCCTCTTTTCTATTGTTGTCAAACAGGAAACTGTTAAGGATAATTCGCTTCTTTTTATGCCAAATGTTTTGAAAGTCTATCTGGAAAACGGGCAGACCAAGTCCTTCCGCTTTGACTCGAGCACCTCCATAAAGGTAAGGGGACCGCTGAGCTCTGCCTGGACCCCCCTCGGGCAGCGAGCGGAAGCTGCACGGGCGTCTCGTGTGGCAGCCCTTCTTGGACAACTGCTTGTCTATCGCTGAGAAGTGTTTCATTGCTTCCAAATAGGGGAGTGTGTGAGTCCTGGCCGGTGTGGCTCAGTGGATAGAGCACCGGCCTGCGGACTGAAGGGTTCCAGGTTTGATTCAGGTCAAGGGCATTTACTTACCTCGGTTACAGGCTCCTCCCTGGCTCAGGCCCTGGTCAGGGCTCGTGCAGGAAGCAACCAATCGATGTGTTTCTCTCACATTGATGTTTCTCTCTGTCTCTCCCCCTTCCTTCCACTCTCCCTAAAAATCAATGGAAAAATATCCTCAGGTGAGGATTCAAAACAAAACAAAACAAATAAGGTAGTGTGTGAATACTTAAAAACAAACCAAGATGAGCCCTAACCGGTTTGGCTCAGTGGATAGAGCGTCGGCCTGTGGACTGAAGGGTCCCAGGTTCGATTCTGGTCAAGGGCATGTACCTTGGTTGTGGGCACATCCCCAGTAGGAGGTGTGCAGGAGGCAGCTGATCGATGTTTCTAACTCTCTATCCCTCTCCCTTCCTCTCTGTAAAAAAATCAATAAAATATATTTTTTTAAAAAACAACACAAACCAAGACGAAAAGTCCTGCCCAAAGTGAGCATGGTCTCTCAGCAATGTGAGCGCAAGAAAGCTGAAGCTGTTAGTGGTTAATTGAGTATCTGCTACTTTGGTGTCCAGCGAGAACAAGGGGGAGAGCAATATAAAGATAACACTTACTTGGCATTACCGGAACTGCTTTCATGGCAATGATGCAGAAAGGGCAGGAATGAGGTATGCGTCTTAGAAGAGGTGAAGGGGAAGAGCCACAAAGCAATTCAATGACGGTAGGCCCCCCTTATCCGTGGGAAATGCCTTCAGAGACCCCCAGTGGGTGCCCAAAACCGTGGACGGTAATGATCTCTCTATACACGGTGGTTTTTCCTACACATGCTCACCTCCACTGAACGGAAGCGCTTTACGGCTTCTCTGTGGCTTGTCCGAACGGCCGGCACCAGTGCTCTGTGCCTTGGGGCCATCAGTAAGAAAACAGGTGACTTGAACGCAAGGCCTGCGGTACCACAGCGGGGCGATCTGATACCCAAGATGGCTGCTAGTGACTGACAGGTGGGGAGTGTACAGAGCGTGGAGTCGCTGGACAAAAGGAGGAGTCCCTTCCCGGGTAGAATGGAGAACTTATGAATTGTTGATTTCTGGAATTTTCCATTCATTATTTTTGGGCTGCAGTTGACCTCGGATAACTGAAACCTCAGAAAGTGAAACTGCAGATAAGAGGGGTGGGGGTGGGGCTACTGTATTTCAGAGCCACAGGTGAGTTTGCATAATGGGCATTATTATAAAGCATATGGGTTCCCCCCCCCCGCCATGCTTCCTTCCTGGGGGGGGGGGGAATACATATTCTCTTTTTTATTGGATAAAAGTGTGTTCAGAGATTGATTGCTCCCTAATGGCCCATCAGCCTAAAACAGGCTTTCTGCACATGCACAGTAAAAAAGATTTTATTGAGGTAAAAACAAGTACCTAGTGATGATCTTGTGTAATTGTGTATCAAGAGGATATCAGCTGTGTGTTTAAAATGCCTATTAATAGTCAACCCCCAAGTCTCAGTTTTTCAAATGAGTCAGCACAGACCTTCTGAGGGGCCCCCTCACTTCTTATCAGGGTACCAGCAAGCAGCTTGTTTGGAATTGCTTTAAACAGGCAGCGATGGAGCAGGTAAGAGAGCAGACAATAAGAGTAGATTGATGAGCAAGCATCTAAATCAGCCTTAAATCATTCCGGATGAAATATCAACTGCCTTCATACCAGATGCGAAATTTAAATGCCGATGACTAAAGAAGTCTTTTTATTTTTTTTTATTCCTACTCCAAATCAGTTGACAGTGAGATGTTACTCTAAATATTGGTCAACTCACCTAGGAGTTGGCAAGCTTTCTCTGGAAAGGCCTGGAGAGTAAATATTTGAGGCTTGGTGGGACATTTGACCTCTGTTGCAACTACCCGGCTCTGCTATCTATACTAATAAAAGCCTAGGTGGCCCTCATGCCCTCACGCCCTCATGTCATCACAAGATGGCCACCCCCACATTGTCACAAGGTGGCCACCACAAGATGGCCGGCAGGGGAGGGCAGTTAGGGGTGACCGGGCCAGCAGGAGATGGCGGTTGGGGGCAACCAGGCTGGCAGGGTAGGGCGGTTGGGGGCGACCAGGCCTGCAGGGGAGGGAGGTTGGGGCAACCAGGCTGGCAGAGGAGGATGGTTGGGGGCGACCAGGCTGGCAGGGAAGGGCAGTTGGGGGCGATCAGGCAGGCAGGCAGGCAAATGGTTAGGAGCCAGCAGTCCCGGATTGTGAGAGGGATCCCAGATTGGAGAGGGTGCAGGCTGGGCTGAGGGACATCCCTCCAGTGCACGAATTTCGTGCACTGGGCCTCTAGTTGTATCATGAAAGCAGTCGTAGAACCCGCTCCCAGGTTCAATAATCCACTCGAAGGACTCACAGGACTCAGCAAATTGTCACACTCCCAGTTCCCATTTCTTGCCGCCAAAGGATACGAAATGAAATCAGCAATAGGAGAGCATGCCCAGGGCACAGGGCTTGGCTGAGGACTTCCAGCTGTCCTGTCCCCTAGCTGTCCTGTCCCATTGGAGCCGTGCGACAGCCTTTTCTCCAGCAGTCACGTGACCGTGTGCACACAGTGCTGCCAGCCGGGAAGCTCACCCGGGCCTTGCTGTCGGGTTTTTACTGGCGGTCGGCTGCACCAACAGAGCTGACCACCTCTGTGGCCGACCTTAGTAGCCGGCCCCGCCAGAGGTTGAGCTAATACCACATGACCCAAGGTCCCCACCGTAATCACATTGTTGGCATGCACTATCTAGTGTGGCCCCAGGTCCCCGGTAAACAAAGCTCCTCCTATCAGGCACGACGCTCCAAGGTTATAGCAGGTCCCTCCCAAGAGCCAGGAGTAAAAAAAAAGTACTTGTATTGATTGCAGAGAGGAAGGGAGAGGAAGAGAGAGAGAGACAGAAACATCAATGATGAGAGAGAATCATGGATCGGCTGCCTCCTGTGCACCCCCTACTGGGAATCGAGCCCAAAACCTGGGCATGAGCCCTGACCAGGAATCAAACCGTGACCTCCTGGTTCATAGGTCGACGCCCAACCCCTGAGCCACGCTGGCCGGGCAGGCAAACCTTTCTTTAGGCAAGAAGAATTTTTTATCACACAGACACTATATAAATGAAGGGGTATGGCCATAGTTTGCAGACCCCTGACCTAAGCCACAGAGCTCTGTCATTACAGATCCCTCAGACACAATGGCCTTATTCTGTGACACCAATTGGTCAGAACAGCTGCTGGCCATTGGACCCTCCCGCATCCGAAGATCTTCGTAAAGACTTGAATGCATTTTTAAAATATATTTTTATTGATTTCAGAGAGGAAGGGGAAGAGAGAGAGAGAGAGAAAACATCCATGATGAGAGAGAATCATGGATCAGCTGCCTCCTGCATGCCCTCTACTGGGGATCGAGCCTGCAACCCAGGCATGTGTCCTTGACCGGAATGGAACCCAGGGCTCTTCAGTCTGAAGGCCGACGCTCTATCCACTGAGCCAAACCGGCTAGGGCGTGAATGCATTTGTTACCAGAAAGAAATCGGAATTTAGAAGAGACCTCCTCCTGTTGTGGATTCCCTCTGGCCTCTTTATTAGAGGCGCCCACACTAGACTAAGTTTGATTTCCCCGAGGACGGCAATGACAATGAGAAGAAGGAAGCAATGCAGAAAGTTCACATGAAATTATAGTTCTCTTATCCGGGACCGAACAGCCTTATTATCACAATAGACACGGGCTGGTGGGCATCCAATGGAAATAGTATCGTTCTGAAAGGATATGACAGTGTTTAATAAAAATTGCCAGCATCCTTGCTACAGAGTCGCCATAGGAACAATGTATTGCTATTGATTTCCCGGCGTCCTCCCTGGCGAGGCGGGAGCTTTTAGAAAGTGTGTGCTGCTACACAAAGACTGGTGTTGTCTTCTCTTCTCGGGGCCTAGAGCGAGAAATTATGACAGAGAAAATCTTTTCATAAAATTCAATATAGTCCAGGTAGTTCCGTGGGATGATTGTTTTTTGGTGGTGGGTGGGTGTGGGGATCTTTGTTTCCCAGGGGCCTGAAGACATTTTAAAAAGTCTACAGAGAAGCCCTGACCGGTTTGGCTCAGTGGATAGAGAGTCAGCCTGCGGACTCAAGGGTCCCAGGTTCGATTCTGGTCAAGGGCATGTACCTTGGTTGCGGGCACATCCCTGGTGGGGGGTGTGCAAGAGGCAGCTGATGGATGTTTCTAGCTCTCTATCCCTCTCTCTTCCTCTCTGTAAAAAATAAATATAATTTTAAAAAATAATAATAAAAATAAAAAGTCTACAGAGAAGAATCAAAACCTTGCTGTATCTTGGCGAGCTGATACTTTGGACCAGATCCGAGTAATTCTTTGTTGTGGACGTGGCTTGTCCATTGCAAGATGCTTAGGAGCCTCCCCCCACGCCTAGCATCCCCAATCCCACTGTGACAACAAAAATGTCTCCAGGAGTTGCCGCCGTTGAGTACAACCCTTCTTTGGGACTTAAAAAAATGTTTATTAATTTCAGGGAGAAAGGGAGAGGAGAGAGAGAGAAACATCAATGAGGAGAGAGAGTCATTGATGGGCTGCCTCCTGCACGCCCCCCACTGGGGATGGAGCTTGCAACCCGGGCATGCACCCTGACCGGGAATCGAACCATGACCTCCTGGTTCCTAGGTCGATGCTCAATCACTGAGCCACACCGGCAGGCCGCTGCCTGGGTTTTGATTGCATCTTGTCAACGTTTCCTCTGTCAGGATGTCATCTTGACCCTTCAGGAGAAGCTGTCCATCAAAGGCATCGAGCACTTCTCCCTCATGCTGGAGCAGAGGACGGAGGGCGCCGGCAGCAAGCTGCTGCTGCTGCACGAGCAGGAGACCCTCACCCAGGTGCGTGAGCTTCCCCTGAGGGCACTGCCGCCCCGCAGCCGCCCGCCCCGCATCCCTCCGCCCGGCACCACCCGCGCCCCCCCCCGCCCCCCGCCCTGGCACCACCCCCCGCCCCAGCACCACCCCCCGCCCCAGCACCCCCATCTGCCCCAGCATCCCTCCCACCCCAGTATCCCTCCTGCCCCAGGCATTCCTTCCATCCTAGCATCCCTCCCATCCTACTATTCCTCCCTCCCCAGCATCCCTCCTATCCCAGCATCCCTCCCATCCTACTATTCCTCCCTCCCCAGCATCCCTCCTATCCCAGCATCCCTCCCATCCTACTATTCCTCCCTCCCCAGCATCCCTCCCATCCCAGCATCCCTCCCATCCTACTATTCCTCCCTCCCGAGCATCCCTCCCATCCCAGCATCCCTCCCATCCTACTATTCCTCCCTCCCCAGCATCCCTCCCATCCCAGCATCCCTCCCACCCCAGTATACTCTCCCTCCCTCCCCAGCATCCCTCCCGCCCCAGCATCCTGTCATCCCAGTACCCCTCCCATCCTACTCTCCCTCCCTCCCCAGCATCCTGTCATCCCAGTACCCCTCCCATCCTACTCTCCCTCCCTCCCCAGCATCCCTCCCATCCTACTATTCCTCCCTCCCCAGCATCCCTCCCATCCCAGCATCCCTCCCACCCCAGTATACTCTCCCTCCCTCCCCAGCATCCCTCCCGCCCCAGCATCCTGTCATCCCAGCATCCCTCCCATCCTACTCTCCCTCCCGCCCCAGCACCCCTCCCGCTCACAGACGCTCTCACTGTGCTCCCTGCATCGCTGGGCAGCCGCCCTGAGGGAGGCGGGCGTTAGTAATGGGCTTTATGCCTCCAGGTGCTGTCTCCCTTTCTGTCAGTGTCCACAGCCTGTCAGGTCACCTGCGAAACAGATGTGTCACTCACAGCCTGGGCGGCCACGCTGAGAAGGTGGCTCTGTCCCATTCCCCTCTCTGTCATTGGAACGGCTTGGCCGCCTGTTCTCACCACTGGCCTCCTGGAGCTGTTCAAGGCCATGGCCTCTGCGGCCCTTTAAGTCAAGGCCAGGCCGTGTGCGTGGCTTTAGGCTCTGGGTGTCTCCTTCAGGCTATTTTCGGAAGCCTCCAATCCCCGCCCCAGGCCTGCCCACTGTAAATATGTGATGCAGAGACGTGCCCCAGTTCCTGGTGGCCAAGATGCTACCCCATCTGTTCTCTGGGGAGGCGGGCAGGCAGCTGGCTGGTCTGATTCCGCTCAGCGACCTCCGTGGGGTGGATGAGGGGTTTAAAGAAATCCCATGGAGGAGGGTTCCTGAAAGAGGGAACTTGAGGCTCTTGGGTTCCTTCTGTCGTTTCTGCTTTCCTTTATTGCCGGGCAGGGACGACAGCCCACAGTCCTCGGGCCCTCGGACCCGGGGCCACGCCGCTTTCCCTCCTGCCCGCAGCCATGGAGCTGGGTCCCTGTCACCACCTGCCACGGTGCCCAGTCCCCTTTCCAAGGAGGGTGTGTTTTCCCGTTAAAATTCTACTCAACGTGTACACTGTACGCATCTAAACACACACACACACACACACACACACACACACACACATGCACACACGTGCACACACGTGCCATGAGGCTCAAGAAAGCTGCTGCTGTATTCCTTTTGAATTTCTACATGGCAGTTCACAAACATGTTTGCTTCTCCAGCTTTGTCCCCTGCATGAGAGTTGTCACGTGGCCATGAAACTGCATGCGCGTGCATGGAAAGTACATACAAGCGCATAGAGCTCCAGGCACAGCGGCTGTGCCAGCGGGGCTGCGGCCTTAGGTTCGCCGTGCTGGCCTCTTGCGGGGAAATTGAAGGGCTTTCCCCCTCTTTCTTGGCGTCCAGTGTCTTTTCTTTCTTTCTTTTTTTTTTTTATTTTAAATATATTTTATTGAGTTGTTAACAGAGAGGCAGGGAGAGGGAGAGAGAGTTAGAAACATCGATGAGAGAGAAACATCTATCAGCTGCCTCCTGCACCCCCCCCCCCCACTGTGGATGTGCCCGCAACCCAGGTACATGCCCTTGACCGGAATCGAACCTGGGACCCTTGAGTCCGCAGGCCGACGCTCTATCCACTGAGCCACACCGGTTAGGGCCAGTGTCTTTTCGTTCATTCGCCTGTGTGCTAAGCACCTGCTACTCCGCCACCGATTCCCCTTGTGGCCAGAGGGGTTCCGGAACATCACGTGACAGTTGCACGTCCCGGGCCGGCCCAAAGGACAGCACATCCGCGTGAGCCGCGTCCCTGACCCTGACGGGCCTGCGTTGCGTTCCAAGCCCCGGGGAGCGATCTGAGTGAAGTCACGGCACCAGAAGTTGCCAGGAGTTTGGAAACTGGACTCCAGGTTCAATGCAGGGGCCCAAACTCTGTCTTCCTGCCCCCACCCTGGCTTTGGTTGCCATGACAACGCCGAGCATCTGACCTGGAGGGGCGGGGCCGCGCTCACAGACTCCTGGCGCGCATTCTGTCCAACCTGAAATTCACACACCCCCCTGGCGCACCCCCAAGCCGGGGACTGGTCTGTGCTTCTTTGGCTCAGGTGCCGGGCCCCCTGCTGGCAGCGACCCCCCCTCAGAGGCCCCCAAGGGCCAGGCTGTGGCTGAGCCCCCCTGGGGACCATGGGCTGGCTCCCCATCCTCGCCGGCCTGCCCTGCCTCCCTGCCTCCTTGCTGGCCACTCCTGGGGACAGTTCCTTAGCAAGTCCCTCCTCTCAGGGTGTCCTTGGGGGGCACCGGACCTATGTCCCAGGCCCTGTACATTCCCGGGGAGTGAGTGCCTGTGACAGACGCTAAAAGAACTTGGCCGCCCCTTCCCTCGATGTCCAAAGAAAGTGGCCCCTGCTTCTGGGTCCCTCGGCCGCTTCGCAGTCCCCACTGAGCCTCCCTGTGGCGGGTCTGCTCTTCCAGGTGACACAGCGGCCCAGCTCCCACAAGATGAGGTGTCTTTTCCGGATCAGCTTCGTGCCGAAGGACCCCATTGACCTGTTACGGAGAGATCCGGTTGCTTTTGAGTATCTCTACGTTCAGGTACGTGAGCACGATTGGCATGTTGCATGCAAATGTTGTGGATAAAGGAACTGGTTCAACATCCCCCCGCCCCCCCCCCCCACTTCAGTGGTCTTTGGAAGAAAGTGTGGTCCTCACAGCTCAGCAGGAGGACTGATGCTCAGGGAGACACCCCAAGTCCCCAGGATAAGGGTCAGTAAGCCCTATTTATCAAGCAAAGAAATGAGAGTGGACTTTACATCGGTTGTGACCCAGAACAGTGAAACTGTCATGACTTGGGTTGCTGTTATTTTTTAATTTTTAAAAAATATATTTGTATTGATTTCAGAGAGGAAGACAGAGGGAGGGAGGGAGAGAGAGAAACATCAATGAGGAGAGAGAATCATGGATCAGCTGCCTCCTGCACGCTCCACACTGGGGACCGAGCCCACAACCCGGGCATGTGCCCTGACTGGGAATCGAACCATGACCTCCTGGTTCGTAGGTTGACGCTCAACCACTGAGCCCCACTGGCAGGGCGTGACTTGGGTTTTTTAAATGTTGGACTTTAGTCACCTGAACCCCTCAGCAATGGCCCTTGTTCCCCAACAGGCCAGGGAACCCACATGTAACCGCATGAAGCAGCCTGATTGACAGCTGGTCTGTTACTTGGTCTTCCCCCACATTCCTGCTGAGAACCAATCGGCGCTTTGCTCGGCAGCCCCGACCTGGAGCTGTGTTTTTTAGCTTGTTAGTTGCATGTACACTGAGTGGCCAGATTATGAAGATCTCTCTCTGAACGCATAATAATCTGGCCACTCAGTGTATATCCTATATAATAAAAGGCTAATATGCAAATGGTCCCCTCGACCAGGAGTTCAACCAGCAAGCAGGCCGGCCAACCGCCCATATCCCCTCCCACTGGCCAGGCTGGCCAGACCCCACCCATGCACGAATTCATGCACCAGGCCTCTAATATATATATATTGAGTGGCCAGATTATTATGCGTTCAGAGATCATAATAATCTGGCCACTCAGTGTAGATCGTCATAGGTGCCAGTCAGTACCTGGCCAGGCAGTGTGATCTATTGCCACGGTCGCCAACCTTTCTGACCTCATGGACCACCAGTGGTCCGCGGACCACCAGTCGGTGACCGCTGACCCATTGGGTTGCCATTCTCTCCAATTCTGTACTCCTCCTGTTAACACGATGATGCTTTCAAGCCATTTTGCTCTGCTTTCGTTTTATACATCAAAATCCCCTTGAGTGTGTAAAACAACGTGTTTGCAGTTGTCTTGGGGAGGGGAGACCACTTGAGTAGGCCAGGAGCAGTGCCAGGCAATGGCTCTGTAGAAGGTGTGTTTGCCCAAATGGAATGCACTTCTTGGAGAAAGACACAGTTTGTTCAAAAGACACATCTGCCCCAGCCGGTTTTCTCAGCGGTTGGAGCGTCAGCCGGCAGACTGAAGGGTCCCGGGTTCAATTCCGGTCAAGGGCACATATCTTGGTTGCAGGCTCAATCCCTGGCCCCGGTCAGCGCATGTGTGGGAGGCAACCAATCGATGTGTCTCTCTCACATCGATGCTCTTCTCTCTCTGTGTGTGTCTCTCCCCCACCCTTCCACTCTCCCTAAAAATCAATGGTAAAAAAATATCCTCGGGTGAGGATGAACAAAAGACCCATCTTTTATAGCCTGGGATTGTCCTGAGAACAAGAAACCTGTCCAGGGGTCTTGTCCCCAGAATAGACCTTCCCAACTTGGGTGTGGCATGGGTGGTGGATTAGCGACCCCTTCAACGGGCAGCCCGTGGGGGAGGTGGGCAGCCATGTGGGGCAGGTGATAGAGACTGAAACGAAGCTGCCATCACCCCCTTTTCTCTCTTCCACTGAGAGCAGGAAATGAGAATTTCTTGGACTCAGACCCTCTGCTTCCACATGCCTTGCACCGCACCATGTGCAGTGTGTCTAAAATAGCTCCCGCCTCACAGCAGCCAGTGGCTCCGCAGATGGTGCTGTGGGCCCATGTTGATTTGAAGGTGCTAAAAAGATGCAATAAAATTAGTCTAGAAAACAAAAGAGTAAGCAGAAGCAATATACACTGAGTGGCCAGATTATTATGATCTCTGAATGCATAATAATCTGGCCACTCAGTGTCTATCCTATATAATAAAAGGCTAATATGCAAATTGTCCCCTCGACCAGGAGTTCGACCAGCAGGCAGGCCGGCCAACCGCCCATGTCCCCTCCCCCTGGCCAGGCTGGCCAGACCCCACCCATGCACGAATTCATGCACTGGGCCTCTAATACACACACACACACACACACACACACACACACACACACACTGAGTGGCCAGATTATTATGATCTCTGAACGCATAATCATCTGGCCACTCCGTGTCTGTCCTATAGAATAAAAGGCTAATATGCAAATGGTCCCCTCGACCAGGAGTTCGACCAGCAGGCAGGCCAGCCAACTGCCCATGTCCCCTCCCCCTGGCCAGGCTGGCCAGACCCCACCCATGCACGAATTCATGCACCAGGCGGTTGACCTTTTATTATATAGGATATACACTGAGTGGCCAGATTATGATGCGTTCAGAGATCATAATAATCTGGCCACTCAGTGTATAATGTAATTAAGTGGCTAATCACCTGGATAAGAAATTCACCTAGAATTCCCTTTCAAATACAGGAGACACACACAGTGTAACAGGGATGGGAAACACAGTTCCAGTCACAACTCTTAGAAGCAAGAGTGATGGCTCACCTTTATAAAGCACGTGACATTTCTGAAACATCCTTACAAGTATAGCAGCAAATGGACTAGACTTGGCTGTTTTAGCCCATTTTTCATATAAGAAAACTGAGACTTAAGAGCGAGGAAATGTCATGTCTAAGGTCATTTGATGAATAGTTGACAGAGCCTAGGCTCGAACCTGGAGCTCTTGTCTCTAAACCCGATGCTGAAATC
The DNA here is from genome assembly GCF_951640355.1 of Cnephaeus nilssonii. Classification (NCBI taxonomy): domain Eukaryota; kingdom Metazoa; phylum Chordata; class Mammalia; order Chiroptera; family Vespertilionidae; genus Cnephaeus; species Cnephaeus nilssonii. The sequence goes on from NC_137071.1 coordinate 2,369,726, forward strand.
CTGTTTCCAATCCATTAGGCGATAGCAGCCGTGGGGAGAAGCAGAATGCGTGCCTGTTACGGCCTGGCACTGCGCTGGGGGCCCCCCTCCCCTCATCCCGATGAGACTAAAAAATGACCCTGTCTGGGCCCTCAGCCCCGTGGTGTTTGTTACGGACAGCTCTGGGCGCCTGGAAAGAACTGGTCCACCCAAGACTAGCGGAACCAAATGCTCTCACGTGACAGTCCCACCTCGAGTCAGACCCACTTCCCCTGCCCCCCTGACAGTGTTAGATCCTAAGGGGGAGCAAATGTTAGGGAGGCAAGGGGAGAGAGTGACGTCAGTCTTGGTGAAGGGGGGCTGAGGGGCACACACCCAGAGCATGTGGGTAGGACATGCATTGCTGGCGCCAGTGCGCACGGACAAGTATGTGAAGGTCAACACTGTGAGAAACCATACGGGGGACACGTTCCCGTCTAGTGAAATGGATAGACTTGGGGAGAAGGCAAACAAACGCTGACGCAGCTTCCTACCTGAAACCCTCTTGGGACAAGGTAAGGAAGAGGCTACAGATTGTCTAGCCCAGTGGTCGGCAAACTGCGGCTCGCGAGCCACATGTGGCTCTTTGGCTCCTTGAGTTTTGAGCAAAGGCCAGCTTCGGAGTATCCTCATTAAGTTAATAACAATGTACCTACCTATAGAGTTTAAGTTTAAAAAATGTGGCTCTCAAAAGAAATTTCAATTGTTGTACTGTTGATATTTGGCTCTGTTGACTAATGAAGTTTGCCAACCACCGGCCTAGCCCCAAGCCTGGTTTCCCAGAACGAAAGTAAGGAAACACACGTGCAGAATGAGGTGAGGCCAGTGGTCGGCAAACTCATTAGTCAACAGAGCCAAATATCAACAGTACAACGATTGAAATTTCTTTGGAGAGCCAAATTTTTTAAACTTCTTCTAATGCTACTTCTTCAACATAGACTCGCCCAGGCCGTGGTATTTTGTGGAAGAGCCACACTCAAGGGGTCAAAGAGCCGCATGTGGCTCTCGAGCCGCAGTTTGCCGACCACGGGGCTAGGCGAAGCTGCACTTCCCACTTCCCATGGGCGTGTGTGTGCCACTTCCCAGGGTCAAGTGGCTTGGGCCTTCGCTCCTGATGAGGGAGGAGGATGCCGCCCTACACCGGTCTTGGATATTTGTAACATCATTCTCGGGCCCTACAAAACCATCACCTTTAAAATGAGCCCGCTCTATTTGGTCAGGCATTGAATGAACTCGCCCCCAACGCCTTGGCAGGGCCAGACCACATGATTCCGCGGGCCTTCTGCGGCCCGCGGGCCGGACATTCCCCTGATGTAGGATGTTGCACTTTACAACGCACGCTCAGCCGCCCTTTGATGTGATGCTCCCACAATCCCTGTGAGCTACATGGCTCCCTTTTACAGGTGAGCAAACTGAGGTTGAGAGCCGTGGAATGACCGTCAGTGTCCATGCAGGGTTTTCGCTCCATTTTATAGAGGAGCAAACTGAGGCATAGAAGCGTGAAGTCATTTTGCCCCAGTCGCACAGGCTAGAGAGGGTGGGATTCGAATCCTCAGGTCGCCACTGGCGTGAACTGAGGATTGTTGTTGTGGTATCCTCACCCGAGGATATTTTTCCATTGATTTTTAGACAGAGTGGAAGGGAGGGGGAGAGACACAGAGAGAGAGAAACATAGATGTGAGAGAGACACATTGATCGGTCTGGTTGCCTTCTGCACACCCTGGCCAGGGCCGGGGAGGGAGCCTGCAATCAACATACGTGCCCTTGACCGGAATCAAAGCCGGGGGCCTGCAGTCTGCGGGCCAACGCTCCATCCACGGAGCCAAAGCGGCTAGGACTGACCTGAAGGCTTACTAGCACCCCTTGCCCGAATGCACGGTGCGCTGTGATAAAGCACGCACTTTGCATCCCATCATGAGCACACTGAGGCTGCAGGGGAAAGCTAACGGGTCCAAGTTACACTCACAGGTGGGCCTTGGCCAAGCCGGGACTCCGCCCCTCATCGCCTGGCTCATGCCGCCTCCCCAAAGCTGCTCTAGATGGTGACGAATCTGTTCTTGTTCATCAGTTTATGCCGTTCATTATATTCCACAAATGAGTGAGATCATGTGATATTTATCTTTCTCTCAAACCTCAGGGAAGGTGGGGGTGGGTGGGAGTAAGGGGGAGAGATCAACCAAGGGACTTGTGTGCATGCATATGAGCCTAATCAATGGGCACATACAACAGGGGGGTGGGGCATTAGTGAGGGATGGGGGGGAATGGGGGAATAAGGACACATATGTAAAAAAAAATTAAAAATTAAAAAAAAATTCTTTATTGTTTAAAGCAGGCGTCCTCAAACTACGGCCCGCGGGCCACATGCGGGAGTTTTTGCCGTTTTGTTTTTTTACTTCCAAATAAGATATGTGCAGTGTGCATAGGAATTTGTTCATAGTTTTTTTTAAACTATAGTCCGGCCCTCCAACGGTCTGAGGGACTGTGACCTGGCCCCCTGTTTAAACAGTTTGAGGACCCCTGGTTTAAAGTAATAAATAAATGATGACGAAGAGGAAGGTGATGGTGACAGCTGCTAGCACGTGTGAGCTCTCTCACGTGACCAGGGAGAGTTGTCAGGGCTTTCCATGCTGACTAATGTCACCCTCACAACAACCCTGTGAATGGGGAGCAGGATCCATCCCAGTTTACAGAAGGGGAAACTGAGGCGCAGAACCAGGCCCTCTCCCAGTGCCATGCCCCGGTGAGGCGCAGGGATGGGATTGGAAGCCCGGATCCCAAGCCCAGCAGCCTAACTCCAGACACCACCGGGCCGGCGGGGCTTCGTGTGTTCAATTGCAGCACCTGTGTTTGGAAATTCCATACCTTCATCCCTAATTCTTTTTACAAAAAGCTAAATATTGAAATAGCAGCTCGCTCGTCGATGGCTGGTAAATATTTTGCGTGGTCTGTCTGTTTGTGAGCGCGATTCAATATTGACTCGTTGCAAGCAGCGCGGGGCGGGGTGGGGGGGATGTTTCCACATTTAGCCTCCTTGCCTCTGAAGTGAGGGGGGGATGCAGTCACCTGTTCCAACGAGGCTGTGCCTGGGCCCATTCTTTGACGAGCTGCGCCCCCTGCTGGTCTCTCCGCAGAGTTGTAACGATGTGGTCCAGGAGCGATTTGGGCCGGAGCTGAAATACGACATAGCCCTGCGGCTGGCGGCCCTGCAAATGTACATCGCAACCGTGACCACCAAGCAAACGCAGAAAATCTCTCTCAAATACATCGAGTAAGTGTTTCCTGGGAGTCATTGGGGAGACGAAGTCGCTGCCCCCCTTAACGGCCAAGTGCATTTTTGATCTATGTCTATTTGCAAAACTGACCTTGGTTGTGGCCGACCATTGGTTAGACATGGGGAAAATATACGACTGGCATGTTCATCTTGGGCGGAAAAGATCCGTTTCTTACGTCATCCACATTTGGAGAGTTGTGGCTAAAATGAGGGTCATATTGAAAATGAAACACGTTTTTAAACTCCTACACGGACTTGGATCCAAGGCAAGCTTTGGTCTCATCGCTTTTCAGGCGCTAAGCTCACAACATCGCTGTGAGATAAGAAGGGTTTTCACTCCATTTTATTTATTTTTATTATATTTCATTATTTTTTTACAGAGAGGAAGGGAGAGGGATAGAGAGTTAGAAACATGGATGAGAGAGAAACATCAATCAGCTGATCAGCTGTCTCCCGCACACTCCCCACTGGTTATGTGCCTGCAACCAAGGTACATGCCCTTGACCAGAATCGAACCTGGGACCCTTGAGTCCGCAGGCCGACGCTCTATCCACTGAGCCAAACCCGTCAGGGCTTCGCTCCATTTTATAGAGGAGCAAACCGAGGCACAAAAGGCTGAAGTCATTTTGCCCCAGTCGCATAGGCTAGAGAGGGTGGGATTCGAACCCGGGCAGTAAGAGTCCACATTGCACTATAGTTTGTGTGACCATTCGAAGCACCCGTGTTTAGAGAGCGAACTGGACAACCCGAGGTTATTTTAGATGGTCAGCATGCGGCACGAAGAGCAATGTTCTAAGTCTCAGCCGGGAAGGGTGGTGTTCGCAGTAAAGGACTGTGACCACGCGGGGAAGGATGCTACAGGACCACACGTTGCTTCATGAATCCGTGTTTGGGAGACATGCATGCCTGTCTTGCTTGGTACCCACTTAGAGCACCAGTGTACCTGGACCAGAGAAGAGCCCCTCTCCTTAGAAAAGGCAGTTTGTGTCGCCTTCCGTTGATGAGTCTTTTTAAGGGTTGTCCTTGAAAAGACAACCCTCCGTCACCCCATCTGTACAGTCCAAGCATGTCAAACTCGCGGCTGGCAGGCCATATGTTTGACGTGCGAATAAACAAGGCCGCAAGTTTGACATGCTTGCACACTCCCCGTTGGCGAGTGATTCATACCCTAAAGCAGCCAGACCTTCTTAATCCTGGCAGCTCTGGTGCTAAGACAAAGGAACACACATATTTCAAAGTTCATGGCAGGGCTGAAGCTACGTCTCCATCTGACATGAAAAGCCTTAATGTCCCCTCCATCTCTTCCTCCAGCAGATGTACAGGCTCATTGCAATCCCACCTTGCGGTCCCAGGGACTGTCTAAAAGCCATTCTGAATCCCAGGCCCCCAGGGTGACCTCCAGGGGGCGCTGTGGCTTCTTCTCCACAGGCCTGTGAGCTTGTGTTGCGTTTTAGGGATTCTATCCTGGCTGATCATGTGCCCAACCAGTGTCTTCTAAATTAGGGGAGGAACTTGAGAAGGTGTGGCTATTTCTCCTGCTCTAGATCCTCTAAAGAGGGGTAGGAAGACAGCCAGCTGGCGTGGCCCGGTGGTTGAGTGTCGACCTATGAACCAGGAGGTCACGGGTTGATTCCCGGTCAGGGCACATGCCCGGGTTGCGGGCTCCATCCCCAGTGTGGGGCGTGCAGGAGGCAGCTGATCAATGATTCTCTCTCATCATTGAGAGAGAGAATGATTGAGATTCTCAATCATTAGTTTTTGATTGGTAAAAAACTATTCAATGAAAGATCTTGAAAATGCTGGCCCTGTGCGACTGGAAGAAGTCTAACAACACAAGGGCATTTTCCAATTGATATTGGCCATAGAAACTTGGGAGACGCCAATACAAATCACTGCTTATATGGGCAATTCTTTGGTCTTAGGATCTGATCTGAAGTCATTTTTACTTGCCTATTTCTATTCCCTCCTCACCCTGTGGCTTTTTTTATTTTAATTTCTTATAATTGTTCTATTTTGTTATTAGTTGTTGTTGTTAATCTCTTAGTGTGTCTGCTTTATAAATTACACTTCATCATAGATATGTATGTATAGGAAAGAACATAATATATATAGGGTTCAGTACTGTCTATGGTTTCGGACATCCACTGGGGGCTTTGAAATATACTACCCACATTTCCCCAGGTTGAACATGGTCGTCAACAATTTCCAGAGATAACTAACTTGACTAAGAATCTTATAGCATCTACGAGATAATGTTCTCATTATTCATACACCCAGCAAATGTTCATTGAGCATTTTACATGGGATTCACACTGGAACAGTAGAAAGTATAAATTATAATCTTAATCATCCACCAACCTGTGATCTGATCATAAAGACAAGACATAAAGATATGAAAAGTAATGACTTAAAATAATAATACAAGTAGAATTATAAGGTGGCCGCTAAGGACTGCCAAATGATGGATAAAGATAATAAATACAGCCCAGCTGGCGTGGCTCAGTGGTTGAGTGTCAACCTATGAACTAAGAGGTCAGGGTTCGATTCCCGGTCAGGCCACATACCCAGGTTATGGGCTCAATCCCCAGTGTGGAGTCTGCAGAAAGCAGCCAATCAATGACTCTCTATCATCATTGATGTTTCTATCTCTCCCTTCCTCTCTGAAATCTTACACACACACACACACACACACTAGAGGCCCGATGCACGAAATCCATGCAAGAGTAGGCCTTCCTTCCCCCAGCTGCTGGCACCGGCTTCCCTCTGGCACCCGGGACCCGGGCTTCCCTAGCAGCCCTGGCTTCGTCTGGAAGGTCATCCAGTCTAATTAGCATATTACACTTTTATTATTATAGATATTTTTAAAAGATACTAAGTACAAGCTGAGGAGGAGGAGGAAGGAAATGGTGATTGTGAAAAACACCATCTGAGCAGGTGAAGATGAACAGAGCAGGAGAAATAGCCAGCACTTTCTCAGGTTCTTCACATCATTTAGAAGACACTGGTTGGGCACAGGATCAACCAGGACACAGTTCCTAAAATTCAAAATATGGAACCTTAGAATAGGATTGTAGTCATAGGGAAATGGCTTCTTGGTAAAAAACTATTCACCCAGTCCAATTTGTCTGTCTGTTTTCTAATCTATCCATACCTATGAGATGTGTATACTTTCCCATCATACCAGACAAACTTAAAGGTCATGAACCCCGCCCTGACTCCACACCAGCCTCATTCCTCTTCTCCTCCACCCCAAGTCAGAGACATTGATGGAAGGAGTTCGGTAGACACGAACTGGCCGTGTCTCCAGGGAAACAGCCATGGACGAGGGAGATGGGGAGGGGGGAATGGTTAGGGCATGATGAAGGAGTTGCGTCTGTCCTTTTTGGAGAAGAGAGACAGCGTGAGGGGCAGACAGGGAGAGGTGAGAACCAGAATAAACAAAGGGATTGGGAGAAATTGGTCTCAGAAATTCAAGCTCAGATATGTGTGAACTCTAAGAGCCTTGGGGCAGGGGGGGGAGGGGGGCTTGGATGAAGACTCTGCAGTGTCCATTGATCCCAAATGTCTCTTTGCTCTCTGTCTGGAGAGTGAGCGATGTGTTTCTTTGAAAATGCAAACATGTGTATTAACGATCAAATAGTGTTTCCTGAGTGTAAATTAAAAGTTGCTTCCCAAACGGGAGATTTGTCTCCTTTCCCTGCCTTGCCAAGACTTCGCTTGTTCCAACAAACATCAGAGTGCCATTTTGTCTTCGCTAACTCCTCATCAGAAGAATGTGAAATTAAAGCTATGCTCTTTATTGCAGAAAAGAATGGGGATTAGAGACTTTCCTTCCCTCCGCTGTGCTGCAAAGCATGAAAGAGAAGAACATAAAGAAGGCACTTTCACATCTTGTCAAAGCAAATCAGAACTTGGTCCCACCCGGTAAAAAGGTATCACATTTGCATCTTAATAGAAAGTGGATTTTAAAGAGAGAGGCTTGTGTGCATTTTTTTTAAATGTTTAAAATTAGCCCATGGATAAAAGACTTAGCATCATATTTTCAGGAGCAGGAACATTCTAAACTTTTTAGTTTTCACCATTAACATGTTTTGAAGACTAATGAAAAAGAAGTATTCTTATGGAAACCTATTTCTTTCTTCCCAGCTATAGGTTGTATTGTATCGAGGGGAGGGTTGTTCAGATGGGCCCGAAGGAGAACCTGGCATAACCTCTGGTTAGAGCTGTGGTCGGCAAACTGCGGCTCGTGAGCCACATGCGGCTCTTTGGCCCCTTGACTGTGGCTCTTCCACAAAATACCACGGCCTGGGCGAGTCTATTTGGAAGAAGTGGCGTTAGAAGAAGTTTAAGTTTAAAAAATGTGGCTCTCCAAAGAAATGTCAATCGTTGTACTATTGATATTTGGCTCTGTTGACTAAGGAGTTTGCCGACCGCTGGGTTAGAGGATAGACTTGCAAGAACATTGTACATTTCCATCCTGCTCTTGCTTTCCACTCAGACCAGCTCAACGGTGCAGCAGCCATCACGGGTCCCTGCAGGCCGATGCCACATTGACTAAACCAGGGTTCTCTCCATCGGTACCACTGACCTTGGGGACCAGATTATTCTTTGTTGGGGGCTGGGGCTGTCCTGCGCCCTGTGGGGTGTTGAGCAGCATCCCTGGCCTCTACCCGTGAGAGGCTAGGAGCACCCACCCCCTCAATTGTGACAAACGAAGATGCCTCCGGACATGAGTCCTGGGGAACAGAATCACCCCAGGTTGACAGCCAGTGAGTGAGACTTTACTCTTCGAAGGACGATGACATTATTTCTGTGTTCACCATCATTCGTGTTACAATCTTTCGTGTTATCGAGTAGGAGAAACACAAAGGATTTTTTAAAATATACTATTGGTCAGGATAAAGAGCTGTGTTTGTAGGTAATACAAAGCACAGGGTTTCAGGAACCAGGGAGAGAAAGATCTTGAAAATACTGGCCCTGTGCGACTGGAAGAAGTCTAACAACACAAGGGCATTTTCCAATTGATATTGGCCATAGAAACTTGGGAGACGCCAGTACAAATCACTGCTTATATGGGCAGTTCTTTGGTCTTAGGATCTGATCTTAAGTCATTTTTACTTGCCTATTTCTATTCCCTCCTCACCCTGTGGCTTTTTTTATTTTAATTTCTTATAATTGTTCTATTTTGTTATTAGTTGTTGTTGTCAATCTCTTAGTGTGTCTGCTTTATAAATTACACTTCATCATAGATATGTATGTATAGGAAAGAACATAATATATATAGGGTTCAGTACTGTCTATGGTTTCGGACATCCACTGGGGGCTTTGAAATATACTAGTATGTCCCACAGATAAGGGGGGACCATTGTACTCATTTTCTTTATACCACATTGCCACTTTTTAAAATTAAACTACTAGAAGCCCCGTGCACAAAGATTCATGCTAGAATGGGCCTTCCTTTCCCTGGCTGCCGGCACCGCCTTTCCACTCTGGCCCAGCCCCAGAGCCGCCTCTTTCCACTCCGGCCCCGCCTTCCCACGCTGCCCAGAGGCCGGAGGTGGGGTGGAATGCCTGCTCATCGCCATGTCGACGACAATGCAAGCATCCTGCTCGGCGCCTGTGTATGCAAACTAACCGCCATCTTTGTTGGGTTAATTTGCATACTCACTCTGATTGGCTGTGGGCGTAGCGGAGGTACGGTCAATTTACATGTTTGTCTATTATTAGGTAAGATATTGAAGTGACGTTAGTCAACATGCACATACAGGTTTCATGTGTGGATTACTAAGTTACAAAATCTGTATATAGGACCATGTGCCCGCCACCCAAAGTCAAATCTTCTGTCACCTCATATTAGAACCCCTTTCTCCCCCACCCCATGGCTTTTTTAAACAAATAATCTGATTCAACATATTATCGGCACCTTCGGCTTACTTCTGGTTCCTGGAACCATTCAGCTCATAGAAATGTAGCAGGACATCACAGATCAAGATTTTTTAAAATTTCAGATCTGATTTGCCCAAAGCTAATTTCTCTTGACTAACTTGATAGGTGTTTTTTTTTCAAGCCTGGCCCACTGGCTTTCTAATTTGGATGTCTGCTCTAAGATCGATCTATCTACCTGTCCATAAAGGTCATTCCTTCTAGCCAAGGGTGAGTGGTTTGCTTTCGAATCGATTTGCACATTGCTTTGGGTTTTTAAAAGAAATAGGATGGATGAACAGTCCTGAATACCAGTTACATAAAGGGTAGCACACTTAGGTGAGTTAACCATGAGTTGGCAAGTCACCTGTGATTGAAAACAGTCACCGCTACGGAGGGTCTATGCTTGTTGGGAAATCTCACCCCCAACCAACATTCCTGGCACGTGTAGTATGAACCGTGGACTTTTTTTTTTTTTAATCAAGTACTTTTTTTATGTCGTTGGGAATCTACATATTTAAGTCTTTCTGAAGATAAATTTTATCTGGATAAAATTTCATTTGTGAATCATTCATGAATCTCAATAGATTCCTGGAGTCGAATGAATGAAACAGGGACTTAGAGAGCAAGTTCCAACATTTCCACAATGCTTGGATCTCAGGAAGTTCATTTTCCCCTAAACACTTGCAAAGACTGTGAGAAACTTGAGATGGGGCATGTAGAGCCTGTGTAAAGGCTTTCTGTAGATGGCAGGTGTGTATTCAAAACCGCGTACAGCTAGGTCTCCTGTGTGGTGGGAGAATGTACAACAGCCTTTGTCACTGATTGCAATTGGAGACATCACTCGCCTTTGGAAACCTCCTTGTGAGTAGATGTTTCAGTGGACAATTTTATCATCTTGTTCTCACTTTTTAAAACAATAAATATTTTTATTAATTTCAGACAGGAAGGAAGAGGGAGAGAGAGAGAGAGAAACATCAATGATGAGAGAGAATCATTGATTGGCTGCCTCTTGCACGCTCCCCACTGGGGACTGAGCCCACAACCCGGGCATGTGCCCTTGACCAGAATCGAACCTGGGACCCTTTAGTCCACAGGTCGACACTCTATCCACTGAGCCAAACTGGCTAGGGCTTGTTCTCACTTTGTTGAGTGCCCTGGCCCAGCGCACCTGTACTTATGAGTCCCCCATACATTTCCCCAAAATAAAGCAAATTTAATCCAAATGTCCTGTCACCATCCTTCATCAGGAAGCCAAATACAGAGCAATTTTTTTAAATACATTTTATTGATCTTTTACAGAGAGGAAGGGAGAGGGAGAGAGAGTTAGAAACATCGATGAGAGAGAAACATCAATCAGCTGCCTCCTGCACACCTCCTACTGGGGATATGCCCGCAACCAAGGTACATGCCCTTGACAGGGATCGAACCTGGGACCCTTCAGTCTGCAAGCCGACGCTCCATCCACTGAGCCAAACCAGTCAGGGCAAAATACAGAGCAATTTTATTTCGTTTTTCATTATGAGTTCTTGTCACACACGCCTGTTGGCAGTCGTCATCTCGTTTGCCCTTGTTTTCAGCTGGTCTCCGGCAGGAACAGAGTCACACCCGGTGGAGTTAACACCTGATGTTTCTTCTCTCCCCACAGCTCTCTGCCCTGCAAGCCAAGGTCCATTATCTCAAGTTCCTCAGTGACCTTCGTCTGTATGGGGGCCGTGTGTTCAAGGCAACACTAGTGGTAATTTCTTTTCTTTTCTTTTTTTTTTTTTTTTTTTGCTTTTTCTGGAAAGTCATGGAGGCCTGGAAATGTCACTGCATGGGCTGTCTTGAATGAGCTGCTCTTGATGACAGAAAGACATCAGCTGTGAATACTTTCCAGCCTTTGTTTCTAACTCACTGCACCACAGTCTGAACTGTGGGAAGAATTGTGAAACTAGACAACAGCACCGCAGCGTGCCCTGGAAAAAGAAAGGGGAAGACCCAGAAGTGACGTACTCTGACCATGGCCCTCCTTTCCGTCATTAGGCCAAAAGTTGCTTTCACATTAAAAAAAAAATTGTTTTTCATTTCTAAAAACCTCTCATGATTATGAATGTACATGCTATGGTAACATTTACTTTCCACGTTATTCTTAATTTATCAGAGCCTCAATGCAGTCATATATCTGGTTCTTCTAATTGGGTGACTTAGTACAATAAAACCTAGAAATACTTTCTAAAGAATATGTTGTTTTGCCCGGCCAGCATGGCTCAGGGGTTGAGCATCAACCTATGAACCAGGATATCAGGGTTCGATTCCCAGTCAGGGCACGTGCTGGGCTGCGGGCTCCATCCCCAGTGGGGGGTGTGTAGGAGGCAGCCGATCAATGATTCTTTCTCATCATTGACGTTTCTCTTTCTCTCTCCCTCTCCTTTCCTCTCTGAAGTCAGTAAAAATCTGTTAAAAAAGAAAAAGCAGTTTTATAAAAACATTCTCTCGGGTCTTAAAAGTCTAGTATTTTTATATTTTGTCAACGTCCCTTTCTCAGCAGGCAGAAAAGCGCTCGGAAGTGACTCTCCTGGTGGGGCCCCGATATGGCATAAGCCACGTCATAAACACCAAAACCAACCTGGTGGCTCTCTTAGCTGACTTCAGCCATGTGAACAGGATCGAGATGTTTACTGAAGAGGAGAACTTGGTGAGGGTGGAGCTTCATGTCCTGGACGTGAAGGTAAGTCGGCCGGATGTTGGCACATGGCCTGGATTTGAGCAGCTCAGTTGTGCTACGCTGCTGCTACTTACAAAGCAGGTAGAATTGCAATGTGTCCAGAGCATCAAAGACGCGATGTGGTACAGGAAGCAAATCCACCCAACTCACAGGGACAAGTCGCTCTTCTTCCCTGGGCTCAGTTTCTTCATGTCTACATAAGAGAGCAAGCAAGTTCATGTCTGAGGTCCTTTCCGCTCCGGAACGCGTGAGTCATAGAGAGTGGGAGAGACTTTTTGCTTCTAACTTTTTAGAATGTATGAGTCTGGTATAGACAGGGAAATTTTCCCCAACTCTGATTAGAACGCCCACTCCCTTGCGTTAGATTGGGTCCCCTGTGTTTATTCTTTTAGAAAAGCTGAGCATTTGAGTCAGTCTGTCTTTTCGTACTATAGCAATTGGTCCCGATTCCTGTGAATGTCATGGCCATTCCATTTAAAACAACAATCTGAGATCGTCCTCAAGGGGTAAAGCTTTACTCCCCAAACAGAAGTTGTTAGGAAGTGATCAAGGCCCCCTGGCCCCCACCTTCTTGTCCCAGTAATAGATGAGTCGTTGGATTGGGGCATTGTTGATGTATCCAGTGTTTGTATGGAGAAGAGGCACTGACCGGAAGAGGGGCAGTGACTCCACAAAGCAAACACTGTCAACCGGAAGTGCTCTGAGAACAGGCAGGGGGGGACCCACTCCCACCACAGTGGCATGGGCGGAGCGGATTAAGAGGAACTGAGAATATGGGAAAGGGTTTCTACATAGCAGATTGGACAGCATCAGTGCTCTGCAGCAGGAAGAGATGACCTTGAGAAGGTGGAGCTCCGCCATGTTGGCCATGGCCCATGGGATTTCATGGGCTAAACCCAGGGACTCTCTTTGACTTCAATGTACGAGAGTAGACTTGCCATGCCTGCCCTGCTCTATGATCAAAGATGCTGAAAACAATAGCCCATCATGGAAAAAGGATGAATTGGATGCATTCATCACAGACCTGCTAACTAGGGAAAATCTGTCCCAAACAGAAGTGGGTGGCAAGACCCTATTCATGGTTTCCTGCCCGTGAAAATAATTCTGGGGTGGCTTGAGGGGAGACCTCAATTGAAATGGGAGGAAAAGGCAGTTCAGTAAGTAGTAGAGAGGCTTTGGGTGGGAAGTTAGATTCTACCAGTGGCGTCATCAAACCTGGCCAGTGTCCTACAGCTGAGAGCAAAAGCAAGAGGCCTATCATCTCACTATTTCTGTGTCTCCCTGGGTGTCTGCTTTTTTGTTGTTCCCTTATTTCTCTCTTGCTTTGTCTGTCAACAAGAGCGCGCCAGCCCCTCTACCCTTCCTAACTCAATGAGAATAGTTGCTTAAATTGAACACTTTCTTCTCTATATTCCCAAGATCCATGTACCAGGAAATAATAACCTCATTGGTTCCAGAAAGTTTTATTTTTTAGCAAGGCCTTTTCTCAATTCCCATCTCTCCTTTGACTTCCTATTAATTGACAGTTTCTTTTAGAAGCAGCCTCTTTCTGGATCTCTTTGACACTTTTTGTTCAGTCTTAGCAGTAATTTCCACTTCATTTTTACTTCTCTTCAACACTAATTTTCATCATGAACCCAAACTTAACTTCCTATGATTTTTTCAGATTGTGAGTTCAGATCTGCTAACAAACTCTTTACCTATCACTTTTTTAAAATGTTGACTGTTTGGCAACAAAACCAATGTTATTTTCTTTTTGGACTTGGAAAAGATTCAAAATGTCTAGGTTTCAAAATGATGCCACCTACATGTTTCTCAGTAAGGCTCTCTGTGTTACGCCTGACCTTTTCCCCACATTTCTGTTTCTCCGATGAAATGGTTGCTCAATAACTTTTATTGTTTACATTTCCTATGCACAAATGCGGTCGTTGTCACCTGAGGGAAGATAGCCAGGAGAGATGGCTTTAACCAAGTCGTTCTCTTTTGTGTAGCCCATCACGCTGCTGATGGAGTCATCAGACGCAATGAACTTGGCCTGCTTAACAGCTGGATACTACCGGCTACTTGTGGATTCCAGGAGGTCCATCTTTAACATGGCCAACAAGAAAAGTGCCGGGACCCAGGAAACAGGTATTCTCTCCCTAAATTCACAAAGCAGTGACTCCCCTTCCTATCCACTTGACCAAAACAATAAGGATCTTTCTTTTATATATATATATACATATACTAGAGGCCCGGTGCACGACATTCGTGCACTCGGTGGGTGGGGGGGGAGCTGTCCCTCAGTCCTGCCTGTGTCCATTTACAGTCCTGGAACCTTTGGGGGATGTCCAACGGATGGGGAGTGGGCCTAAGCCGGCAGTCGGATAGCCTGAGCGCTGCTGCGGAAGCGGGAGAGGCTCCCACCACTGCCACTGCGCTCACCAGCCATCAGCCGGGCTTCTGGCTGAGTGGCACTCCCCCTGTGGGAGCACACTGACCACCAGGGGGCAGTTCCTGTGTTGAGCGTCTGCCCCCTGGTGGTCAGTACACATCATAGTGACGGGTCATTCCACCATTCGGTTGATTTGCTCATTACCCTTTTATTATATAGGATATATGTTTTTATTGATTTTTACAGAGAGGAAGGGAGAGGGATAGAGAGATAGAAACATCAATGAGAGAAGGACATCATCGATCAGGTGCCTCCTGCACACATCCCCCATGGGGATCAAGCCCGCAACCCGGGCACGTGCCTTGACCAGGAATCGAACCAGTGACCTCTTGGTTCCTGGGTCGACATTCAACCACTGAGCCACAGTGGCTGGGCAGGATTTTTCTGGAAAAGTTAAAATCGTATGCATAAAAATCTAATGTCCAAATTTAACATAAGAGCCTTCAAGTCTATCTATATGGCCTAATTATTTTCTCTGACAATGTTGATTTCAGCATCACATTTTACATGTCACTCGGAAATGCGGGGGCATATGCTACAAAAGCAGGGATTTGATGACTGTGATGGGAGTGAGCATCAGTCTGTTTGGCTGGGTTTTAATGTCTCCCTCTCCTAGGAGTCAACATGCAGAGAACTGACAATAGCGTGCCCCATCGGAAGGGGGAGCCCCTCCTTGAGGTGCTCTAGGCGCAGACCCCTGGGACCCTCCTCAGGCATCCGATTTAGCTCCAGGATTTAGAAACTCTCCCAATAGGACGACTTGGGTATCACCCAGGACTTGGATTTGGGGCTTTAGCTCTGTATTGGGAGCTTCAAGATCACAAGCATATCAAATACTTCAATGTTGCCACTTGACAGGGCAAAATAAACCCGAAGTGAGGACAAGGAGGGCTGCAAACATGACATTGGCAGTGTCTCCGAGGGTGGGTGGTTTTCGTTTGCTTTGCAGCTGTTTGCTTCAGTGTTTGACCTTTCCTCGTCTCCAGGGGACGCTCAGTAAATGTGGCTGATGGACAGACACCAACTATTCGAGCCAAATCTCCTGACCCATGAACAATGGCTAATTGCATTTCGTAATAGTCTGATTGGGTTCCGTAATAGGGCTTCTGTGGAAGAAAGGGACATTTCTTAAGAACAAATTCCATCTTCGGTGTTTCTGAGGGCAAGGAGGAAGAAGAGGAGGAAAATTCTCTTGCTTTTACACAGCAGGAACCATAAATGATTACTCCAGAAATGTACTGTGATGTGGAAACACACACACAGAGACAGACTCGCAGGCAGTATATGATGATGGCTGGTTAGATGGCAGCAATGCCAGTCACAGGATAAAGGGGAGCCAGAGGGAAAGAAAGAGATGGGCAAGGCATGCCCAAAGCAACTTGGACTTGAGACTAGATTTAATCCAGCCCCACCTTGAAATGCCTGTGTGTTGTTGTTTTTTTAAATTTTTATTTATTTATTTATTTATTTTTAATCTTTATTGTTGAAAGTATCACATCTGTCCCCTTTCTCCCTATTGACCCCTTATAGCCCTCCCACCCCCCACCCCAGGCCTTCACCACCCTATTGACTGTGTCCATGGGCCATGCATATATGTATACAAGGTCTTTGGTTGATCTCTTACCACCCACCCACCCTCCCCCACCTTCCCTCTGAGATCCGACAGCCTGGTCCACGCTTCCATGTCTCTGGATCTATTTTGTTCATCAGTTTATTTTGTTCATTGGATTCCACATGAGTGAGATCATGTGTTAATTTGGGGTTTTTGTCATTTGTACAATTGGGATTTAAAACCTAGCTTTCAAGGTAAGAACTAGAAAAAAGAAATCTTATGTGCCATCCCTAAAACGATGCTCAGTGCCTCTACTAATAATTGGCAGTGGGGCCCTAACTGGTTTGGCTCAGTGGATAGAGCGTCGTAGGCCTACGGACTAAAAGGTCCCAGGTTCGATTCTGGTCAAGGGCATGTACCTTGGTTGTGAGCACATCCCCAGTGGGAGGTGTGCAGGAGGCAGCTGATGGATGTTTCTCTCTCATCGATGTTTCTAACTCTCTATCCCTCTCCCTTCCTCTCTGTAAAAAATCAATAAAATCTATTTAAAAAAATAATAATTGGCAGTGGGGAAAAAAACAGAAATGGAAAAAATTCATAATGAAAATGACAGAAACACAGAAAGGAATGGAAGACAGACATAAGACAAGGAAAGACCCTGAGAGACACAGATGATTAGAAATAAATAGGGAGGGAATGAAACGGAGGTGGTGAGTATTGGTGGGTTTGGTGGGGAACATTTTTAGGACCACGTGTTTTCACTGACTAGGAGGTTTAGAGCAATTTAACGCCGACCTTTGAAATTCCGAAGAGCAGTTGAGCAACTTAACACGATCCTTTAACATTTGAAAACCAGTTTTTGGCTTTGTATTTTCAAATCTTAAAGTTTATCTTGAAAATATAACCTTTTGCAGGTGCACGTAGAAGAGCAGACAGACCACTCTAAGACTGGTTACAGCAGGAAGGGCCTGGGTTCTGCCCACTTTCTAGTGACTCCCAATGTAATGTTTAATGAAATTTCAAGAGGCAAAAACTTAGTTCCAGAAAGTATTATCACCGCGGGGGAAGAGTGGAATTTCAACCTTTCAGTAATTTCTCCCAGTTCTACAGTGAGAATGAGGGTGAGGGCACATGTTGCAAGTATCTCTCTCCACTCTCAGAGAGAGAGAGGAATTGAGAGGCAGAGAGCATGCGCACGAGTGTGTGTGTGTGTAAGAAGGGAGGACAAGGGAGAGAAGATGGCATACTCCAATTGCCTTGCTTTTAGCCTGCTAACCTATTCAGTTTTCTTGTTGGTTTAATTCAGGAGTTGGCAAACTATGGCCCATGTGCCACATCTTGTTCTTGTAAATAAAGTTTTATTGGAACTCAGGTATGCACATTGTATTAGTTTCCTAGGGCTCTGTAACAAAGTAGGTCAAACTTATGGGCATAACATCAGACAAACTTATTCTCTCACAGTTTTGGAAGCTAGAGGTTCAAAATCCAGGGGTTTGCAGGAGGCAGCCGATCAACGATTCTCTCTCATCATTGATTTTTTTTTTCTCTCTCTCTTTCCCTTCCTCTCTAAAATCAATAAAAACATTTTTTTAAAAGAAATACCCTTGAAGGGCAAACAAAACAATAATTTTTAAATTAGGATTTTGCTGTTTAGTTCACGCAGGCCATCAAACAAGTCTTCAGAAAGTTCTCATGACACAAATAAAAATTGAAATTAGTCAAAGTATTAACTATGCTTGGAAATAGCAGAGAGAAGTACATTACCTCTGCGGGCTCCACCTTCTGCACCATATGCGCATGTGCGTACAGGCATGGGTACTAACATTCATAGGGCTATATAAACATCCACTAGGATATAAAAGAGCTGAAGAGAGAGGTTTTCGTGTTATCATTCCAATAGTTATTATTACATTATATTTTATTGATATATTTTATTATTGCATGATCATTCCAATATCTTCTAAGATACATGGCAGAAGTATGTGGATCCTTGCCTTTCTCTTAACTCAATGAGGAAAAAGGCCTACATCTTCCTCTACAACGTGGGTAATGTTAGATCTCGCTTGACAAAGTAAAGGGCAATTCATTTTCTGGAATAACAGCCTATTGCACTGCCACCTTTAAGGATTTGAAAAGGCATGTTTCATATTCACCTTCACAGATGGACGTGAGGTCTTTTAATAATAGAACTAAGAGTCAGATGGAATTAAGCTATAGTTCCCTACTCTCAGATGGTATTATATTTTATCAAATAGCAATGATAATTTATGCAATACCAATTCTGTTACGGTCGATTCTCCTAACCAAGGAATCCTTACACCCGAGGCCTAAATCGACCACTGCCATATTTGGAAAGCTCAGTAACCCTGTTTTCATAAAAGTGATGTTACAAGCCATTAAATTAAGAAACAGCCCAGCCGGCATGGCTCAGTGGTTGAGCATCGACCTATGAACCAGGAGGTTCGATTCCCGGTCAGGGCACATACCCGGGTTGCGGACTTGATCCCCAGTCGGGAATGTGCAGGAGGCAGCCAGTCCATGATTCTCTCCCATCATTGATGTTTATACCTCTCTGTCCCTCTCCCTTCCTTGCTGAAATCAATAAAAACAGATTTTAAAAAAAGAGAGAGAGAGAGAGACGAGGCCCCCGGAAATCAAACAGCACTGTAATGTGTCTTTGCATGATTCTTTCTCCTTAGGAACTGAAAATAAAGGAAAGCTTAACATCCTTGGCCCTGATTGGAACTGTATACCCCAAATGACCACCTTTATTGGCGAAGGGGAGCAAGAAGCCCAAATCACATATATAGATTCCAAACAGAAGACGGTGGAGATTACGGATGGCACCTCGTGTCCGAAAGACCACCGGCACGTCTACATAGCCAACACCTATAATCCGGATGAACTCAACCCGCAGCTGGCGCCGCCGGGGGACGCTCCGTGCGAGGCCGACTACAGGAGTCTCGCTCCGCGGTCCCTGTTGACCTTCTCAGGCCCAGACACTCTAAAGAAAGCCCAGGAGTCTCCGCGGGGAGCCAAAGTGTCCTTCATCTTTGGAGATCTCGCCATGGACGATGGCATCAGCCCCCCAGCTCTCAGCTACGACAGACTCCTGGACGAGAGCCCGGAGCTGCTGGAGAAGCAGACGAACCTCTACATGAGAAGTGCCAACGACGTGAAGACCCTGGACCTCAGCCCCGACGCGGACAACATGCCGTTTGTGGACAACTCCGTGTACGCGAACATTGGCGACGTGAAGGCCTTCGAGGCCACCCCGGGCATCGAGGAGCCCCTGCTCCATGACATCTGCTACGCGGAGAACACCGACGACGCGGAGGACGAGGACGAGGTGAGCTGCGAGGAGGACCTCATGGTGGGGGAGATGAACCAGCCGGCCATCCTCAACCTGTCCGGCTCCAGCGACGACATCATCGACCTCACGTCCCTGCCGCCTCCGGAAGGGGATGACAACGAGGACGACTTCCTGCTGCGGTCCTTGAACATGGCCATCGCCGCCCCCCCGCCCGGCTTTCGAGACAGCTCCGACGAGGAGGACTCTCAGAGCCAGGCAGCCTCCTTCGACGGCAAGGGGCCCAGCGGCGGCGGCCTGCAGAACGACGAGATCCCCGTGTCCCTCATCGACGCGGTGCCCACCGGCGCCGAGGGGACGTGCGACAAGGGCCTGGACAAGCCGGCCGCCCCCCCGCTGGGGACTCTGGGAGCGCTGTCCGTGTCGGAAGAGCAGCAGACCAGTAACAATTCAGGTGCTTTCACGATCGTTACGTTCATTCACTGACAAGCACCTCATCACTCATCCCATCGAGCCATTTGCCCTCGGAGCCCCGTGTGTGCTGTTCTCCATCTCACGCATGTCCCATTTCATCCATGTGCGGGCACTCCCATCGTGGCTTTTGTGTGTGTGTATGTGGTTTCTTTTGTTCCTTTTTTAAAAAAATAAAAATAAATACATACCTGTGGCACGCTTTCCCCCCATGTCTGGAACATCCGTGCAATAAACTCCGAGTCCTCCCCGACAGGGGACACGCGCGTTTGGTTCGGTTCGGTTCGGTTCTGTTCTGAGTCGCAATGCTCCCATTCCCGCCCGCGGCTCCCGGGGCCTCTGCCGCAACCATTAATCGCCTCTTGTTTCTCACGGCATGCAGGTGTAGCCATCTTGAGGGCTTACAGCCCCGAGTCTTCCTCAGACTCGGGCAATGAGACTAACTCCTCCGAAATGACGGAGAGCTCGGAGCTGGCCACGGCGCAGAAGCAGTCCGAGACGCTCTCCCGCATGTTCCTGGCCACGCCCGACGGCTACCACGCCCTCGCCGAGGAGCAGACCGAGTTCTCCACCTCCACCTCCACCTCCACCTCCAAGGCCCCTGCCGGGGGGGCCCTGCCCCCCAAGCCCCCCCACGCCCTGGCCGCCCGGCCCGGGGCGGACCTGCCGTCCAAAGTCGTGCCTTCCAAGCAGATCCTGCACTCGGACCACATGGAGATGGAGCCCGAGACGATGGAGACCAAGTCGGTCACGGACTATTTCAGCAAACTGCACCTGGGCTCGGTGGCGTACTCCTGCACCAGCAAGAGGAAAAGCAAGGCGCCCGACGGGGAGGGCAAAGCGCCCGCGAACGGGGCGAACGGGACGGCGCCGGGGAAGAAGCAGCCGGGGGCCAAGGCCGCCGAGGCGGAGGAGGACGCCAAAGGTAAATTTGGTACCGTGTCTGCCAGGGACGGTCAGCGCCTGGGCCCTTTTAACCTGGAGAGAACTGCCTTCCGCAAGGACAGCCAGCGATGGTACGTGGCCACGGAGGGCGGGCCGGCCGACAAAGGCGCATTGGAGGCGGCCACGGGGATCTTCCCGCGAGCTCCTGGCCTGGGGACAAGGGAGGCCGAAGGGAAGGATGAAGGGGCTCCCCGTGGGGAAGCCGCCGCGGAGGTTTCAGGCCTCGGCCAGCGGGACCACTTCTTAACGGACGTGACCTGTGTCTCTTCAGCCAAAGACTTAGACAACCCCGAGGACGCCGCCCCGCCTGCCGGTGACCGTCCTGCTCAGCTGGCCGGCGCAGACGAGAGCGTCGCCCACCTCTGTGACTACCACTTGGCCAAGCGGATGTCATCGCTGCAGAGCGAGGGCCATTTCTCCCTCCAGAGCTCGCAGGGCTCGTCGGTGGACGCGGGCTGCGGCACGGGCAGCAGCGGCAGCGCCTGCGCCACCCCCGTCGAGTCCCCGCTCTGCGCCTCCGCGGGGAAGCACCTGCTTCCGGAGACCGCGGGCAAAGGCGGGCCTTACGCTCCTTCCGAGGAGAGAGCCACGGGGCTTCCCAGCCACGGAGCCCCCTTTAAGGAATCACACCCTCAGACGGAAGGGGTGTGTCCCCGGATGACAGTGCCTGCCCTGCACACAGCCATTAATGCTGAACCCCTGTTTGGGACTTTGAGAGATGGATGTCACCGGCTCCCCAAGATTAAGGAAACCACAGGTACAGAAATGAGGGATTTAGCGCTTTGCCTGATCCACCAGGAGCGTGGAAACCAAACTCACGACAGACCTAGAAACATGAAATCTGGCCCTAGCCGGTGTGGCTCAGTGGATAGAGCGTCGGCCTGCAGACCAAAGGGTCCCGGGTTCGATTCTGGACCAGGGCAGTTACCTTGCTTGCAGGCTCCTCCCCGGCCCGGGCTCTGGTCGGGGCTCGTGCAGGAGGCAACCGATCGATGTGTCTCTCTCACATCGATGTTTCTCTCTGTCTCTCCCTCTCTCTTCCACTCTCCCTGAGAATCAATGGTGGAGATGGCACTGCTCTTTAGAATCTTAATCTGTTCTTGCTTTCAGAATCTGAGGGAGCAATATTTGTTTCTAAATTAT
Organism: Cnephaeus nilssonii; assembly: GCF_951640355.1. Classification (NCBI taxonomy): domain Eukaryota; kingdom Metazoa; phylum Chordata; class Mammalia; order Chiroptera; family Vespertilionidae; genus Cnephaeus; species Cnephaeus nilssonii. The sequence goes on from NC_137071.1 coordinate 2,391,499, forward strand.
AAATGTAGACTTTCAGCAGTGCCCAGGGTGACTTTTGATTGCAAGATGATATAGCTTAGAATCACAGAACGGTTTGATTTCCTTTTTAAGATGTTGGATTTCTGATTTTGCCATTGCATTTTTGAGAGGCAAGGAAGGATCATAGAGCAGGGGGGTCAGGGAGATTGGAGGAACTGGGGGAGATCGTTCACCTTTCAGCAATAGTTACAGATTCCTCTTGACTCTGTAAGACTCCTAGAGGAATATGCTGACGTGTTAATGAGAGCTTATATTGGTTAATGTCTATTCCTGCTCTTTTAAGATTATCTACTTTCTCAAAACCCACTACTCAATTTAAAAAAAAAAAAAAAAGGCCCTAGCCTGCTGGCTCAGTCGGTTAGAGCACCGTCCCCATACACCAAGGTCACGGGTTCAATCCTCAGTCAGGGCACATACAAGAATCAACCAATGAATTCATAAATAAGTGGGACAGCAAATTGATCTCTCTCTCTCTCTCTCTCTCTCTCTCTCTTTTTCTCTCTCTCTGTCTCAAACCTAAAATCAATTTTTAAAAATATATTTTTATTGATTTCAGAGAGGAAGGGAGAGTGAGAGAGAGAGAGAAACATCAGTGATGGGAGAGAATCATGGATTGGCTGCCTCCTGCACGCCCCCTACTGGGGATCGAGCCCACAACCCAGGCATGTGCCCTTGTCTGGACTCGAACCCAGGACCCTTCAGTCCACAGGCCAATGCTGTATCCACAGAGCCAAACTAGCTAGGGCTAAAATCAATTTTTTTAAAACCCACCGCAGGCTTCACCTGCCATGGGAAACCCACCTATGAATTTACATAATTCATCACCGAACTGTTATCTTTATCTCTAAACTAATTAGAGCATGCTTTCACCAACTTACCTCTTCTCACAAAAATTCTGTGAAATGGAGATTTTCTTCACATAATTTGCCCAGTGTCTCCACTTCAAAACCTGTACCAGGAGAATTTCATGGGACCCTCTTTCAAAGGCGAGCTAATATAATTTGCATTCAGTAAATTAGGCCACTTGTTTATAAAAAATTAACAGATGCCAGGATTAACCTAACTCCCATGAAATGAAACGTCAGTGTCATAAACATGTTTGAATAGTTTATACCTAGAATGTGTGTTTTCTAATTATGTGTCTAAACTTTGACAGGTAAATGGGAGCAAAACAATTAATGTAATCCCATTGTCTCCCTGGAAACATTGGGGATTTCTAGACAATTCCAAATAAATCAGTAGTCTAAGAAATAACAGACTACAGTGTTTTTTTAATGTGATCTCAGAAGGCAGTCTTTGGAAGGCGGGGGGACCCTGACAAATGGCAGCCCTTCTAGAATGCATCCTTGGGAAATAGCAATCATCGCAGAGAGATGTAGTGAATTGACCGCCATAAGATGTTTAATGATTCTCTCTATTTTTTTCTACTACCCCTAGTGTAGCTTTGACAGAGTCTGGGAAGGAGAGACGAGGAGGCATGCCTTCAGTGTGGTCTCAATATCCTGAAGCTGGTCCCATCCTGCTACCATCAAACATTCACTCGGAATCAAAGGTGCCAATTCCAAATCAAGACCCCAATGATTTCTCCCAAGCATACCGGGCCTATGGAGGGGCTGTGAGCTGGCAGCCGCTGGATGTGAGAGGGGAGAGCCGTGGGACACCCCCCAGCCAGAGGGCTCTGAGACGTAGCAGCAGTATCCTCTCAGGATGTGTAGGATTGGAAACCTTCCGAGAGAGAACCAAGGGTACAGTCAGCGTAAAGTGTCCAGGTATCACAGAAGCACAGGAGGCCACTTCAGAAAGGCGAGCAGAACTCCCCCTGGGAAAGAAGCTCACCAAAAGTTTTTCCCAAAGCTCGATGCACTTTAGCTCTGACGGGAAGGCTCCCAAGGGGTCCCCGGTGGCTCACAAAGACTCAAAGCTGTATAAGACACTACCTTTGAGGAAGCTGGAGGGCAGCAATTGGAGATGCCGGGGACCTTTCAGCTACTGCTTCCTAAACCGAGGGCAGGAGGAAGATGAGGATGAGGATGAGGATGAAGAGGAGGGAGAACCCACCCACCGGGTCTCTTGCCTCTTTCCACTACAGATGACTAAAGCCATGCCAGAACCAAGCAGCCCACCCCTGGCTGTTGGGATTCAGAAGCAAGAAGGGGAGCTGTCCAGGTGTCCAGTGCTGAAGGTCTGGCCAGAAGACCTGAGTGGCCCTGATGACATGGACTTCAGCAACCTGGCTTTTGATGCCCGGATTGCAAGAATAAGTGCCCTAAAGCAGAGCACATATGCAATGCCCGATGGGTTCCTCGCAGCCCAGAATGATGCCAATGAGCTGCTCTGCCTTGTCAGGGCAACCAAGGGGAAGAGAGAGGAGTCGCGCCCTGAAGCATATGACCTTACACTTTCTCAGTACAAGCAACTGTTGTCCATTGAGTCCAGACAGTTAGGAAGTGCCTGTAGGAAGATGGCGATGGCCGAGAAAAGCCCAGACGAGATGCTCCTAGCGATGACTTCCAGCTTTCAAGTGCTCTGTTGCCTAACGGAAGCTTGCATGCGATTAGTGAAAGTCGTGAGCTCCGAAACACAGCGGCAGGAAATTGTAGTGAAGATCGATGAAGTGGTCATCAACTACATTTGCCTCCTGAAAGCTGCCGAGGCAGCCACAGGAAAGACCACTGGGGATCCCAGTGTCGGGCTGTCGATGCGACATTCAACCACCATGGCCGCCCTCGTAAGCACACTAACACGTTCTCTCAAGATGCTTTTAAATAAATAAAGTGTGAAAGTCACATCATAATCTACCTTTGCAAAGCCATACATGAACTTTTATTTACTTTCTTTCTTGTACGATGAACAGATGTCTCCTTTCTTCTCTCTGTATATTTTGTTATTTTGTATAAAAAGGAGATAAAAGGTCACATTGGTGAAACGTTGAAATGTACTAATCAGATGCATTCTGTTTATATTATACATATATACGTGTAAAAGAACTATACAAGGCAGTGATGACATTTGGCTATTTTTCTTATAGTCAAAACTCGGGGGATATGAAGTGAAATTTTAAATTCTACCATGTTAGAGCAAAACAGTAAATCCCATCTCCTTTCCTTCCAAGCAGATACTTGGAGACCATGTCGTTCATATTTAGAAGTAAAAAAAAAAAAAAAGAAAGAAAGAAAGAAAGAAATCACAATGTATATAAAACAGTACTTATGTTTTAAAATTATGATTTTTAAGCATTGGAAATAGCAAAAAGACATTTAAAATTCAAGAAGCTATTAATGAATTATTAGAGAAGATATATAATAAATTAATTTTTTGCTCATAGCGTTTGGTTATCTGATGCTTTCTTCCAAGAATCCTACATTTTTCATTTTGGCTTATTCCATTTGGGTTCAAAAAGGGTGGAGGTGGATTCTATTGTGTCAACACAAATGCTCTGCCTGATGTTCCAAGAATTAAAATACTTCCCAATAGAAGAACAGAGAGAATGATGGGCAGGTTCCTGGGTAATACCTAGTTATAGATTATCTAATTACATAAAATGAAAGAATAATACTAAAATTAATTTTTTGATGAAAAGACGGATCTGCTTTGACTAAATGTCAAAATACGTAAACCAAAGACATCATCCACCTCCCCAACTCAACCATGAAATTCAGAATTCCCTTAAGAGTGACAGAACATTTAGTAAAGTATTTGCAAAATTACAAAAAAAAAAGGAACATTTGATGATTATTTAAAGCAAGTGCAGATCCAGTTATGTAAAGCAGACTGCACCAGCCTGAGTCCCATCGCAGATTGCAGCTCTCAGCATCACAGAGCTCCACGGCGCACCTCTACCGGGGCCAATACTTCCAACCCAACTTGGAATTACAGCCTAGCGCTGGGACAAAATTTCAAATCTGGAATGTTCAGAAAATCAGAGAGAGATGGCTACTCTAATATAGAAGCCATGATTAAACAAATAAGTATTTATTAAATGATCTAATCTGGATTGGCTTATAGATATATGAAAGTTAAAAAAAAACAAAACAACAAGTGGTCAATTTGACCACTTATGGTAAAACTGATAGAATGCAAAGAAGTTTTCAGAACTGTCGTCTCTCTCAAAATGTATCTTTGGGTCAAAGCAAAAGAATGCAAACTCTGCAATTGTAAAATAAAAATGACATGTACATATATAGTTCATGGATCATTTAGTGCTCAAGCTACACACACTCCTATTTATGTGCGTGGCTCCTTAAAATATGACTGGAGTACATGCCAAGTACAGATATTTCCATTTTTGTCGCCTACTGGACAGGAGGCATAACACAGTCTACAGTCGCTGTCTCTCATCAGTCGTTCTATAGAGACTCAATAACAAAAGTCACACATAGTTGTAGATGGTAGCATACAAAAGGAGTTTAGACATGTGTTATTAAAAATAATGTTTGAATAAAACATTATTTTATTACAATTCTAAATATTGATGTTTGATATTGAGAAATATTAATGGTGTTTACTGTGGAAATTTTTGGTAAATATTCTGTGTACTAAAATACTAACATTAATAGGATGTGTGTTCGATGTCAGACAATGTGCTGAACATATCACATATATTATCTCATTTAATCATCACAGCAATCTTATGGTTGGACACTGCCATTAATTCCCTATGGAGGCAGTATTGTTACGTAGTTAAGGACGTGGGGTTTGAGGTCAGAAACTTGATTTAAGTTTGAACTCTGCCATTTTCTAGCCCTCTTATCTTGGGAAAGCCAATCAGTTTTTTTTTCTGTGTCTCATAGGGTTGTCATGCGTTTTCAGTAAAATTATGTATGTAAAGTTCTTACCACAACACCTGACAGATTAAATAATTAATGTTAGATTTTATTATCATCATAATGATTGTGTTAAATACAGTGCCCAAGAGAATATGTGGGGATATTTGCTTAAATGCATATTGTATCCTGACTCCATGTGCAGAATACATTATGTGTGTTGCATATGTGCAAATGAAATGTCCAAAGAAGGGATGCTCTTTGTTCAAATCACATATTCAGTTGGAACAACTTCTTTGTTCATTTCCGTTCTTTGAGAGGCCTCCGCGAATTATCTCTGGGTCTTTCTAATCCATTTCCCGTTAGCTGTGGGTGCTCCAATAACTTTCTGTTTCTTATAAACAAACTCTTTACTACTTAGAAAACCTTAAGGGGCCCCCCACTCACCACACATGGGATCCTAAGTGGGGTACATGTCCACTAGAGTATAGGAAGAATGATTTTGTGTTGATTTTTCTCTAGCCTTTTTTTATGTTTGCATATATTTTATAATGGCATAATAGTACAGTGGTATATGTACATCATTTTAAATAAATAAATGAATTAACAAGCATATGCCTGGTGAATGTATGCAAAAAGAGTGTCGCAGGTAGGGTTGCATTTACTCAAGTTTGGAGACCGCTGAAGTAGAGAATAGAAATTCCTTGTACTTGAGGTTCTTGACATTTATTCCCCAGCCTCATTTTTCAATTTATCACCTCTCATTTTTATTAATTTTTTTATCATAAAATGTTCAAGCATACACAAAAGTAGGCACAATGATAGAATGAACCAATATGTACTCATCACATACCAATTCATGTCTAATTTATTTTCTCTTTCTACACATGTCCTTCCACACTGTATATATTAGCAAATCTCTGACATTATAGCATTTAATCCATGAATATTTCAGTAAGAACTTTCTATAGATAAGAACTTTTCAACTTAATCACAATGCCATTTTCACACTTTTAAGAGTTATTAAATATTACAGAAATAAATTATGAAGAAAGTGAAAATCCCTATAAACCCAACCCCAAAGACAGTCATTGTCAACAATTTAGGGCATCTTTTTTCAATTTTTTTCTGTATATATACTCATGTTATTATTATTGTATGTGTTTATGGACTTAACTTTGGACTTAGCAAGTTGTTCTGACCACATTTGCCTTTCTGTTTGAGTCTCAGATGCACCATGTTTTCTGTAGGTGGATTGGCCAAAATGGATACGATTGACACGCACAAAAATACTGTATAACACTCAGATGAACAACCACCATAGCATCAGGCTTATAGTAAATCCAACAACTCATGCAATTGCCTCAGACATTAACATTAACACAGACTCACTCCCAGGCCCAACCAGAATTAGTCTAATCACAAAATAAATTATTTTTCCAGAAAAGAAAGATAATCTTGAAATGAGCAGCTACAGCAGCACTACAATGGGTCGATTCCTTTTGCTATGTATTTCATCTTTCATTAGGACTCATCTTAGGAACAACGATCTTCACTTATGTTCCTGTTACATACATTTCTAAATGCCAGCTATTGTTTTGGTGTTACTTCTGAGCTACTCGGGATGGCACTAATTTATTCCTCCTGGGTTACTCTTGATTTGGCAATGGGAGAAGTTTGCTCTGTGACTAATTTTCGCCATTCATAATTATGTTAATGGTTTTTGAAATCAGAGAAAAAGCAAAATCAGCCATGATTAGGTGATTCCTATCACTTCCAGACATTTAGAAATCTTCACAGGGCTAAAAAATACATGGATATCACACTGTTTATCTCTAACCTGATTTTGTCTCTGCTTGGAAAGTGATCAGTTTTTTGGGGGATGTATTTGGGTGTACAGAGGTTTGGGTGTATAGAGATTTAGGGGAGGTGTTTGAGTAGATAGTTGTGTGTGTTTGGGTGAATAGTGGTATAGGTATAGGGGAAGTGTTTGAGTAGCTAGTTGTGTGTGTTTGGGTATATAGTGGTGTAGGGGAGGTGTTTGAGTAGAGTGTGTGTGTGTGTGTGTGTGTGTGTGTGTGTGTGTGACTAGTTTTTGGTTTGGCTTCCTAGATTTCAGAGTTAGTTTGCCCTCTGGCAGTCCCAAGATGATGATAAAACTTTCTTTTTATAACATCCCAAATCTTTCTTTAAAGTCAGATTGCAGAAATCGCTTCTCAGCTTTGAAAGATCAAAGCGTCAGAACCTTACCTTTTATAAATGGCATTTTCATTCATAACAACCTGAACCAGAAAACTTGGATACTCTTTAGTTATTTCACCTAGTCCCTGGCCGACCCCTCTCACTTTTTAATTTCAAAGTCTATATATAGGAAATCCATGGAAGAACAATTCGTGTCTTTATCAAATATTTCTGCTGCACAGAATAATGGAACGAATTAAATCCTGCACCACTGAAAGAAGTAGATAACCCAGTAGCTTATCCCAAGTAGCTTATTTCACCATTCAGCCTGAAATTAACCTGCTGCCTTCAGCTAAACTGACTCTAATCTTTCCTCCACATTTTTAATTGCATCTCAATTTTCTGTTGCACATTAATTCTAAAGCGCTGAGGTGTGGTGTGTTTTTTCATTGTACCTGTTAAGTCTCATTTTCCACTCCACACTTTGGACTCAAATTCTATGCCATTTGCAGCAGCAGCATCCACAACTTTAGGCAGAGTTAGCTCTGGGATTCTGGAAGCTAAGCCTTCTTGGTAACCGCCAACCAAGTAACGTTTCTCCTGTTTTCATTTTGATTAGTACTCTTTGCACATCTTATCCTTTCGCTAAATGATCCATGACTCCTGTCACCCACTTAGAAGCTGGATATGTGCATTCATTCATTCAAATAGCTATTAACAACTCCCTAATCTGGGCAGACGTTGTGCTAGGTGCTGGGGGTGGGGTACAATGGGGAACATAATTGACATGGTCCCTGCCAAAAATTCTAGAATGGGTAAATCCCTTGTCATGTGTGAAGAAAGGAAGGGACTCGGAGTGAGTCAGCACGCAGGCAGTGTTTACTGTGCATGTGCAGGACTGAAGATGACCATGGCGGTCCAATCTGTGCAAAGTGATCTTAATAAGCAGTGAACACAAACTACAATTGTGCCGTGACCTACACTGATTTTTTTCAAAATATTACTCTCTTACTGTCAGTTATAAATGTTAGGGATGTGGGAAAATATAGTACAACATTTCTTTAGTATACAGTAATTTAAACATTAGAAACTTTGAGAATTAAAGTGGGTCTTCTTTGTAAAGCCTTAAAAAGAGTCGTTTGAACAGCGCTTGCCTTCTTTGAGTCATCATATAATTTACAATGTGGAGTGAGCATCTCTTCTGTATTTTGGCAAATCCTCTCTAAATTTGGATCAGCTTCCAACATTTTATCATTGGTACTTTCAATGTTGGGAAATATCTCCAAGAGTTCCTCTCATGTGAGCGTCTTTTTCCCAGGGTGACTTCCTCTGGGACAGCTTCATCCTTTTCATCACAGCCACCATGGTGATTTCTGTCAGTAACCGCCCCTTCTCTGCCCTCCTCTGGCCTGCATGGCTCCAATCTCCAACCGGGGCCATGTCAGCAGTCCCACAGTCAGCTGTCTTACTCCACTGACATTTGCTGTTCATTGCGCTTCTCTATTATAACTTTTTGTTTCTTTGCTGCACTTTCGTCTGTGTTGGCCAGTTCCCTCTTTCAATCTTCCATTTTTAGGAAATGTTACATGGCTGCCCTGAGGTCTTAAAGGCTGCGAAGTGATCCTTGCCATGGGGCCATCTCCGACGTGGCTGCTCATTTGATCAAGCCTGCAAGGAGAATCTCTGGCCTCAAGGAGGGCCTAGTCCCTCCCACTTTTGTGGGTTTTCACCTGATCAAGCCAGGCTCACCCAGGATAATTGTGCTTTTGGTTTACTCAAAACTAACAGATTCGGGACCTTAAGTCCATCTTCCTTCCCAGTTGCCATATCCCATTGTTTAGAAGCATGTCACAGGTCCTGTCCACACTCAAGGGCAGAAGGCGGGGCAGGGCATGACCAGCAGGGGCAGGAACCATGGGGACCACCCAAGGGTCTGTCTGCCATGTCCTCTAAGGCTCTTCCCTCAGGGTAGCCCGTTGAAATACAGACTTAAAAGGTGTTCACGACCCAAGCCCTGACATAAGCCATCAAACTCCACGTGGGCAGCCTCCAGCGTTTTCTGCCCTGGCCCATCTATAGATGGAGTTTTGTGTTCATATGCCAAGTTGCTCTGGGCTGGAAACTCCAGTACTTGTGATGTACTGCCTGTGCAGGTGGGGATTTTCTTAGCGCGAGGTCCATAGGAAAGTGTTCTGTGGCAATATGACTTTATGCCCTGCGCTCATTCCAGAGCCCAGTTATGACTTTGAGATCAGGTTAGACGGAATAATTCAACTGGCAGATGAATCATTTAAGATGCTGGACTTGAACCAGCGGGACCATGTCTTTCTCAAGTATTTATGGGAAGGGGGATTAATCCACTCAGATAATGCATCATTATCACATCCATTTCCTAGAACGACCTTTGAGAAATTACCATTATCATCCCTTTTTTAAGAAAGAAATTGAGTTTAGAGACTCCACATAGCTTGCCCCAAATCACGGATGTTAGTCAGAATCAAGATTTGCACTCAGCAATGGCAGTTTCGTTGATCAGTTTTTGACCAAGTAAATAGTGTCATTGTTTTTCATCTAACAAATACCAGCATGTGTTTTTGTTGTTTTTGTTTTTGTTTTTGTTTTTGTTTTTTAATTTAAGTTCCACCGAAGAACTTAGGACAAAAAACAACCATCTCCTGTCCTGTAACTCCCCACCCTCCTTGCCAGTTCCAAGACACAACCCATTTCATCAGTTTCTGCTTTTAGTTTTTCTCATGGTTTTCTCCTTAATTCTAATTAAGGTTTTGACTTACCAACTTTGGATGATTCTAATGACTACCTCTTGAAAAAGAAGGAATTCACTTGCTTCCGTTACCCCTCGCCTTTTATTCTCCTTCCCTAACCAATGTTTGACAGATAGGGAGATTATTATGATGTTCTATTCTTGGTTACCTATTGAACTTTAAAAATTATAATTGCAACTCTGCTTCTTGTTCAGTCATCTTTAGACGGTCTCTCTGGACTTCTCATCTATGTGGAATGAATGAATCTGTATGTTCCCTAGCTTGTCTTCCCTCTTCTCCCCACTTCTTCACTTCCTCCCCTACCTTAGGCCACCAGTACCTTGGCATTGACATTTTTATGAAAAGCAGTGCTTCCCCCAGTGTTTAAGGATCAACATTTTGGAACCGCTGCAGCCTGGGAAAACAGTGTAGTCAACTGCTATCTCAAGAAACTTAAGTCATTCAACGGCCGGAACAAAGAGCCCTCCACGTGGAAGGAAAGAGGGAAGAGAGAGTTTCCTGTGACATCGTGGTATCTTAAGCTGGGGGTTCTCAAAGGGTGGCCCCCGAACCAGCAGCAGCAGCATCACCTGGGAACTGGGACACAGACTCCTGCGCTCACTCCCAGACCAGCTCAGACACTCTGAGGGTGGAGCCCAGCAAGCTGGCATCTCACACGCCTTCCAGGTCATTCGAACGCATGCTCAAGTTTCAGGATCACTGTGTTAAATGATGAACAAGATTTCTCGAAACTATGCCCTGTTTAGATCCCTTTGTATTTACTTTTGAGGTTTAAATTCCGCCCCCCCCCCCGCAGTTTCTATTGCTGCATTGAAAAGCACCCCAAAATACAGAAGCGTAAAGAACCGTTTATTATTGTCTCTCCTGGTCCTGGGAATGGGCTCAGCAGGGCGGTTGCCACGCGCAGTCTCTCCTGCAGGTGCAGGCAGGGGGTGATGAGGCCAGAGGAGGCTTGGTGGGGCTCGGGGGTGGCTCCTTGTGTGGCCAGCAAAGGGCTGGGAGCTTACCTGAGCGGTCATACCTGTAGCCATCTCAAGTGGCCCCAGAGAAGCAGGCAGAAGCTGCAATTCCTATGCCCTAAGAGCCTTTTGACTTCCTTTTCTAGTATCAACCTGCTTTTATCGTAATAAACACCATCCAGGGACTTCCCTTCCCAGCATCCTTTGAATGGCCTTCACGGTCTCCTGTACCCTATATCGCCTAGAGAAGTGTTCCGCATGAAGATGACGTGGAAAGTAACCCTTTTGACGTGGAAAGTAACCCTTTTAGCCTATCGGAAAACGCCTTCACTCTGTCCTTCTGCTTCGTCCATCGTTTGGCTGCCTACGGGATTCCGGTTCAAAGTCACGTTCCTTGAGGTCCTGGATGTCATTGCCCATCATCTCTTTGCATCATTTTGCTACATGTTATTCTTGTTCCTTTAAAGATCCTCCCCCTCACCCCCACTTCACCTAGAAGATCTGTTGCTTCCGTTCCCTCCAAATGTGAATTTCACGAGGGTGCGTGTAGGTCTGGAATTTTCTTTCATTCATTCTGCCTGGAGTTTAGTGCATCTTCTGAGAGCTCATGCCTTTCAATTCTAGATTGTTTTCCTAGCCCGACCGGCGTGGCTCAGTGGTTGAGTGTCGACCTATGAACCAGGAGGTCCCAGGTTCAATTCTGGGTCAGGGCACATGCCTGGGGTGCGGACTCAATCCCCAGTGTGGGGCGTGCAGGAGGCAGCCGATCCATGATTCTCTCTCATCATTGATGTTTCTCTCTCTCCCTCTCCCTTCCTCCCTGAAATCAATAATACAAAATATATTTAGATTGTTTTCCTACTGTTTATTCCCCCCCCCCCCCGCCACAAAAGTTTTCTCTGTGGCCATTATCTAGTGTTCAGTGAAGAGAGCAGACCAGTTCCAGAGGTGTCAGCTCCATTGTTGTCATGAAAATTCTGTGTCGTGCACGACAGAGCCCTAGCTTGGCGTTGTTATGATTTTGTTTACAACCTGGGCAAATGGGATGTGTGGATTGCCCTGGCCGTGACGGAGGTGTGGGAAACTAGGTGTGCAGGTCAGCTTGCTTATAGCTCTACTTCAGCACAATTGATTTAGATTTTATTTTTGTATACTTGAAGCATACCTTATTCTCTATAATTTTATGAAGTCGATTCCTGTGTACCTCCCACCTAGATTTGTCAGATCCGAGCAACTTCCCTTGTTGTTTTGGATCTTTGTTTTAAAGACATAAACAGAGAGAGTTGCGATGCTCTGAGTAACCTGCCCCAGCCCCATGTCCCTCTCATCCTCCTCAGATATCAAGCCCGCCGTTGCTTTTGTATCCTTCCCACGCAGTTCTTCATATATTGACCACATAATTCGATGTCCTTAACGATGTGTGATATTGTTTGGCATGTTTTTGAACTTGATGTAAATGGTATCATACTGTACATATCCTTCCACACTTTGATTTTGTTATTTAACATTTGTTTTATAAGAACTATACCTTTTAATAGATAGCATTTTCATTCATTTCTCTTTATTGCTTTACAGTAGTCTATTGCATATGAGAATTGAGATTCTGCTGTTAATGGACATTTAGATTGTTTACAATTTTTTGCTATTAAAAACACTGCTGCAATGAACATTCTTGTACCTGTCTCTTTGTGCATATCTGTTGTGATTTTTTCTCCAGGATGTATCCCCAAGTGTGGGATTTGAGAAATAGAAGGGAATTCTTCAACATTTCTAGATGGGTTCCCCTCCACTGGGCAGCCCAACAATCCATGCTGATGGCAAGAGCAAGGGACACCATCCAAGCTAAGCTGGTCTGAATCTTCTTTCTCCAGCGACAGTTCTGAGTATCTGAGGTTTCCTTCCAGTCTGTGAAAACAAGAAGAGAGAGAGAGAGCCCTAGCTGGTTTGGCTCAGTAGATAGAGCGTCGGCCTGCAGACTAAAGGGTCCCGGGTTCGATTCCGGTCAAGGGCACATGCCTGGGTTGTGGGTTCAATCCCCAGTGGGGGGCGTGCAGGAGGCAGCTGATCAATGATTCTCTCTCATCATTGATGTTTCTATCTCTCTCCCTTTCTCTCTGAAATCAATAAAAATATATTTTTAAAAAAGAAGAGAGAGAGAAGCAGAGAGATACAGAGACAGACATAGGTATATGCTGATTGCTCTCTCTGCAATTAATTATGTACTAGTAATTCCTAACACCCACCGTAACCAAAAGACCTAGAAGTACCTTTGAGGACATGGGTTCATTTCAGCCCCTTGTATAAGTTGTTTTGTTCCTCTTCATGACTGCATTATGTTGGTAGTGGGTTTGTACTGACACTCGAAGACACACCCTGGATAAATCAGATGAAGATGAGAGAAGGAAGGGGGGAGAAGTGGAGGGAAAGGCAAGGGAACAAAGGAAATTAAATGATCAGTTCAGGAGGCCCATCATCTGAATAACATGTCTTCTGGAGAATTCAAAGAAAAACGTAGTGTTGTTTTGTTTGCATGTATCATGATGATATAAACGGTACTGTACTGTAGACCTCATTCTAATGATTATATTTATTTTACTTTTCCCGTGTTGCTAACTGTACTCTGGTCAGGCCCTGGTTTCTAATTGCCATATGATATTCCATCTTGGACATCCACCACCTTTATTTATCAACTTCCCCAGTGACGGATGCCTAGATGACCTTCAACTAACTTCCTTCCACAAACAAAGCTGAGATGAATATCCCCATACAGCCCCCTGTGTAGCAACAAAAAAAACAACACACACACACACACACACACACACACACACACACACTGGCTCACAAGGCATATGTGTACGTAATGTGACCAAGATGGCAGTACCCATCTACCTACCCACGGGGTATTGATCCATGTAACCCACCAACAATAGGCATTACCCAGCACTATGCCTTGAGGGTTTTGTTTAAAAGTCCTCTCAATTCTTTTACATATATACACTAGAGGCCCAGTGCACGACATTCGTGCACTGGGGACTGGGGGGCCTCTGCCCGGCCTGCACCCTCTTGCAGTCCAGGACCCCTCGGGGGATGTCCGCCTGCCGCAGAGGCATGAGAGAGGCCAGCCGTGGGCCCAGCTTCTGGCTGAACAGCGCTCCCCCTGTGGGAGCACACTGACCACCAGGGGGCAGCTCCTGCATTGAGCGTCTGTCCCCTGGGGTCAGTGCATGTCATAGCGACTGGTTGTTCTGCCGTTCAGTCGATTTCCATATTAGCTTTTTATTATATAAGATTATATTTAATATTTTATTTATATATATATTTACTGATTTCAGAGAGGAAGGGAGAGGGAGAGAGAGAGAGAAACATCAATGATGAAAGAGAATCATGGATCTGCTGCCTCCTGCACGCCCCCTACTGGGGATGGAGCTTGCAACCCAGGCATGTCCCCTGAACTAGAAACATCCATGGACCTTCTAGCTCATAGGCTCAACCACTGAGCCATGCCCGGCCCGGCTCCTCCTCCATTCTTTATGGGAAGTGTATTTTCCCATGCTCTCCTCTATTTACTTTGTACTTGCACCATTCCTATTTAGGCCTTTAATACATCCGCAATCCACCTTTTCACACGAAGTCGGGCAGGAATCCGCTTTTCTTTTGCTTCATGGCATAGACAGTTTCCTCCACGTCAAATCTCTGACCAGCTCCTGTGGGACACGCTGCCTGTTGAGACTTCTTAGCAGATGGCACAGGGCAGACAGGTTGGAGATGGTGATTGTCCCACTTCTAAGTTACCCACAGTTGGCCTCTGGTTCACTTGGGACTCTGTAGGGAACACCTGGGCATGACACAGTCCCCCGCGGCAGGTGGCCTGCGGGAAGGCTGAGTGGCTCCCCACCAGTTTAGAGGGAGTAGATCGCAGCGAGGATGCACTGAGGCAGGAAAACACAGTGAATGTCCCAGTTCCGGGCAGAACTGCTGATGAACTCGTGTGAGATGCCACTGAGAACTGCCAGGAAAGACTGGGGGAGACAGTAACAGGAAGGAAAGGTCCTACCTCACCAGCTGGGCACAAGAGCAGCCAAGCCATGGGAAATTCCCATTATTTTGACCCCTTCCATAATCACACAGCTGACAGGCCAGGGGAAAGCGAACAATACAGGGTGATGCCCGGCCGGCGTGTCGAGTATCGACCTATGAACCAGGAGGTTACGGTTTGATTCCTGGTCAGGGCACATGCCCGGGGTTGTGGGCTGGATCCCTAGTAGGGGGCGTGCAGGAGGCAGCCAATTGATGTTTCTATCTCTCTCTCCCTAGCCTTTCCTCTCTCTGAAATCTCCCTGCTTTAGGGAAGATAGGATTTACAGATGGCTGCAAAGTGCTGTTTATCTGTCTCGGTTTCCCTATTCAGCTTGTCCTGCTTAGTAGCCTGTCTCAATGAGATGCCAAGCTCCTTGAAGACAAACGTGAGTTTTGCATAGCCCTAGCCCGTTTGGCTCAGTGGATAGAGCATAGGCCCACAGACTGAAGGGGCTCGAGTTCGATTCCGGTCAAGGGCATGTACCCTGGTTGTGGGCTTGATCCCTGGCCCCAGGGTTGGGGCACGTGCAACCAATCGATGTGTCCCTCTCACATTGATGTTTCTCTCTCTGTCTCTCCCTCTCCCTTCCACTCTCTCTAAAAATCAATGGAAAAAATATCCTCAGGTGATGATTAACACCCCAAAAAAGATGAGTTTTATTTACTGGTATATTTATTCTCAAGCAACTAGAGGTACCCCTGGCAAAGAGAAGGTGCTCACTAAATGTTTATTATTGGATGAATAAAAATAATTAACCCTGGATTCCAAATAGCCCTTTAGGACCGGGCTTTATGCTAATTCTCTAACTTCAGCTGCTTGAAGTATTAGAAAAGAACTAAGTAGTGCTGGGGATAAGAGAGACAATTTAGTGCTTAATACAAATCTCCAGGGACGAAGCCACGGGTAGGCTGCTGAGCTAGAAATGTCGGTGTTTTTAAATTTTCAGATTTAATGATACATATAATTCTTTTTGTGGGAAGTATTTTCACTGCTGCTCTTTAATACAAGCTGTATGAAGGCTGTTTGTTTTCCTATAGGGCCTTGCTTTTATACATAAACTGGGTCTTTTATTACTGTAAAAGTTTTCATTGATCAAAGAAATCTTGCCTGGCCAGTTTAGCTCAGTGGTTGAGCATTGACTTATGAACCAAGCGGTCACGGTTCGATTCCAGGTCAGGGCACATGCCTGGGTTGCAGGCTTGATCCCCAGTGTGGGGCGTGCTAGAGGCAGCCGATCAATGATTCTCTCATCATGGATGTTTCTCTCTCTCTCTCCCTCTCCCTTCCTCTCTGAAATCAATAAAAATATGTTTTTAAATAAAGAAAAGAAATTTCTTCATGCTGAGGTGTTTGCTATTCAGATTTTAGAAGTTACATGGTAGTTAGAAACACTTTTCTGGTTACGAGAATAATAAGTCCATATTCCTCCTTTTTTCCGCCTTAAACACTCTCACAGCTGAAAGCTTTTCTAAACGAAGGTTGATTGAGCCACGGGAGCCAGAAGGAGGCCCAGGTGCTGTGCATCGCATCGGGGACCCGCCTCGGGGTTGGGGGAAGGCCGCCTGGCCGCCAACCTGGGCTGCCCAGCTCCTGGGCGCAGTTTGGGGAAGAAAGATGTAAGGCTTTTGTTTTGTTTTGTGTTTATAACTTTACACTAGTTTGTTTTTCTCTTTCTTTCTTTATTCTTTATCGTTGAAAGTATTACACATGTCTCCTTTTCCCCCCATTGACCTCTCCCCGCCCACTCCCACCCCCAGCACATGCCCTCACCCCTCTACTGTCTGTGTCCATGGGTTATGCTCATATGCATGCACACAAGTTCTGTGGTTGATCTCTTACCCCCCCCCCCCGCCCCCCCGCGCGCCTCCCCTCTGAGGTTTGGAGGTCTGTTCGATGCTTCTCTGTCTCTGAATCTATTTTTGTTCATCAGTCTATGTCCCTGGTCGGCAAACTGCGACTCGCGAGCCACATGCGGCCCTTTGGCCTCTTGAGTGTGGCTCTTCCACAAAATACCACGGCCTGGGCGAGTCTATTTTGAAGAAGTGGCGTTAGAAGCAGTTGAAGTTTAAAAAATTTGGCTCTCCAAAGAAATTTTAATCGTTGTCCTGTTGATATTTGGCTCTGTTGACTAATGAGTTTGCCGACCACTGGTCTATGCTGATCATTACCCCTGTAAGGGTTTTGTGGGGTTTTTTTTTTTTTTTTTTGAAGAATTGACATTGGCTACAGATAAAGGGGAGGGAGGAGGTGAAGCGGGGCTGGTTCTGGGATAGGTGCCCAGTCCCTAAGGAACAAGTGTTTGTTCTTTGGGATTAGCGTGGGCAACAGGCCCGAAAGTTCATGGGTGAGCAAGACCCAGTGGCTCCTGGGGGTCGGCCACTCACCTATCCTCTTTATTTATTTATTTATCTGGTTAATCCTCACCCGAGGATCTTTTTCCATTGATTTTTAAGGAGAGTAGAAGAGAGAGGGAAAGACAGAGAGACACATTCCTGCATGAGCCCCGACCAGGGCCCGGGCCGGGGAGGAGGCTGCAACTGAGGTACATGCTCTTGACCGGAATCAAACCCGAGACCTTTTCATCCGCAGGCTGACGCTCTCTCCTCTGAGCCAAACCAGCTAGGGCTTACCTACTCTCTTTAGATAGTTGTGGAAATAGCTGCCTGGAAGTTAATTCAAAGTTTTAACAGACATTCAGAAGCGTAAGCGGCCTTTTGTTGGTTTGCCCCACAGCTGTGTCATCTCCCGCCCGCCCACCTGGTGGAGATAGGAGACTACAGGATCCTCTCCTGGTCAAGCTCTGCCACATTCCTGCCGTGACTTTGGTGAGTGACTTTGGGTGAGGTGTCTAGTGTTTATGTACCTCAAGGTTCTTATCTGTGAGCAAAGAGGGATCAAATAGTTTGCATAAGAAATACATGAGGAGCCCGGCCGGTGTGGCTCAATGGTTGAGCATCCACCCATGAACCAGGAGATCACAGCTGGATTTCTGGCTGGATCACATGCCTGTGTTTTGGCCTTGATCCCCAGTGTGGGGAGTGCAAGAGGCAGCCGATCCATGATTCTCTCATCTATGTTCCTCTCTCTCTCTCTCCCTTCCTCTCTGAAATCAATAAAAATAAAGATTAAAAAAAAACAACAGAGCCCTAGCCAGTTTGACTCAGTGGATTGAGTGTTGGCCCATGAACTAAAGGGTCCTGGGTTCAATTCTGGTCAAGGGCATGTACCTTGGTTGCAGGCTTGATCCCCAGCCCTAGTTGGGGTGCGTGCAAGAGGGAACCAATTGATGTGTCTCTCTCACTTCGATGTTTCTCTCTGTCTCTCCCCCTCCCTTCCACTCTCTAAAAATCAGGTGAGGATTAACAACAACAACAACAAAAAACAACCCAGAAATACAGGAGTTAATAGTTGTCTTTAGAAGAGTGTCTAACATATAATAAGCACTAATAAATGTGACCAAATGTTGTTTAAGACTAGAGGCCTGGTGCACGAATTTGTGCACGGGTGGGGTCTGGCCAGCCCACCCTGATGGGGGCCAATTGAGGCCGGGCCGGTGGAGGGGAGGGGATGCGGGAGGTTGGGTGGGGGGGCATTGGGACCCTGATTGGGCCGGTTGGTCACTGTAGTGCGCGTCATAGCCACCAGTCATTCCGGTCATTCTAGTCGCTTGGCTTTTATACATATACTAGAGGCCCATTGCAGGAAGATTCCTGAAAGAATAGGGCTTCCTGTAGCCGGAGCAAAGTAGAAAAGGGAGTGAAGCCCAGGGGTGAAGCCCTCCGCCACCCCGCTTGCTTCCCTCCTGTCTCTGTCACTCCGCTTGCTTCTCCGCAGCTTCACTCCCTTCTGCAGTGCTTGGCTTCCTTCTACACTGTCTTCAGTCTTCAAATTAACCGCCATCTTTGTTGGGTTAATTTGCATACTCGCTCTGATTGGCTGGTGGGTGTAGCGGAGGGATGGTCAATTTGCATGTTTCTCTTTTATTAGTGTAGCTACTGAGTAAATGAACACATTTGCAGGAAGCTGCAGGATCTCTAACCATAGCCGGAGGTGATGTTTGCCTCATCCAGATCATGGGACAGGAAAAGGTCTGCTTTGGGTAGTTCCCATGAGCACATACAAAGATGGGCTCCATGTGGAAGCCTGTGGCCACTGTTACTGTGCCTGGTGGATTTATTCCCCTGAAATCAAATGACTGCGGAGAAGGAAGGCGTGGAGTAGGGTTTCCGACTCGGCCCGACATGGGTGTCCATGGGCTCGCTGCAGAGCCAGCAGGTGAGGTGCGACTTGGCCTTCTAGGTCACCGCACATCCAACCCAGAACAGCGGCCGGCTCTTTGGGAGACCCTCAATAAATGGTTGTCAAATAAATGAATGGGACTCGTCGCAACACTCGGCATTCCTTCTAGGGAGTGTTGGATTGGGGTGATGATCAAGGGGCAAGAGCTAGGAAGTTGATAGCAGAAGTAGGGAGAGCACAACCTCTTAATTAAGCCAGTCACCAAGGAGGTTGCCATGAGTCCGTACGACATCTTGGTGCAAATTAGGAAAAGGCATTTCTTCCTGGAGATGCCTTATGTGTTGGACATTTGCCGACATACGCTGGATGTTTTAGGCCAAGGCAATTTATTATGGTCAGTTAGGAAATTGTCCCAATAAATACACCCGCTAGCTCTATCTGCCTTGTGAATTATACATAGAAACGGTGTTTAGTTTTTTGTGGCAGTGACTAGATATTCAAAGTGGAACACACACACACACACATACCCGCTGTGCTCAAGAGTGAAAGTGAAATTTAATTCATGGCCAGCTCTCCCCTGAGCAGCTGGGGAAGTATTAGAAGCTCAATCTCAGGAAAAGAGATTTTGGGTACTAAATCCGGAATAAAGAAAAAGAAAGAAAGAAAAAAAACCTCAATGAAAACAACAACAACACAATCTGTGTTTGTTATGGAATTCTTTTTTCTTTTTTTTTTTTAAACATATTTTATTGATTTTTTACAGAGAGGAAGGGAGAGAGATAGAGAGTTAGAAACATCAA
The DNA here is from genome assembly GCF_951640355.1 of Cnephaeus nilssonii. Classification (NCBI taxonomy): domain Eukaryota; kingdom Metazoa; phylum Chordata; class Mammalia; order Chiroptera; family Vespertilionidae; genus Cnephaeus; species Cnephaeus nilssonii. Next base: position 2,411,320 of record NC_137071.1, read on the forward strand.
TCAGCTGCCTCCTGCACACCCCCACCAGGGATGCGCCCGCAACCAAGGCACATGCCCTTGACCGGAATCGAACCCGGGACCCTTCAGTCTGCAGGCTGACGCTCAATCCACTGAGCCAAACCGGTTTTGGCTGGAATTATTTTTTCTTGAACCTTTTTGGGCACAGACCAGCATTTGTTCATGGTTTTATTTATTTATTTATTTATTTATTTATTTATTTATTTATTTTTAATCCTCATCTGAAGATATTTTTCCATTGATTTTTAGAGCAGAAGGGAGTGGCGGGGAGAAAGAGAGATAAACATCAATTGGTTGCCTCCTGCACGCACCCAACCAAGGCCGGGGATGGAGCCTGCAACTGAGGTATGTTGACCAGAATCGAACCTGGGACCCTTCAGTCCACAGACCAACACTCTATCCACTGAGCCAAACCAGCTAGGGCTCCTGGTTTTATTTTTATTTTTATTAGTTGTTATTGGCTTTCTTTCTTTTTTTAAAAACATATTTTCTTATTGGTTTCAGAGAGGAAGGGAGAGGGAGATAGAGATAGAAGCATCAATGATGAGAGGGAATAATTGATCAGCTGCCTCCTGCACGCCCCCTACTGGGGATAGAGCCTGAAACTCATGCATGTGCCCTAACCGGGAATCAAACCTTGACCACCTGGTTCATAGGTCCACATTCAACCACTGAGCCATGCTGGCTGGGCTGTGACTGCCATTTTTAATTGTTCTGCCATTGTTAGTCCTACTCGTTTCTCCACCCAGGAGTGGCCAGAGTTCAAGTGTTGCTGCCTCTCACGGAAAAGTGAGACTAAAGAGAACTTACCATAAACAATGGATTGCATTTTTGAAGCAAAGGTTGTGGCTCATTTTAGAGAAAGCTTTTGCTACATTTCACACAACTTTGCTTGATCAGGAACAGAATGCACACAATATGTTCGAACAGAGAATGCAGAGGAAGTAAATGTAACTCATTCTTCTGAAGTTGCTGGTGCATGGATACCCCCAGCAAGTGTGTTATCTGCCTGTGGATCAACCTTGTGGGAGGGACCTCTGACTCTTCTCTTAAAGGCACACAGGGCTAGCTGAGGTTGAGCCTATGTATTCCTATGCCTGAGATGAGAACCATGAAACAATAGGCACAGAGACTAGAAAGAGCTGAGAGGCTTTCTCCCCCAATAGCTTACCTGAGGGGTAACGTTATCCCACAGGAGTGGAGACCTGGCTGCATACGGTGAACTCGGCAAACGCAGCCCAGTAGCCGGGGAGCGGGAATGCAAAGCGAAGTCCTGTCACAGGAGCTGTGGTGAACAGTAATGGGTGGAAGGCACATACCACCTCTTACCGAAAAGAAAATGAAAGAGAAGACCTAGGGGTATTCAAGCTCAGCATTTCACAAAGACATTCTGGAGCTAAAATCAAACCAAACAAATGATTCCCAAGTTTTAAAAGAGAAGGCGTAGGCTTTGTTCACTGTTCTTCTTCCCTATCCATTACACATTTGCACAAATGTTCAATGAAGAGGTAAAATCCAATGGATAAAAGAGAAGAGGCGATGGGAACGGAGAGCAACAGAACGAGTGGCCTCAAAGTGGACTAAAGGTATAAAACAGTGAAGGAAACACAAAACAAAACCCCAGTGAGATATTCACACCATTAGGATGAAGGCTCTTATAAAAAAACTAGAGGCCCGGTGCACGAAATTCGTGCACGGAGGGGGCAGTGTCCCTCAGCCCAGCCTGCACCCTCTCCAATCTGGAACCCCTCGAGGGATGTCCGACTGCCCGTTTAGGCCCGATCCCACCAACGGGCAGTCAGACATCCCTCTGACAATCCAGGACTGCTGGCTCAGAACTGCTCACCTGCCTGCCTTCCTGATTGCCCCTAATTGCTTCTGCCTGCCAGCCTGATCACCCCCTAACCACTCCCCTGCCAGCCTGATTGATGCCTAACTGCTCCCCTGCCAGCCTGTTTGCCCCTAACTTCCCTCCCCTGCAGGCCTGGTCACCCCTAACTGCCCTCCCCTGCAGGCCTGGTCCCCCCCCCCCCCCAACTGCTCTCCCCTGCAGGCCTGGGTCCCTCCCAACTGCCCTTCCCTGCAGGCCTGGGTCCCCCCTAACTTCCCTCCTCTGCCGGCTTGATCACCCCCAACTGCCCTCCTTTGCAGGCCTGGTCCCTCCCAACTGCCCTCCCCTGCTGGCCATCTTGTGGCAGCCATCTTGTGTCCACATAGGGGCAGGATCTTTGACCACATGGGGGCAGCCATCTTGTGTGTTGGAGTGATGGTCAATCTGCATATTACTCTTTTATTAGCTAGGATAACATAAAACAAAACAGAAGACACCAGTGTTGCGAGGATGGTGAGAGATTGGAATCCTTCTGCACTGATGGTGGGAACATAAACTGGTACAGCTACTGTGGAAAACAGTATGGGGGGTCCTTAAAGAATCAAACATAGAACTTCCATATGATCCAGCAATTCCACTTCTGGGTATGTAACCCAAATAAATGAAGGAGCCTGGCCGGCGTGGCTCAGTGGTTGAGTGTTAACCTATGAACCAGGAGGTCATGGTTTGAGTCCGGGTCAGGGTATGTGCTTGGGTTGTGGGCTCCATCCCCAGTAGGGGGTGTGCAAGCTTAGCAAGTTGGCTTTTTGCTTTAGGGGTTGAGATGCTGCTCAACCTCCAGACACAACGGGCATATTTCAAGCAGGAAGAAGTGGGAAAGGGTGAGTCTTTTAAAAGGTCTTCCCTCCTAAGGCTTTTGCATTGTTTTCTAATTGTTTTGTTTTTAATATATTTTTATTGATTTCAGAGAGGAAGGAGAGAGAAAGAGAGAGAGAGAGAGAGAGAGAGAGAGAGAGAGAGAGAGAGAGAGAGGAGAGAGAGAAGCATCATGAGAGAGAATCATTGATCGGCTGCCTCCTGCACGCTTGGGCTCAAACCCGCAACCCGGGCATGTGCCCTGACCGGGAATCGAACCATGACCTCCTGGTTCGTAGGTTGACGCTCAACCACTGAGCTACTCCGGCCGGACTCCAGACATGTTTTAAACCCACATCTCAGTCATTTTTGTTTCAAACTACTGCTTGCTTGTCCCAACAGGACAAGGATCGAATTGCTGGAGAGGTCCCAGGCCAGGGAGACAAGTTTCTTCAATGTAGCAGCAGGACAGAGATGATCCCGGAGGAAGTGCCCACAGAATGCCAGGCACACCTGCCAGGGCAGGGTACCAGCTTCCCTCAGCGTTAGTCCCCCAGTCGCCCAGCTGATCATGTGTCCCAGAAGTTCGGGCTTGCCTTGCCCTCGCGGGGTTTCATCCCCTCTAGCTTGCACCCCTATCTCACCAAACGTTCCGGAGGCCTAGCCACGCTGCCCCCAGCTCTCGGGTGCAAGCCACTGAGAACAACCCTGCGCATTGCGTGTTCGTCAGTGTTTACAGCAAGCCTGCCTGCGGGGTCAAAGGTCACGTCCCCAGCCCAGCCTCTTGCTGGCTGCCTGGCTGGGGGCTGCCGGCGCCCTCCCAGCGCCTTCTTATCTGCAGTCTATACCCTGCCCCATTCCAAAGGTTTGAGGCTACTCCCCTGAGCAGGCCAAGGGCACAGGGGGGTCATTGGAGAACAGAGTCCCCCACGTGAAGAGGACAAAGGGAGCCGAGAATTACCCCGCAGCTCCACGCTTCCTGATGGCGAACCCCAAAAGGCGAATCTTGGTGTCCGTGTTGTTTTTATTCCTCCTAAAGGAAGCTCATGTGTCACAACGGGGTAAGGAGGAGCGGACACGGTTCAAAGTCCACGTCGCACCTGTAACTACAGTTACGTAAGAGCCCTCGGCTGTCTGAATGGTGGGCCCTCCCACTGATCTGTGTGTTAACGGAAAAAAAAAAAAAAAAACCATTGAAACCTGTAAAGAATTTTTGTGAGTTTATTTGAGCCAAACTGTCGACATCTGCCAGGAAGCAGAACCTCAATGAATTGAGATAATGCTCCGCAGAATGGAGGGTTACATCTGTATTTATACATTGCAATCAAAGGAAAGGAATGTAGGTGAGTTACATGAAATCCACTGGTGATAGATTAAGCAGGTGTGATAAAGCAAAGCGGGGAAACCTCTGGGATAAGGTAAAAAGCGAAATGATGGACATGTGCTTCTCTTACAGAGATGGATACAGGATACTTTAAGGTAATTAACAGTTGACAATTAACTTGATAACAATAACAATGAGGGAATGTCCCGGTGCCATTTGTTGTGCCCTGAGGGGTCTGGGGTAAAAAGAAAGTTACAAGTTACCCAGACATCTCACAGATATGTTACCTTAGAGGCAAAAAGGCAACTGGCTCAGTCAAGATCTAAGTTGATCTTTGTCAGGGAAAATATCGGCTTAGGACATGATTACCCATTATAACCTGTTTGTAGTTAAATATTTCACTTTCAAACCATCTTTTGTGGTGACTTTAGGTCTCTGAGTTTGCAAGACTGCCACGCAGGCCTCCCCTGAGCTGTCAGGTTAGCATGTGGCTCCTTTCGTCCACACTTGGTAAAGATGAAAGATACACCATGCCCAGGAGGCTGTCTCTTTCACTCTGATGTGTCTTAAAAGAGTCTGTTTTGGTTCCTTCTCTGAAAAATCGACTGAGTGGCTTTAACATGTCAGAAACTGGGCCAGGTGCTGAGACAGTGGTCAATTTATCCTGCAGCCCCTGCTCTGAGACAGCGCTTCTCAAGGGAGCCAGCAACCCTCTCCTGGGAGCTTGCTACGGCCCTGGCCCCGCCCCCAGGGGTTCTGATTCCCCAGGTTGGGCGGGGCCCAGGAATCTGCATTTCTAACACGTTCCCAGATGAAGCATTGCTCTAAGAGCCACTGTGCACATAGGGATTCTAGACTGGTTTTAAGGCCCAACCCATTGGTGCGTCTCAGTGGTTGAGCGTTGACCTATGAACCAGGAGGTCACGGTTGGATTCCCCATCAAGGCACATGCCCCGGTTGTGGGCTCAATCCCCAGTAGGGGGCGTGCAGGAGGCAGCCGATCCATGATTCTCTCTTATTGATGTTTCTCTCTCTCTCTCCCTCTCCCTTCCTCTCTGAAATCAATTAAAAAAAGACCCCAAAATTAGCGACTACAGAATCATAAAGTGTGAGCACTGGAACGGACCACCTGCAGTTTCATTGATTTACAGGTGAGAAGACAGGTTCAGGGAGGTGAACTAGTCCAAGGTCAGGGGTCATAGAAATCGGGGGGATTCTCCAGGCCACTGATTCCCCTCTCAGGCCCGTGCCCACGGCCATGCTGCTATCCTCCTCTCACCTAGCGCTGGGTTTCCATGGTTTCCATTAGGTGAGTCATAAAAAGTCACTAAGGTGAGGCACTCAGGAAGTAAGATCAGCAGATGACTAGGGTTGGCCAGGACTTGGAATTCAGCCTTCGACAGTGGAAGCTGCGGACCGTACAGCGCACACGGAGCCGAAACCCCCAAACTCTTCCAGAACTTCCATGGAGTCCGCAATGCTGCCTTGGGTGTGATTTTCAATTGCTTCGCGTTGGGCCGTATGACTCTAGCTTGCCCGTTATTGCATCAACCCAAGAGAATTTGCCCACTGGGGCCCCATACTCTTCCCAAAGTAAGACTAAGGTGCCTGAGATCAAGAGTTCAAATATGAATCACCCACATGCTTTGTTCTAAGCTAAGCTGCTGCGGCAGGTAGATCCGGAACTGGAATGGCTCCCACTCCAAGGAGTTTCTGACTCAGCTAACACTGTGACGGCATCGGAGTTGGGGGGGTCAGTGGGGAGAGGAGAGAGGGGTGAGGCTTAGGGTTGGGGTCTAGGGCCATCAAAGATAAACTGCACTCCCCTTAACATACTAACTACGCCTGCCCAGCCCTCGGGTGCGGGCCATTTCTTTTTGTCATCAGAATACTTTGATTTTGCCCTAACTGGTTTGGCTCAGTGGATAGAGCGTCGGCCTGCGGACGGAAGGGTCCCGGGTTCGATTCCGCTCAAGGGCACGTACCTTGGTTGCGGGCACATCCCCAGTAGTGGGTGTGCAGGAGGCAGCTGATCGATGTTTCTCTCTCATCGATGTTTCTAACTCTCTATCCCTCTCCCTTCCTCTCTGTAAAACAAATCAATAAAATATATATTTTAAAAAAAGAATACTTTGATTTAGTATGAACGTTGGGTTTCTGTTCATTTTGATTTACAAATTCCTGCCATCTAGTGGCAAAATTAATAACGCATCTTCTCTTTCGAACATGCCAATATTTGCCCAAGATTCAATCATCTGATCCTTAAAATGGGAGGTGTTTTTTTATTTAATGCCTTACGCAGAGCGGATGTTTGAAAATATTTGATGCAAACGTGAAATGTAGTTCAACCCAAAGTTTCAAGACCTGGTCCAGGGCACACGAGGAAATGAAAGAAAACAGACAAAACTGATGGCTGAGCTCCATTGTCAGCGGGGATCATCCACTCAGGCTCTCGCCTAAGGGAGGAGGGCAAGTATCATGAATTATCTATGCGCGTCATCATGGCAACCATCATCTATGTACAAGGGACCAAGGACACATTGGCCTAGAGCCCTGGTCGGCAAACTGCGGCTCGGGAGCCACATGCGGCTCTTTGGCCCCTGGAGTGTGGCTCTTCCACAAAATACCACGGCCTGGGCGAGTTTATTTGGAAGAAGTGGCGTTAGAAGAAGTTTAAGTTTAAAAACTTTGGCTCTCCAAAGAAATGTCCATCGTTGTGCTGTTGAGATTTGGCTCTGTGGACTCATGAGTTTGCCGACCACTGGGCTAGGGCAAGGGGCGGGATGGGCTACCGGGAGTGGTTTGGACAATCATCTGCGCGTTAGCATCACCTCGGGAGCTTTTAGAAAATGCTCAAGCCCAGCTGGCGGCTCAGACCCATGAACTCTTGACCCCGTTGGAATTCTGGAATCTCCCCCAGGGTTGTGCTGTGCCGGCGCGGAGGGGAATTCAGCGCTGACTTCCTGCCGTCTTGCGCAAGGCGCCTCCCAGTTGGCCAGGCCACTTGGGCACGGGTTCTCTCTGCTAACCCGGGTGCAAGCAGCACAGCCGTCTCCGTGGCTGCTCTCAGGCTTCTGTCGAGGCGGCTGGCGGAGCCCGAGGGGCGTGTTTGGAAGCGAAGTGTGCACACGCTGCCCCGCTCCCCTCTGCTGGTGGTTGTGCCGAGTGGCTGGGGGTGGAGAGCTGATGGAGCGTGTGGGGGCCTAGGGCCTCCTCCCCCACTCCCTGCCCCACTCAGGAATCCTCTCTACTTTCTAGACAAGGCAATGGGGGGTCCACAGGGGGTGCCTCGCAGGGGCAGCAGTGGGAGAGGCTGAGAGCTCCAGGGTCTGAGTGGGATCTTGGGCACAGAGGGGGGGGGGGGGGCGCATGTGCGCCTTCCGCTCACAGAGCAGATGCGTGCATTTCAGTGTCCTTCGTTTCAAGCAAATTAAATGTGGGAAATCTGAATTTTTCTAACGATATAAGATGATGATTTGCTTTGTGAACAGCTTCCTCTCTTTTTTTAAAAAAAATATTTTTATTGATTTCAGAGAGAAAGGGAGAGGAAGAGACAGAAACATCAATGATGGGAGAGAATCATGGATCAGCTGCCTCCTGCACGCCCCCCACTGGGGACCGAGCCGGCAACCCAGGCATGTGCCCTTGACCAGAATCGAACCTGGGACCCTTCAGTCCGCAGGCTGATGCTCTATCCACTGAGCCAGACCAGCTAGGGCAGCTTCCTCTCTTTATGAAAAAAATCACCCCAGGAATTCTTTTTTAAAAAAAATATATTTCTATTGATTTCAGAGAGGAAGGGAGAGGGGGAGAGAGCTAGAACCATCAATGATGAGAGAGAGTCATGGATCGGCTGCCTCCTGCACGCCCCACACTGGGGATCGAGCCCGAAACCCGAGCATGTGCCCTGAGCGGGAATTGAACCATGACCTCCTGGTTCATAGGTCGATGCTCAACCACCGAGCCACGCCGGCTGGGCATAGGAATTCTTAAGATAACTGACTCCTTTTCTAGGTTTTATTTAAAATATTTTGTTTTAAAATTACAGGTGATGTACAATATTATATTAGTTTCAGGTATACAACCCCGGGCTTGCACATGTATATAACTTAAGAAGTGATCACTTTTTCAGCCCTAGCTGGTGTGGCTCAGTGGATAGAGTGTCGGCCTATGGACTGAAGGGTCCTGGGTTAGATTCCGGTCAAGGGCACATGCCCGGGTTGTGGGTTCAATCCCTAGTAGGGGGCATGCAGGAGGCAGCCAACCCATGATTCTCTCTCATCACTGATGTTTCTCTCTCTCTCTCTCTCCCCCTCTCCCTTCCTCTCTGAAATCAATACAAATATATATTTTTAAAAATAAACATGAAGAATTCAGTGAATAGAAAGATCTTGCTTGCTCCTCTGAACATATACCAGGACCCTTTACGGAACTCCAGTGTCATTTTACCTTTATTATCCTGAGCAAATACCGAATTCCCTTGTGTTCAAATGCAGGTTTGACCTCCTCTCAAATATACAGAGTGGCCATATTATTATGATCTCTGAACCCATAATAATCGGGCCACTCAGTGTATATATATTAGAGGCCTGGTGCATGAATTCGTGCATGGGTGGGATCCAGCCAGCCTCGCCAGGGGGAGGAGACATGGGCGGTTGGCCGGCCTGCCTGCTGGTCGAACTCCTGGTCGAGGGGACAATTTGCATATTAGCTTTTTATTCTATAGGATATACACTGAGTGGCCAGATTATTATGCGTTCAGAGATCATCATCATCTGGCCACTCGGTGTATGACCAGTTTTGGGTTTCAAATGGCCTTGGAAGTGTGTGTACTTGTGAGTGGAAGCATCCCTCAGCTGGGCATCACAAAACAGGTCCTGGGGGGGGGGGGGAGGTGGGGAAACCTTTCTTGCTGGCATGGGTCACCTGGCCGCGGATAATAGAGAACTCCTGAAATTGACGTGCTAAGGACCAAGGTACTGAGCTTCTCCAGCTCCTGGCCAGTGGCCCTTTCATTGCTTCCTGTGACCAGCTCTTCAGTAAATGTCCAAAGCAGGTCTTCCAAATTCCTGAGTCTGGGGCTCTCCCCTCCCCCATCCGGAGTTTCCCCCAGGAATCTTAGGCACTGCTTTGCCTTCTAAGTTGCCTCCCTTGGTTGCCTGGAAGCTCAGAGCTATTTGGGGTTTCAAATGTTCTCTTTTCATTTGGCTTACTAGTCCAGCCGGCGTGGCTCAGTGGTTGAGCATCGACCTATGAACCAGGTGGTCGCAGTTCGATTCCCGGTCAGGGCACATGCCCAGGTTGCAGGCTTGATCCCAGTGTGGGGCGTGCAGGATGCAGTCAATTGATGATTCTCTCTCATCATTGATGTTTCTATCTGTCTCTCTCTTCCTTCCCTCTCTGAAATAAAAAAATATATATTTTAAAAATAAAATAAAATAATAATTTGGCTTACTAATACAATTCTTCCAAATCCATTAGGTCTTTAGGATCCTGAGTTTGGATGTTTGGTTTGATTATTTCTGTGCTTTTTCTCTTCAAACTGTCCCAGATCCCTTTAGTCAGGGGAATAGAGTAAACACGTGAATTGGACATATGCATTTCACACTCCGAGCTTTTTTAAAAAAATTATAATGGGTTTCAGAGAGGAAGGGAGAGGGGGAGAGAGATGAAACATCAATGATGAGAGAGAATCATTGATCCTTGCCTCCTGCATGCCCCCCACTGGGGATCGAGCCCACAACCCTGGCATGTGCCCTTGACCAGAATCGAACCTGGGACCCTTCAGTCTGCAGGCCGACACTCTATCCACTGAGCCAAACCAGCTAGGTCCCAACTCTGAGCTTTTGAGATCTGGTCAGGAAGCAGGCGCTTAGGAAATCAGGCCAGGAGACCCCTGAACCCCACTTCCTGCTCCTGGAAACGGCAGGAGTAGCTGTGGCCAGAAGTCTGTTTGCTCTCCTCTCTCTTAACACCTAGGAATCATGGAACATGGAGCCATAGCTGTGACCAGGGACAACGTATGAGGTAGTTTAGGTGACTTGCTTTGGAGATCCGATAGCCCTGGGTTCAAACCCTAGCTCTGCCGCTTGCTGCTGTCCATCACACACTGTCCGTCACTTTACTTACTCCTTCTGCTCTTCAGGTTAGTCATCTGTAAAATGGGGATAGTCATTCCTATTTTTTCAGCTTTTGTGAGCAATAATAGAAATCATGAATGCAAATGCTCAGCACAGTGTTAGAGAATACATCATATGGGCTTCGTATGTATTATAGCCAAATACAGAAAGTCTAGTTTTATAATTCTGTTTCCCATAGAAAACTGGATAACAGTGTGTGACTATTAGTCATCGTTTTAAATAACAGGCAAATTGTTCTTCTTTATAAAAAGATATGGGAGCTGTGGAAAGAAAACTTCTAGGAAATCCTTATTTCTATATTCAGAAGTTTCCCCGGAATTTTTTCCAAATTTTTACATCTTTGTAAGGTAACTGTTCTCAAACATTCGTTTATTAAGACAGTTAAAGGTTTGACTGCACAGTAATCTTTAATTCACGACAACAAAATGTTATTCCTTCAGAGTTTTCCCCCAAATTTAAAAATTAACAATATAGCCCGGCTGGTGTGGCTCAGTGGTTGAGCATTGAACTATGAACCAGGAGGTCACAGTTGGATTCTGGGTAACGGCCCATACCCGGGTTGTGGGCTCAATCCCCATTGTGGGGTGTGCAGGAAGCAGCCGATCAATGATTCTCTCTCATCATTGGCATTTCTACCTCTCTCACCCTCTCTGAAATGAATTTTAAAAAAGCATCAGTTACTATTATTCAGGCCATGTCTGAATATTATTATTTTTAAAATATATTTTTATTGATTTCAGAGAGGAAGGAAGAAGGAGAGAGAGATAGAAACATCAATGATGAGAGATAATCATCAATTGGCTGCCTCCTGCACGCCCCCTACTGGGGGTTGAGCCCGCAACCTGGGCACATCCCTGTGCCGTGCCAGCACAACCAAGGGTTCGGTAAGCCTGAGGGAGGGCGGCGAAGGATTGAAGAAAAGACAAAGAGAATAAGCTGGGTCTAGGTGGATCTCGGGTGCCTGGCTAAGGCCACAGAGAAAAGATCCAGAAGGCAAGCTGATGCTTTACTTTAGAGCCAGAGGTAAACAAGGTAGTGGTCACCATAGTTACAATGTTCTTGTGAGTTTCACTTGTTTTGGCAGCACTTGCTGCACCTCCCACAGCACATTAGCTACCCAGGAAGGATCTAGGGAGTGTCATAAGGTCAAGCTTAATTATGCTAAGAGGGCTGTGCCCTCTAAGCTGGGACTTGTTTGTGGCTTTGCCAACAGGTCAGTCCGAGGCTTAGCCCTATAGCCGCTCCCTACACATGCCCCAATTAGGAATTGAACCCAGAACCCTTCAGTCTGCAGGCCAACGCTCTCTCCACTGAGCCAGACCAGCTCGGGCTGAATATTATTTTCATCAACTTCCTGCTGGCCTCCTTGCTCTGGTCTCCCTTCCGCCACATCCCGAGATGCAAATCCGATCATGTTTCCTAAGATGCAAATCCAACCATGTCCCCTTCGTGCTCTGTATCCAAACCAAACAGCCTTTGCATGGACGTCAGTAAGACAGCCTTCAATGTCCTCCAATGTTAGAAAAACAAGTCCGCTGGAAGCGGCTCTGTTTCAGAAAAGAAAATAGTTCCTTCTTTTCTTCCTGCTTCACCATGAGACCTAGATAATTGCCATATTTTAATTTTTTCAAATGGTATATAAAATGCACAATAACACTGAAAACACTTCCAAACCAATGATGATACCATAAAAGCCTTTCTCCGGAAGAAAATTATAGCAGACACGTTTCTAAATTAAGTACTAATGGGGGAGTCAAGTTAAACTTGCAAATCTCATGCTACATATGCGTACAATTCAAATGAAAAGGAAAATGGCCCAGCAATAGTTCCTGAAACAAAAATCTAAATTGAAATCTAGCCCTGGCCGGTGTTGCTCAGTGGATAGAGCGCCAGCCTGCGGACCAAAGGGTCCGGGTTTGATTCTGGTCGAGGGCACGACCCTGGTTGCAGGCTCCTCCCCGGTCCGGGCCCTGGTCAGGCATCTGCAGGAGGCAACCAACCGATGTGTTTCTCTCACATCGATGTTTCTGTCTGTCTTTCCCTCTCTCTTCCACTCTCCCTAAATAAAAGATCAATGGAAAAATATCCTTGGGTGAGGATTAACAACCACAAAAAAAATAAAGAAAGAAAAACAATAAAAATAAAAGTCCACTGGTACCTGGTGTCCTAGGGAGGCATTAGTCATTGTAAAACGGGCTCTTTATTTATATCTCTGCAAGTACAAGGCAGGGTGCAGATCCTTTGCCAGAGAAGCACGTGACCTCTGATCCTTGGGGCCCCAATCCCCTCACCTCACCCCCCGACTGTAAGGCTTGGGAGGTGAGTGCAGACTCACCAGCTTCAGGACAGACTCCAGATCAAGGCAGCATTTACCCCACCTATTCGGTAGGCTCTTTGCTGTGGTTTTTTTCTTCAACAGTCAGAACGCACTTCCTCTCCGGGAGGGCAATTGCATTTCTCTCGGTGCACGTGTGTCCTGAGCAGCAGGCCCAGCATGGCGGGAGCCGGGCAGCTAGTTGCCCTCTGATTCTAATAGGTGCAAAGGCCTAGAGGTAGACAAGCAAGGGCCGAGGCAGCAGCGGGGGGGTGGGAGTGGGGCCTGGTGTGAGGGCAATCAGAAGCACAGTCGTGATGAAAAAGGACAGTTGACATTTGGCCTCCCTGGGAATAAAACAGAGACTGCTGGGGCCGATGGCAGAGGGGAGATCCCTGCCCCCCAAAAGGGGGACACCTGGACTTGGGGACAAACAATTGTGTCTCAATGCAGAAGCAGGATCAGTGCTAATAGAGCTTATCTATCTATCTATCTATCTATCTATCTATCTATCTATCTACCTATCTATCTATCTATTATCTATCTACATCTATCATCTATCTATCTATCTATACCTATCTACATCTATCTATCTATCATCTATCTATCTATCATCTATCTATCTATCTACCTCTATCTATCATCTATCTATCTATCTATCTATCTATCTATCTATCTATCTATCTATCTATCTCTATCTATCTATCTATCTATCTATCTATCTATCTACCTCTGTCTCATCTATCTATATCTATCTATCATCTATATCTATATCTACATCTATCTATATCTATATCTATCTATCTAATCTATCATCTATCTATCTGTCTAGATATAGAATAAAATCTCCTATATTTTAATGAGATATTTTTATATGTTTTTATTGGTTTCAGAGGGGAAGGGAGAGAGAGAGAAACATCGGCCAGGCAAGTGTGGTTGTTTCTCTTTAATAACTCTCCTAGGCAGAAGAGCAGAATAGCATTTGTCTCGATTTCTATTTCAAGTGGGAATGCAGCCCGGAAGAAAACTTCACACTCTCGGCCCAAACAAGGAAACCAGTATCTGGCCGTTGTTTCGCTGGGTCGTCCTAGTGAGGTTGCTGGGTTGTTTCCTTTCACTTGCATGAGTTGCTAACTTTTAAAATATAGAAGATTTCGCCCACCCAGTGCGGCTCAGTGGCTGAGCATCGACCTATGAACCAGGAGGTCACGGTTCGATTCCAGGTCAGGGCATTTGCCCGGGTTGTAGGCTCGATCCCCAGTGGGGGGTGTGCAGGAGGCAGCCGATCCATGATCCTCTCTCATCATTGATGTATCTATCTCTCCCTCTCTCTTCCTCTCTGAAATCAATGAAAATATATTCTTTTAAAAACACACTAAATGCAATATGGTATTCTGGCTTGGATCCTGGAACAGAAACAAACAAACCCCCCAAACCATGGTGGTAAAGTAATAAGATCACAGCAGGTCTGGCGTTTAGTTAGTAGCATTGGGCCAGTGTTAGTTTCTTAGTTTTGACAGCTGGATGGTGGTTCTGCAAGATCTGAAGATGAAGGGAGACTGAGTGAAGGGTGGGTAGGAACTCTCGATAGGAGCTTGGCAACTTTCCTGTAGATCTGAAATCGTTCACTTAATAATACATGTCCAGCCCTGGCCGTTGTAGCTCAGTTGGTTGGGCATCGTCCCATGCACTGAAGGGTTGCTGGTTTGATTCCCAGTTGGGGTTGTGGGTTCGGACCATGGTCGGGGTACAAGAGGCAACCAATCAATGTTTTTCTTTCTCACATTGATATTTCCCTGTGTGTGTGTGTGTGTGTGTGTGTGTGTGTCTGTCTGTCTGTCTCCCTCTCCTTCTCCCTCTAAAATCAATAAAAACATATTTACAAAAATAAATAATGATTTGGAAATTATAAGAATACTCAATAAGCAATAAGCTACCACTTAGATAACTTGGTAAGCAGTTTGGGATTGATGCAGCTTAGTTTCGTTAGAGAATAAAAGGGATCACATTTATGATCTTATGTATATACTAGAGGCCCGGTGCACAAAATCCGTGCACTCGGGCGGGAGGGGGGCGTTCCTCAGCCTGGCCTATGCCCTCTCGCAGTCCGGGACCCCTCAAGGGATGTCAGACTGCTGGCTTAGGCCTGCTCCTGGCAGTCGGACATCCCCCAAGGGGTTCTTAGCACTGCCACGGAGGCAAGAGAGGCTCCCGCCACCGCCGCTGCCCTCGCCAGCTGTGAGCCCAGCTTCTGGCTGAGTGGTGCTCCCGCTGTGGGAGCACATTGACCACCAGGGGGCAGCTCCTGTGTTGAGCACCTGCCCCCTGGTGGTCAGTGAACATCATAGCGACCGGTCATTCCACTGTTCACTCGATGTGCATATTAGCCTTTTATTATATAGGATGTTTGTATGTTCTCCTTGCAATTGTATACTCATTTCGCTGGTGGTCTATCATCAGATGTCTAGAATCCTCCTTGTCCCCAAAGGACAGCTCACCCTATCCAGCATTGAAGCGTGAGCAATTTTCTTCTGTTTCAACATAAAAAAATATGAAAAGGCCCTAACCGGTTTGGCTCAGGGGATAGAGCGTTGGCCTGCGGACTGAAGGGTCCCAGGTTCGATTCCGGTCAAGGGCATGTACCTTGGTTGTGGGCACATCCCCGGTGGGGGGGGTGCAGGAGGCAGTTGATCAATGTTTCTCTATCATAGATGTTTCTGACTCTCTACCCCTCTCCCTTCCTCTCTGTAAAAAAATCAATAAAATATATTTTTAAAAAAATAAACGTAACTTGTTGACTTGATTTAAAGCACCGGGAATGGAAGGATCTAAATACTCCAGAGGACTGTGTTTGAGCTAAAATTCCTGTGTGTGGCTTGTTACAGCTCTTCTGTTACCTGTGATAGTATAACCTTGAATGAGTGCCAGTGGGGTTAATCATTTATAAGGTGCGGCTCCCCCCCCCCCCACCCAAAGACATTTGAGCGAGGCTTTTTCAAGTCTGAATAAGGTCACACTCTTATTATAAGGATCAAGAAAATCACAGCATGCTTTGCGAACGGATATGCACATAGTTGTTATCATAAGTTGGCCTTCGAGTAAATGAACATTTTTTTGGTTAAAAAGTTGTGCTTGTAAATCAAATTCTTATACACGATAACCCTTCTGAAAGTATATGCTGCATTCTTTTTACCGCCTTTATAGGAGAAAAAGTTTTCAAGTTATTCATTTTCTTCTTTTAAAAAGTGTTGTTTTTTAAAAATAAAGTTTTTAGAAAACTACTCAGAAAACGCCGATGTCATCATTTCCCACTACCTTTGCTAATTAGTCAGGCGGCATAAACAGTTTGTATCTTTTTAAAAAATATATATATTTTATTGATTTTTTACAGAGAGGAAGGGAGAGGGACAGAGAGTTAGAAACATCGATGAGAGAGAAACATCGGTCAGCTGCCTCCTGCACACTCCCTACTGGGGATGTTCCCGCAACCAAGGTGCATGCCCTTGACCGGAATCGAACCTGGGACCCTTCAGTCCACAGGCCGACGCTCTATCCACCGAGCCAAACCAGTCAGGGCCAGTTTGCATCTTTTTAACTGGCACCTCCAGGCCTGAGGAACTAAAGATCTTTAACACGGGAGAATAAATAGAAATTATGTTACCATCCCAGCCCTAATGATCAGAATAGCGTGGGAAAAGAGACCGTGGCCTAAGGAACAGAGTCAAGAATAAAACGACCACAACTACCAGCACAGGCTCTGCTATGTTAGGTGCTATTCTCAGGTTCATTACCAGTTCCTCCAAGGAAAAGTGTCTCAATATTCTGGGGAAAGAGAAGGAAAGGATGGTACAATTCAGAATCCAGAGGGACAAGAGGCCAATGGGAGAACTGGAAGGATTGTGGGTGCGTGTGTGCGTGTGTGCGTGTGCGTGTGCGTGTGTGTGTGTGTGTGTGTGTGTGTCCTTTATTATACAATGATCAGAAAGAGGGGCTTTATTAGTTATTCCTCCCGGCTCTAAGAGGTTTCTAGGGGTCACGTGATACTGATCCCGGGTTTGTCACCGGAGTGTTTATCAGAGCGGCTGCGCAGCATCAAGAGAAGTGGCTCTTTAGAAAGATGAAGGTACTTTGGGCTGCTGTCTGCATTGATCATGTCAATTGCAAAATAATGGTGTTTTCATTGAACCACGAGCTGCGCCCTCTCGGAATGAAATTTCAAGAGGATTGGTTACAGAACATTTCTTGTTTTTAAGTTCTTCCTGCCATGTCTTCTTTTTTCTTTATTCTTTTAAAAGGCCAGGAGGAAAGAAAACGTTGTGGGAATCTGTCAGGCAATGTACTAGATGAGGGATTGGCCAGCTACTGATGGCCTACAGGCCAAATCTCACCTGCCTCCCTGTTTCTGGGAAACAAACTCACACACACACACACACACACACACACACACACACACACACACACACAGATATTACTCAGCGTGAGAAAGAAATCAATCCTGTTGTTTGCAACAACTTGAATGAACTTTGGGAGCATTACGCTGAGTGAAAGAAGTCAGACAGAGAGACATATATGGAACCCAAAGAAGCTGAACTCGTACAAACAGAGGTAAAGTGGTGGTTGCCAGGGGTGCGGGTGGGGAGTGGTGAATGGGGAGATATTGGTCAAAGGGTGCAAAGTCCCAGTTATAAGATTACCAAGCTCTGGGATCTAACGTACAGCGTGGCGGGTATGGCTAACAACACGCTCTTGTACACTTGCAAGTTGCTAAGAGAGGAGATCTGAAATGGTCTCACAGCAAAAAAGACATGGCATTATGTGAAGTGATGGAGCGTTGGCTAACCCTGGTGATAATCATTTTGTAATATGTATGTATCAGCTCAGCACTTTGTCCACCTTAAACTTCCACAACGTTTTATGTCAGTTATCTATACTAATAAAAGGGTAATATGCTAATTAGACCGGGAGACCTTTCGGATGTCCTTCCGGACAAAGCCATGGTGGCGGAGCCGAGGCAGAGGCGGTTAGGGGTGATCAGGTCAGGAGGGGAGGGCAGTTGGGGGCGAGCAGGCTGGCAGTGGGGGGCAGTTGGGGGCGATCAGGCCAGTGGGGGGCAGTTGGGGGTGAGCAGGCCGGCAGTGGGGGGCAGTTGGGGGTGAGAAGGCCGTTGGGGGGGTAGTTGGGGGCTGGGATGCAGAGTGGTTAGCGGCGATCAAGCCGGCAGGCAGGTGAGTGGTTCGGAGCCAGTGGTCCCGGATTGTAAGACCTGAGGGGTCCCAGATTGGAGAGGGTGCAGGCCGGGCTGAGGGACACCCTCTCACCCACCCCCACCCCCATGCACAAATTTCGTGCACTGGGCCACTAGTATCTCAATAAAAGGGGGGAAAGCAAGACTTCCTAACGGAGAAGCCCACTTTTTCTGGAAAGGGCCAAATAGTAAATATTTAGGCTTCAAAGCCACATGCTCTCTGCCATAACTTCTCAACTCTGACACAGAGCAGCCTCAGCCAGTGTGTAAATAATGGGTGTGTGAATGTGTACAACTTTATTTACTGCCCTAGCCAGTTTGGCTCAGTGGATAGAGCATCGATTGGCCTGTGGACTGAAGGGTCCCGGGTTCGATTCTAGTCAAGGGAATGCACCTCGGTTGCAGGCTTGATCCTCAGCCCTTGTCGGGGCGTGTGTAGGAGGCAACCAATCGATGTGTCTCTCTCACATTAATGTTTCTCTCTCTCTCTCTCTGTCTCTCCCCCCTCCCTTCCACTCTCTCTAAAAATCAATGGAAAAATATCCTCAGGTGAGGATTAACAACAAAACGAAAAAACTTTATTCACAAAGCAGGCTGTGAACAGAATTGGGCCTTCGTTTAGTTGGCCAGCCCCTGCTGTGGAGTTGATGTTCACGCCTCGCCCTCAGCAGAGAGGACTGAGCTGGAGATATAAACATGGAAACCATCAGGATTGGGTCTTGGGCCTGGCTGACAGCGGAGAGAGCTTCTAGAAAGAACAAAGAAGCCAGGAAAGCCCAGGGTCGTGTTTGGAGGCACCCCAACAACATTCCAAGATATTTTCTCCAACTGCTTCCGCTTGCATGGTGGAGTGAAATAAGAGGCAGTAGATGCAGTCGTAAAATCTGCCTGGTTCCACCATTCAGCTGTGTGACCTTGGGAAAGCCGCTCACCCTCTCTGATCTTCAGTTTCTCTGCCTGGGAAATGGGAGTGAGACCCATAAGACTGACCTCATGGCATTGTTTTGAAGGTCTGCCATGTAGTAAGCGCTATATGCAGGCACAAGGCGATTACTTATATATATATATATATATATATATAATTGATTTTTTACAGAGAGGAAGGGAGAGGGATAGAGAGTCAGAAACATCGATGAGAGAGAAACATCAATCAGCTGCCTCCTGCACACTCCCCACTGGGAATGTGCCCGCAACCAAGGTACATGCCCTTGACCGGAATCGAACCTGGGACCTTTCAGTCCGCAGGCCGACGCTCTAGCCACTGAGCCAAACCAGTTAGGGCACAAGGCGATTACTTCTTCTCTCCATTGCTACCTCATTCTAGAAGGGTTCCCTTACCCAGCTTGGCTCACACTAGAATGAAACTCACTTCGACTTAACTGACTCCTCTCATCTGAACATCGCCGCTCCTCCTCCTAACCATGCAGCTCCTCTGTCCCTTTAAGAACCTTCTAGGTTCACCATTCTAGAACGTCCTCAGGCTCCATCTACACCCTGGCTGCGAATTCCTGGGACACTTATCTGGCCCTGAATTATGCATGCCCTATCAGTCTCTCCTAAGCTCCCTGAGAGCTCGGAGACTACCTTTGATCTAATTTCCGGAACTGACTAATGTGGCCCGTGTAAAAGGGACGTTTCCGTGGGCAGTATCAGATTAGATGGACTTGCCCAAGAAATGGGTTCGTTCCACCTTCCCCTTGCCTCTCAAGCAAATGTACGCTTTAAAAAATATATATATCTTATTGATTTTTTACAGAGAGGAAGGCAGAGGGATAGAGAGTTAGAAACATCGATGAGAGAGAAACATCGATCAGCTGCCTCCTGCACACCCCCCACTGGGGATGTGCCCGCAACCAAGGTACATGCCCTTGACCAGAATCGAACCTGGGACCCTTCAGTCCACAGGCCGACGCTCTATCCACTGAGCCACACCGGCTAGGGCACTCCATGAACTTTTAATGTTCACACTCTCCTATGTTTGATAAGTAGTGGCCGCTGGAAGCTGCCTGCTTTATCCTCCAGACATCTTCCTCCTCCCCTTTTGAAAAAAAAATACATTTTTTTATTGATTTCAGAGAGGAAGGGAGAGGGAGAGAGAGAGAGAGAAACACCAATCATGAGAATCACTCATGCATCCGTTGCCTCCTGCACACCCCACACTGGGGATCGAGCCTGCAACCTGGGCATGTGCCCTGACCGGGAATCCAACCGTGACCTCCTGGTTCCTAGGTCGACCTCAACTACTGAGCCACACGAGCCAGGCTCCTTCTCCCCTTTGATACACCAGGCAAATAAATAAATGAATGAATGAATGAATGAAGTCCTGGCCCAGGTCATCGCTCCTGCCCCAGACCTTGAATCTGCCCCGTCTCCCAGGCGCCCTGGGTACCTGGGTGCAGGAGGCAGCATTTACACAACAGACTCCTTACTCTGCAGACCCGATGAGAAAAAGAAAGAAAAGGAAACCTTTGTCCTGATTCTCAGTCCAAACTGTTTGCGAAACCAAGTAGTTCCAGAAGATAAAGGTTTGCTCTTCTTCGCTGGACAACTCAGCTCATATCTGTTGAGAGGAAAGGAGCTAGAACGAGAACATTAGCATTTGCAAGGGTAGGGAACAGTCTCCTAATGAAGGACTCAGACCATGGCCACCTTAAACCAATGATTGATCTCTACATCCCTAATAGCAGCAGGCCCTGGCATGTTAATATCTTAGATGTGGTCACAGTATTGGATTCATAAAGAAAAATGTCTTTATCTTTTGTTAAAATAGCTTTTACTGAGAGATAATTCACATACCACTCGATCCACCCATTTAAGTGTCAATTCAATGGCTTTTAGTATACTCACAGAGTTATGCCTTTGCCTCCACAATCAATTTGAGAACAATTTCATTACCCCCCACACAAAGAAATCCCTTAGCGTCACACTCTAGTCTCTCCATCCACACACGCCACCCCCCTCACCCCCACCCCAGGCAATCCCTAATTTACTTTCTGTCTCTAGAGCTGCCTATTCTGAACATGGAATCATGCTATATGTGGTTTTTCGTGACTGGCTTCTTTCTTTCAAAAAAATATATTTTAGCCCTAACCGCTTTGGCTCAGTGGATAGAGCGTCGGCCTGCGGACTGAGGGGTCCCAGGTTCGATTCCGGTCAAGGGCATGTACCTTGGTTGCGGGCACATCCCCAGTGGGGGGTGTGCAGGAGGCAGCTGATCGATGTTTCTCTCTCATTGATATTTCTAACTCTCTATCCCTCTCCCTTCCTCTCTAAAAAATTAATAAAATATATATTTAAAAAATATATATATTTGTTATTGATTTCAGAGAGGAAGGGAGAGGAAGATGAAAACATCAAGGATGAGAAAGAATCATGGATCGGCTGCCTCCTGCACGCCCCCCACTGGGGATCGAACCTGTAACCTGGGCATGTGCCCTGACCGGCAACCGAACCCTGACCTCCTGATTCATAGGTTGATGTCCAATCACTGAGCCACGCCGGCCAGGTGGGCTTCTTTCACTTAGCACAGTGGTCGGCAAACCACGGCTCGCGAGCCACATGCGGCTCTTTGGTCCCTTGAGTGTGGCTCTTCCACAAAATACCAGGTCCTGGGCGAGTCTATTTTGAAGAAGTGGCGTTAGAAGAAGTTTGTTTAAAAAGTTTGGCTCTCAAAAGAAATTTCAATCGTTGTACTGTTGATATTTGGCTCTGTTGACTAATGAGTTTGCCGACCACTGACTTAGCATACTGTTTTCAAGGTTCATCCATGCCATGGTATGTATCAGAACTTCATTTCTTTTTATGGCTGAATAATAGTCCATTGTATGGATAGACCACATTGCTTATCCTTCCACCAGTTGATGGCCACCTGGGTTGTTGACATCTTTTGGCTGTTGCGAGTAGGGCCCCTATGAACATTCACGTGAACTATTTATCTGTCTTCAGTTTTTCTGTCTGCACACCTAGGCGTGGGATTGCTGGGTCATGTGCTAAATTCTATGTGTAACTGTTTGAGGAACTGCCAGACTATTTCCAAAGCAGCTGCATCACATGCTCACCAACATTTGTCATTACTTCTTTTTAAAAAATATATGTATTTTTATTGATTTCAGAGAGGAAGGGAGAGGGAGAGAGAGATAGAAACATCAACGATGACAGGGAATCATTGATTGGCTGCCTCCTGCATACCCCTTACTGGGGATCAAGCCCTCAACCTGGACATGTGCCCTTGACCGGAATCAAACCCAGAACCCTTTACTCCGCATGGCCGACGCTCTATCCACTGAGCCAAACTGGCTAGTGCTCATTAGTCCTTTTAACGATAGCCATCAAGTGGGTGTGAAGTGGAATCTCACTATGGTTTTCATTGCCTTTGCCAATGGCTAATGATGCTGATCATCTCTTCACGTATTTATTAGTCATTTGTGTATCTTCTTTGGAGAAATCTTTTGCCTACTTTCTTTTTTTTTTTTTTTTAATGGATTTAATTTTATTTTTTAGAGCTGTCATGGGTTCTCAGCAAAATGGAGTGGAACGAATAGAGCGTTCTCACATCCCCCCTGCCTTCACACACACACAGCCTCCCCCACTACCAACATCCCTGACCAGAGTGGTACATTCCTTACTGTTGAACCAACATCCGCACATCACATTGACCGAAGTTCCTAGCTTACATTAGGGCTCCCTCTTGGTGTTGTATATTCTCTGGGTTTGGGAAAATGTTTAATGACATGTAGCCACCATTATAGTATCATGCGGGATAGCTTTATCGCCGTAAAAGTCCTCTGCGCTCCCCTATTCCTCTCTCCCTCCCCCACAACCCCAGGCAACCATTTATTTTGTAACTATCTTGGTAGTTTTGCCTTTTCCGGAATGTCCTGGAGTTGGAATCATATACTATGTAGCCTTTTCTGATGGGCTTCTTTCACTTGAGAATATGCATTTCAGGTTGCTGTGTGTGTGGTCACGACTCCGTAGCTCATTTCTTTTTAGCTATGCAAAATATTCCATTGTCCGGCTGGGCCACATTTATTTACCCACTCACCTATTGAAAGACATCTTGGTTGTTTCCAAAATTCGACATTTGTGAAGAAGGCTGCTCTAAACACCCACATGCGGCTTCCTTTGCTCATTTTAAAGTTGCCTTTTTTTAAAAAAAAAAAAAGTTGTGGTTGCTTTTATACATTCGCAATACAAGTCCCTCATCAGCGATGTGAATTGCAAACATTTGCTCCCATGCTTTGCGTTGTCTTTCCACTTTCTCGTTGGCATCTTTTGAGGCAGAAAAGCTTTTCATTTTGAAGTCCAGTTCATCTATTTTTGTTATTACTTGTGCCTTTGGTGTCTCAGTAAAGAAACCATTGTCTAATCCAAGATCATGACGGTTTATAGTGTGTTTTCTTCGGAGAGTTTTAGCTCTTACACGAAGGTCTTTTATCCATTTTGAATGTTTGCATATGATGTGTTATCCTTATCTTTTCATAAATACAGACTAAAGATGTAGGTGCGAATATCTGTTGACTGTAATAAAAAATACTTTAGAAAAATAGATGAAGCAAATATGGTAAAATTCTGAAAGATGCTATGTTTAAGGTGATGGGTTTATGGGTGCTCATTATACTCTATTTTAAAAAATATTTTATTGATTTTTTACAGAGAGGAAAGGAGAGGGATAGAGAGTTAGAAACATCGATGAGAGAGAAACATCGATCAGCTGCCTCCTGCACACCCCCTACTGGGGATGTGCCCACAACCAAGGTACATGTCCTTGACCGGAATCGAACCTGGGACTTTTCAGTCTGCAGGCCGATGCTCTATCTATTGAGCCAAACCGGTTAGGGCTATTTTTTTTTTTTTAATCCTCACCTGTGGACATGTTTCTCATTGATTTCAGAGAGGAAGGGGCTGGAGGAGGGGGAGAAACATCGATGTGAGAGAGAAACATCCATGTGGTTGCTTCCTGTACACAATCTGACTGCGCCTGAACGGGGATCGAACCCGCAACCTTTTAGTGCACTGGACGATGTTCCAACCCACTGAGCCACACTGGCCATGGCTCTGTATTTTTTTTAATTCTTGAAATAGAAAGTAAATGGGAAAGATGTAGAAATAAAAATCAGAAAAACTACTTGCTCTATCAGTGAAAATATAACTAATAGAAGAAGAAACTTGCATTTATTTTAACTTGTTTTTAAAGTAAATCATTTGTAAACTCTAGCATTTTATAATCAGTTGTCAGGTATTTGTCACGCTGCTAATAAAAACACACAATAGAATGAATGAATCAGGGTGTCTTCGCACTGCTCTTAGAGCTTCTCACTCTAATACGGCAGCTTCTAGCCACATGTGGCTGTTGAGCGCTTGAAAGAGTCCAGAACCCGAGATGGGCTTCAGGTATAAGGCACAGCCTTGCAAATTTGAATGGGGACAAATGCCACAGATAGTAATCACTGAGTACATTTTTTGCAGTACACACCCGTGAGAGGAAAGGGGTTCTCTCTTGGGGGGGCGGGGGGCATTTCTCTTCAGGGGAGTTCACAGGTAGTGGACTGTTATCACATCGACTGCAAATGTTCCCATGTGCAAAGCATGCTTGGCTCTCAGGGTCACAGGGGCAGCGCTGTGGGTCTGGCCCTGGCCCACAGTTTGCAGACCTCTGTCGTTGAACCCCGTGGTAGGCAACGAGTTTGGGGGAATTCCACGCCTGGTTGCGAGGCAGTCCATCGCCTCTTCCAGCACCTTCCTCAGTGCCCAGTTAATCTGGTTCATTTCCTTTCCCCCAGGAGGCAGGACCCAGTAGTCAAGACTTGTGGTCTGTTCCCTGACTGGTTTGGCTCAGTGGATAGAGCGTTGGCCTGCGGACTGAAGGGTCCCAGATTCCATTCTGGTCAAGGGCACAGGCCCGGGTAGCAGGCTGGATCCCCGGTAGGGGGCCTGCAGGAGGCGGCCAATCAATGATTCTCTCTCATCACTGATGTTTCTCTCTCTTTCCCTCTCCCTTCCTCTCTGAAATCAATAAAATTATATTTTTAAAAAAATATTTGTGCTCTGGAGCTCTCCTCAATGCTTCAGGACCAGCCAGAGCTTCGGAGCTGACGCCCTCGGCCAGGGGTCAGCCCCTGCCTCCCAGCACCCTCCAGCTTCCCCTCCACCCCCGCTCCCCCACCCTCTGCAACTCCCTTGCTCCGCCCCTTCCCACGTTGCTCCTCCCCACCACCCCCGCTGCACCAACCGGGTCCAGCCACTGAGCTCTCCCCGCCCACCACGCCCCGCCCCTCCAGCTCCGCCTCCCGTAGCTCCGCCCCCCGCGGCTACCCGGCCGGTTCATCCGTCCGCCGGCTGCGCGCTTTCCCGCTCCCGCTGCAGGCTCTGGTGCCCCCGCCGCCTCCGTCTCCGCCGCGCACCGGTCGAGCCCCAAGATGACCAACATCGTGCTGTTCAGCGGCAGCTCTCACCAGGACCTGTCCCAGCGGGTGGCCGACCGGCTGGGCCTGGAGCTGGGCAAGGTGGTCACCAAGAAGTTCAGCAACCAGGAGACCAGGTGGGGACGCGTGGGGCCGGGGAGGGCGCCGGGCGCACGGCTGCGGGGCCGGGCCGGGCGCTCCCCCTTCCGGGGCGGGCCGGTCACGACGCGGCCTCCGCGCCACCGCCGCGGCGCCCCGGAAAGCCGAGGGCGGCCCCAGCCCGGAAGGGCGACGTGGGGGGGCGGTCACGGCGTCTCGGGGCGCGGTGGGCACCGCCGGCGGTAACCGCCCAGGTGCAGGGCACGCGGGGAGGGCCGCCCTGGCTGCGATCGCCGGGCTCGCGTGTCCCTGCCGGGCTCATCCCGGACCCCGCGTGCTCGGGAAGGGTCCGCCCACGCCCCCGCCCCCGCCCCCGCCGGGGCTGCGCGCTGGATTCACCTGCGGCGGTTTCCGACGCCACTTCCCCGCCCGGCCCCGGAAGGTCGGAGCCCACGGGCCGGGAGCAGCGTGGTGGAAGCCGCCAGATGACTCTGCGGAGCAGCCGGGGCGCAAACCTTTCGGTTAACCAGCAGGTGTGGCTGCGCAGAGGTTTTCCAAAGCGTGGGAACTCTGGGGGCGCACGTGCTGGGTTGCCCGGCGCTGCCTCTAATTTTTCTGCCTCCGCGATGATGGACTCGCAGCTCCTTCGCGGTTCTGAGACTCTGCCGTATCCAGCCACCAGGCCGCGGCTGGAGTGGAAGCGCCGGCCACGTCTCCGGTCCACCAGAAGCGCTCGCCCCTGCGCCGCGCGCGGGCAGGCGGGAGCCCCCACCTCGGGCCCGGCCAGGGGCTCCTTTTCCCACCTGCCTGAGTCCTCAGAGCTCCCTGATCAAGTTCAAGTTGGTCTCATTCTCTCCCCCCCCCCCCCCGCCCCCCGCTCTCCCTTTAAATGTGTAGCGCTGCACACGGTTACTGATCATTTCTTATCTTTGGCTAAGACCCACTTCAGCATTTTCAACAAGCGTTGGAACAGTTGGTGCCAGCTGCAGAACAAAACAAAACAAAACAAAACAACCTCTATCCGCACTTCCCGCTGTTTCAAAAATTAACTTGAAATAGATCATAGACCTAAATGTAAAACCTAGAACTAAACATTTCTAGGTGAGAACATGGGGGGCGATCTTGATGATCTTGGTTAGGCAACACATGTCTTAGATACTGAGGTGTTGAGTGAATGCATATGGGGAAGGTGGTGGTGGCAGTTTTTTTAGGACAGTTGAGTCTTCTTCCTGGTGGACAATTGTAATCCCACGGCCCTGGTGATAAGTGAACAAACATTTGTGACTGAGGAGCAGGTGGTATTAATGCTGGGAGTCCTCTGGCTAAAGAATTTGTCTTTGCAGATTTTTTAAAAAATATATTTTTATGGATTTCAGAGAGAGAG
Organism: Cnephaeus nilssonii; assembly: GCF_951640355.1. Lineage (NCBI taxonomy): Eukaryota > Metazoa > Chordata > Mammalia > Chiroptera > Vespertilionidae > Cnephaeus > Cnephaeus nilssonii. The sequence goes on from NC_137071.1 coordinate 2,437,933, forward strand.
AAACATCATTGATGAGGGAGAATCATTGATCGGCTGCCTCCTGCACACCCCACACTGGGGATGGGGCCACCCCGGGTATGTGCCCTGATGTGGAATTGAACGCTCAACCACTGAGCCACACTGGCTGGGCGTGTCTTTGCAGATTTAATAAAGAGGACCCGGAGGATGTCGGGAACTCGGGGAAAGATAGCCAGTCCTATTTAAGTTTCAGTAGCCTTAGAGCAGGAGAAGAATGGGATCATGGTTTTTGTTCAGGAGGTGATGTCATATCAGTAAAGGAGAAATTTCTGGGTGAGGTGCAATTTGAAACACTGCGCTGCTGTAAAAAAAAAAAAAAAAAAAAAAAAGAACTCTTATCATTTGCAACAGCATGGAGGGACCTGGAGAGCATTATGCTAAGCGAAATAAGCCAGCCGGAGAAAGACAAATATCACATGATCTCACTCATTTGTGGAATATAATGAACAACATAAACTGATGAACAGAAATAGAGACAGAGCCAGAGAAGCATGGAACAGATAGTCAAACCTCAGAGGGAAGGCAGGGGAGGGGGGGGTAAGCGATCAACCAAAGGGAATGTGTCGTTCTTACGTGTTACCTCAGTGTAGCCGACTCCTTTGCTGCTAAAGAGCGTGGCTAATCTAGATCTGAAGTCCATGGTGAAGTTGGGGTTGGATTTCTGTTGGTGGAACGTCCTCAGACATTGATGTATTCAAGCGGACTCGATGTCATTTGCTTTTGAGTATTTTATAGCTACCCCTTGATCATTAGAAGTCACGAGGTCTCTAAAACCACGCTACCATGAAGTCTTGGAATTGCTTATATAGTTACATTTTGTTTTTAATATGTGGATTAAAGGTTAACTTCTTGACTTTTCTCTCCGTGAACTGTGGAGGTCCAGAGGTTGATGTCCCCCAAAGTCCTCTCCTCCCAGGCGCTGTGCTAGTGACCCGGTTTTCACTGTGCGCCCCTAAGACCAGATGCAAGGGCAACAGGAAGAGAGAACGGATTCATTTCCTCTAAAAGGCCCCTTCCTCAATCTCTCACTGAGCCCGGACCAGAAAGCCTGCTCGCTGTCTCCTCGTCATCGCTCTTCCCAGTCCCCATTTTCCTTCTTTTCTTATATTTTTATTGGTTTCGGAGAGGAAGGGAGAGGGAGAGAGAGAGAGAGAGAAACATCAATGATAAGAGAGAATCATGGATTGGCTGCCTCCTGCACGCCCCCCACTGGGGATCGAGCCCGCAACCCGGGCATGTGCCCTTGACCGGAATCGAACCTAGGACCCTTCAGTCCGCAGGCTGACGCTCTATCCACTGAGAAAACTGGCAAGGGCGCATTCCCCATTTTTCAAACACCACTGAAGCGGACACAGAGCCTCCGGATTTTACCTTGTCATCTCTGAGTCACTCACATAGAGGGAGATTCTGTCAGCTCTACCATAGGCCATGATGATGTCCTGGGACAGCACTGATGATGTGTCTGAGCGGCTGTTGTAGCGTTTCCTCCTGGAAGTTCACCTGCCCACAGAGTCGTTAGCTGTGTTGTATGACCCAAAGTTCTGGCTGTCTCTCTTTCTTTTTTTAAATATATTTTATTGATTTTTTACAGGGAGGAAGGGAGAGGGATAGAGAGTTAGAAACATCGAAACATCGCTGGGAGAGAAACATCGATCAGCTGCCTCTTTGCACACCTACTGGGGATGTACCCGCAACCAAGGTACATGCCCTTGACTGGAATCGAACCTGGGACCCTTCAGTCCCCAGGCCGACGCTCTATCCACTGAGCCAAACCGGTTAGGGCAAGGGGAGTCTTCTTGATGGGAAAGTATTATAGGGTCTGAGGCCATCTGGTAATTTGCATATCCATTCATTGTTGACTCAGATAAACTCATCTGCCTTCTTATTTCAGGGTCAGTAAAGATCCTTTATCTGAAGAGCAAATGGATGCTGCCTTCTGCCCACAGTTTTTAAGCGTCCTAGAATAGCCCTGGCCAGTGTGGCTCAATTGGTTGGGCATCATCCCTTGCACTGAAAGGTTGCCGGTTCGATTCCCGGTCAGGGCACATGCCCGGGTGCGGGAGGCAGCCGATAGATGTTTTGCTCTCACAACGATGTTTCTCTCTTTCTCTCCCTTCTCTCTAAATAAATCAATAAAAGAATATTTTTTTTTAAAAAAAGTCCTAGAATAAAGATCAGTCGTGATCGTCTTTATGAGTAGACGCAGGAATAGCTTGGGGAAAAAAAGTTGCCATGGTAATAGTATTTTCTGCCCTGCCCTGAACTAGTCATAGGGGATTGAAGTTCCTGAGGAGAAATAGGCCGAAGAGGCGGAAATGGGGGGATAAGCGGGTATCACCCCAGGAGTTGGCAAACTCTTTCTGTCAGGGCCCAGGTAGTGACTGTTTTAGGCATCGCAGGCCCCTGTGGTCTCTGTAGTGTCTGACAGTTCTGTGGGCTAGACGTCTATCAGCTCACTTCATTTCTCCGGGGGTGTGGGGGGGTGCAGGGTAGAGGGGAGAACCCAGCTTTTCGGGGCTGCCCGCGTTCCTTGCTCTCTGCCGGCTGCTTCTTCCATCTTCAAAGGCAGCATCAAAGTATCTTTCTTTTTTTTTTTTAATATATTTTATGATATTTTACAGAGAGGAAGGGAGAGGGAGAGAGAGCTAGAAACATCGATGAGAGAGAAACATCGATCAGCTGCCTCCTGCACCCTCCCCCACTGGGGATGTGCCCGCAACCAAGGCACATGCCCTTGACAGGAATCGAACCTGGGACCCTCCAGTCCGCAGGCTGACGCTCTATCCACTGAGCCACACCGGCCAGGGCAACAAAGGATCTTCCTGACCCCACTTCAGCCTTCACATCGTTCTTTGATATTAGCCTAGCCCCTCATCCGATGTCTCATCGCCAAACATGCTCTCCCGTACTGAGGGCTCCCTTTTCTTTTCGTTGATGGTCTCTCTTGCTGGGCAGAGCTTTTTATTTTGCGGGAGTCCCGTTTCTTCCTTTTCTCCTTAGTGTCCTCTGCCCTGGGAGATGTCTCTGTAAACACGTTGCTACGAGAGACGTCTGAGATTTTGCTGCCTCTGGTTTCTTCCAGGATGTTTATGGTTTCACAACTTGGGCCCTTGTGATTCTATCGATCAACTAGAACAATCCAGAACAGGCTCCCTATTTGAGGTCAGCTGATTAGTACCTTAATTCCATCTGCCACCTGGTTTCCCCGTTGCCTGGTAAACTTATGGATACACAGGTCCAGGGTAGTAGGAGCAAGATGCCTTTAGGGGGTCATTGTCCTGCCTCCCTCATCATTCTCAGCCCAAGGGCTAGATCGTCAGCCCATGAGCGATGTAATAATGTGACTTCCACATTGACTTCGTCCCACAGTTGATGTGAGGCCCACCAGGAATTCCATGGAGCTCCTTTGTACCCGAGATCGGAGGGAGCACATAGAATTCTGCTGTCCCTCTCACCCTGAGGTTGGCATTGCGCCGTCTCCATCCATAGCTGAGCACATGCGAGAATATGACCCATTAGTTCCAAAACTCATTTGCAGATCATGTCACCTCGGAAAACTTCATTTTTTGTCTTCTGATCTACTTGATGTTGGATAGAAGCTTCTGTTGATTCAGGTAGTCTTAACTAGATGGTCTCCCCAAAATCACTTGTTTAAAAAAACGCATAAATAGCCCGGCCGGCATGGCTCAGTGGTTGAGCATTGACCCATGAACCAGGAGGTCTCAGTTGGATTCCTGGTCAGGGCACCTGCCCAGGTTGCAGGCTTGATCTCCAGTAGGGGGCGTGCAGGAGGCAGCCGATCCATGATTCTCTCTCATCATTGATGTCTCTCTCTCTCTCCCCCTCTCCCTCCCTCTCTGAAATCAATAAAAATGTTTTTTAAAAAAGAATTGCAATTGGTTGCCTCTGGGCTGTTTGTTATAAGGCTTACAGAGTGATCTGAATTTTTAAAGCAACGTGCATATATATATATTTTAAAAAGCATAAATACTACAGTAAATATGACACTTTCTGTTGAAGAAGACCTACAGCCTGCTTGACGAAGTGGGTCTCAGAAGGGTTGCAGCTTGAGTTGGAAGGAGGGCGATCTGAATTGGGGGTGGGGGGAGTTGCCACAGCAGGTGTGGGT